>NC_141687.1:1200029067-1200564067 GCF_964263255.1 Lissotriton vulgaris
GTGCTTGTGAATGAAGCAGAGACTGTGAAGTTTGCAAACTTAGTTTGGTGTGCGTGCAAATCCTGCATTGCCAATCCCTGGTGAGTTGCAGCTACTACTGCTGAAACAATGCCAATTGAGGAATCTATAGGTGAGGCAGACTGGCCTCAAGGGCTGGGCCAGCCTTAGCACTGGTGGCGCCCTGTGCATTAAAGTTTGTTAGTGCCCCCAATGACCACCTCCGTCATGGATTCTCTCAGTACCACCCTTTAACAGTGCCTCTTAAGACTCCATAACCACACTCTCTCTCAGATGCATTTAATTTGATTTACAGCGCCACTCATACCATTGTAGGGTGTCAGAGCACTTTACATCACACACATTACACAGAGACAATCAACATGTGTGTAAATCACTGTATAGAAAATATTACATAAGCAGCGACGGCTCGTGGAGGGAGTTACGGTGGGGCAGGAGGGTGGGGAGGGGGAGGGGCAGGGCGGAGGTTGCTAAAAACCGGCATATGGATAATTGCAGGTAAGTAAACAATTTAATTAATAAAACGAATTTCGTAGTGCGCCTTGCATCGCAAAATGCAATGCAGTGCGAGCTACGAAATTCGTTTTATTCATTAAATTGTTTACTTACCTGCAATTATCCATATGCCGGTTTTTAGCAACCTCCGCCCTGCCCCTCCCCCTCCCCACCCTCCTGCCCCACCGTAACTCCCTCCACGAGCCGTCGCTGTACATAAGACTAAGCAATACAAGGTGTAGGAGTCACATGACAACCATACTAGTAGGCCGTAAAGTTTAATAGTGATTGGTCAGGGGAAACACAAACTCAGAATTTCCAACATAATACCATGGTTGGGGGTTCTCTTTAACAATCAGAATTGATTTGTGTCCAAAAGAAAACTTTTTGCAACATTAGGATAATGAATGACTGGAGAAAAAGCATAACGCTCTAAATTATACCATGCAATTTGTGTGTGGCTCTTAGATGACAGTTAATAGCTCACTGTTTTATGTTATGATTTTAACTTATGAACTACAAGTGACAAAATAATCTCTCTGACAAAAGCAGTAGCCCACTGACCTATTCACAGTATGTGCACTTTGTGATCTGCATAGTACATGTTCTTTGCAGCAGGCACATTAACTCTCTGAGCTACCTTTCCATGAGTCAAAACTTCCACTAGACAAAATTCCGATCTCTCTCTAGGAAGAACATTAATCACCAGAGTCATCATGACATTTTTATTGTTGCCAAAAAATGCTGGAGGCCAGGAAGGAAGCAGCAAGTGCTTTTAAAACCATAATATACTAGTGAACATAATGTCTCCACCCAAAGTCAGCACCCGGTGCAGTTACACCGGTTGCACCGCCTTAGAGCTGTCCCTTATCAAGGGTCCTGTGATCTCAGTGACTATTATTCTAGGGTGTGCTGCTTGATAGGCCTGCCCGCAAGACTGGAGATGAACTTCAGTATGGATTGTGGTGGACAAGCCTTGAAGGTTAACCTACACTTGTCATGCTAGGGCCCACCTGCTGGTGTTAAGACACCAGGGCTTCTAAGGTGTTGCAAAGCCTTCTAAGGTCTAGCATGGGATTGTGATCTCTCAAGAGAGTGGTCTGGTGGACTGGCTATTAAGGCTGAACACTGGTTCCCCAGTTCCAAATTCAGCAGCTCTGGCCATAGTGCCACATCCTCTCCCCCACTGAACATTATACTGCCCCACAATGCCTTCAACTACAACACAATTGTTGCCGGCTACAAACACCTGGATGTGTCTCAATTTAAATGATGCACTAGACAAGAGCAATATGCAGCCTACAAAAAAAAGTAACAAGATCCTGGAAAAAACAAACACGCATAGGAAATGCAAAATTTAGCAAACCATGTGAAATGTAAGCAGGAACAACATGGTTACCTTATCACTTTTACACTCACTATTCAGAAATCAGTGAGTGCTTTTCCTGAAAGGTTAAGGGCATGATTACAGGGCCCTGATTGGACCCATTTCAATGTCCATTGCTTATATCCTTACAAAACGTAAGCAGCATGGTAAAAAGACCACATCGCTGGACGCAGAGCCGCAGTTCACATTTTGTTTTCCAATCCACACATAGCAGTACCTCCAGGATTGGTGCACCAGTTGCAAGACCAGGGAAAACAAAGACAAGAAAACAAAAATAACACTTCACTGGCGAACTCTGTAAAAGTGGCGCTAATGTGTTTGGGTGTGAATTAAATCAATCTAGCCAGTTTACTACCTCTCTGTCTTACTTTATTTAGTTATGTTTCATATTTTTAAGCTGTTATTACTGATGCTGCACTTTGGAATTAAAATGTCAGAAAAATACGACATTTCCTGCAAAAGTGTTTTTTTTGGGGGATCCATTTCACAGGGGTGCAAATAAAAGAAAGGAGAGAAAAGAGAGTAAGAACCCTGTCTTGAAGTCACATTTTTTTAAAGAGAAGAACTGCTAGACAGAGAGGGAAGAAGGGAAGAAGGAAAGGGTGGGGGGCAGATCAAGCGGCAGAGCAGAAGTGGACACTGTCTTTGTCTTCTCTGGGCAAGAAGGAAAAGACAGAGCCCTGCTACTTCTCTGCCGTCCCTGCCCATCACAAACACCAAGTTTTATTTCTAGGCAATGGTGGTTTCTTGCGGCCTGGGACGCATTTTCCAAATAAAAAAGTTGGAGAAGGAATGCGTGGATTTGAAGAAGTAGGGGCACGCCGTGCCCTGCCGATCACGCCCACTTCGACCACTGGCTATGGGGTAACTCATATCGAATGCTCATTCAGTCCTAGGACTTTCTGCTGACAGTACAGACTAGGTTTTCGTAGTCGGTCAAGGAGAGGGTGTTTTGTGTGGAATTTTGCTTTGGGCAGAACAAGTGATGGCAGAGCTTGGAATCGTTGGCTAAATGATAAGTCATCCAGTGGCATAAAAGAGGACTAGTGGGTCGATGAGCTCACTAGAACAAGCCAGCTTCCAAAAGATTTCATAGCGTACATGACCTTTACACCCAGCCCTTCTTCTGCCGAGAATGGCATCACCTTTCTTGCCCTTAAGAGTGCAAGGCAAATCTCTTGGGGCCCCACCCTTATAGGAGAACAGGTTTGCAACAAAATAGCTGCTCCCCAAAGTCACGGATCTGCCCGACATGCTTGGGATATTCATTACTGCTGGAAGGATCGTTTATGTAATGCTCTCACACAGGAATTCACTGTGCCAGGCTCTGCCTCGGTGCAGAATATTGGCCTCCAAAGTCGAATTTGTGTTCTTTGGGACTTTGCCAATACCCCTTACAAGCTTATTTTGACTTTGCTGTTAGACACACAAATGACCTAACTTGGCTAGTGCACACGTACAGCTTTACATATATCTCCCTAAGGGCATGACAGTTGGATCGTGTGGCGTTATCCTATATCCTTCCATAGTGTCATGCTATCGAGCAAAGCCACAGAGTCATCAGCTGCGACTGGTATATTTTTAAAGCGGTATGACAGAAATACTTGGGTGCAATTGCGCTGAGTGAAGAAAGAAAGCTATCAAGTACCACCAAGATGGACCTGACTGAGCCTTCCACTCTTCAGAAAAATTTGAAAAATAGGTAACATTTTAAAGTAATCAAGAAATGAATTGGTCAAAACGTCATTGGTTTTAAATACATTTGAAGTAATCTGAGTGGACTTTTGACATGGCCTTAAATGTAGACCTATTGCCAGGTTTCATAGATATTTCTGGTTCAACAGCAGGCACTTCCTGCAGATTGCACTCAATATTACAGGTGTATGACTCATAATACATTAGTCATGATATTGGGAAAAAATACTAAAATACTACCTGCCATACAATTTAAAGATATTAAAAGGCACCAAGGAGTACCGCAACATAATAGCTGAACAAGGCTGGAGACAGAGCTCGTTTGTATGGTCAGCAAATTTTGAGGTGACTTGCAATATTCCTTTTCATCTTGGTCAGATGGTATTGTATTCATTTTAGTACATGGTCACGCCATCCATCCTAAAAAAAACCTTAAACCCTTGTTATCTTGCTCTTTGAT
Source organism: Lissotriton vulgaris (assembly GCF_964263255.1). Taxonomy (NCBI): domain Eukaryota; kingdom Metazoa; phylum Chordata; class Amphibia; order Caudata; family Salamandridae; genus Lissotriton; species Lissotriton vulgaris. The sequence continues at coordinate 1,200,033,123 of NC_141687.1, forward strand.
GCTCATTGCAGATCAGAAGAATAAAAGCAGAATCTGTACTGTGAAATAAAACACACCATAAATCAATTTAGTAATTTTTACACAAAGGTATTTGATTTGATTTAATGTATGTCAAGTTGTGGCTCAGATTGTTTACACATGTGCAGAGATTCTATCTTTCCTGTAATGACACATGGTGTGGAAAAAAATAAATATATTGCATTTTTCATGGGATAAAGTACATCCTGCCAAAAAGCACAAGAACATTCCAAATCGTTGAGGAGTCCAGTGAGTATAAAGGAAGGGTGTCTTTACATGGACATGGAATTCGTAGGCAACTTGCAATATCCTTAAACTGTAAAGCAGGGTGTATTTTATTCCTTAGAAAATATGGCCACGCCATTAAATTAAACTCAGCAAAATGCAATTCGTTATTTATTGCAAAAATATATAAGAACCATTTTAACATAAGTCATAGTAAACAAAAGGTAAGGCTCACAATGGGTTAAAGAAGAAAAAAAAAGTGTTTCTATTTTTTCCTGAAATGAACTTTAGAATATAAAAATAAATATAAAAAATAAACATATTGCCATAAAAATATATTTTCTGCTCATTGCTGTTCCTGTTAGAAAAACAAACCAGAAGAATGAAAAGCCGTTTTTTGTTGCTTTTTTCAAACTGCAGCTGTAATTAATGTTGCTCGGGCCTTTCACCTTGGCCACTGGCTCTGGCAGCAGGTGTTATGACGTCAACAGTATTACATAATTACAGTTGAGCAGCTCGTCATTTTGATGTCACAAGTCTCATTTAATAAGAACATTGGGGCTGGGCTATGATGTCATAAAGTGATGTTAGTTTATGTTAACTGTGTGTAGTACTCATAATGTCACTGGTATGGCTTCGATGTGCTACCTGAAGTCTGTGTTCTCTCTAGTAATGCTTTTTTGGGGATTTCAAAACTGCTGGAATCTGATTCAGTTTATGATTATTTCTAAAAGTGTGTTCAGGTATGTTCCCTAATTAGGTCTAGGTGTCACATTCTTTGTGTTGTGGTTGTATGTTCTTGTTGTTTTATGGGCGAAATCAATATAAAAGATGAGATGTAGTCACATGCGTAGGATTGCCCAATGACTCTAAGTCACAGTAACCATCCTCAAGATCCTGTTTAAGACTGCATTTTGGGACAACTAGTTCTTATTCAGTGAAATTCTACATCTTGGACTGCCACACTTAAAAACAATGGGCCATATGTGCAAAAATACCGGTTAGTGTTTACCTTAAAACAAATCCATGTTAATCTCCATTTGGTAATAGCTAAACGAAATGAATCACAAAATAAATAGCAATTCATTATGTAGTAGTTTCAGGGCCTCATTTATGAGGCCCTTGCGCTGTCGAAACATCCACTTTTTGCGACCTTCCGTGGTGCAGAAGCCTGCTCCATCTATACAAAGCAGCACTAAGCCACTTTTTTTGGCTTAATGCTGCCCCGTAAATGTGGTTCCCTTTAACACAGTTGTCTACATTAAAGGAGCATGCAATGGGTGTTGCTTGGGGCATTCCTAGGAACCTCCATGGCTTTTTGCTACTGCCCCAGATTGACGAGAAATTGTAAATCTGAGGCAGCCCCAAAAACGCATAAATCCCCAGAGGAGGTGTAAGGGAGGCAAAATGAGGAAAAATATTGCATTCTGAGGCATAGAAATATGAAAAAGCCTCTTGATTGTTTTTGTGCAGGAAGCTTTTCCTTCCTGCACAAAAATAATCATCCCCACACCGCAGGCACCCTTGCACCATGCTACAAAGGTGCCTGCGTTGGCACATAGTGTAATCAATTGCTAGGTTGGACAACCATATGTATTGAATCACTTTTTTATTTTATAAAAGGTTTAGAAAAAGTTTTTTGGGCGTCAAAAGATACACCACAACATTTACGAAATTACAAAAATACATTCAATAGACTGAAAACAACATATCAAGCAAGAAAACTTCAAACAGAGAAATTCTGACAGACAATTAACATGGACAACTGTGCTATGCCTTAGGTTAATCAATCATTGAGGCAAAAATCCTGGATACAAAATGAACAAGTGGACTAACAGAATAAAATACTAGCCTACTTGTTACCACCTACACAAGATACACAGTGTATTTATCGCAAAGTGCTAGCAATAGGAATTGCACAGGAGCTGCTCAGCAATTTGCACGTGTATTAATTAAATTCCTATTCAGCCTTAGTTATTTGGTATCTTGGAGGTAAGGACGTCGACGCGTTTCGAACCCAACCACGTTTGACTGGTTCTCCTCAGGACATGGACTGGGGGGTCGTTGTCACTGTGAAGTAATTAAGAAACGGTGTCAGAGAAGGGCTGACTAACATAAACTCCTTGCATGGACTCAAACATTCTAAAGATAAAGGTACCTTGTTGATGAGGGGTTCGGGTCACTCCCTGCAAGTGAAAAAGGTGTAAAGATCTAAAATCGTGCCTCCACTGTCCCTGTTATGCTACACTTATACACTACAAAGTCCAAGACATACCTCGAGGGTGCGCAAAGGTTGCAAATACAAAGGAGGGTGCCGGCACACGTCAGTTGTTCGATGTGCAGATCTATATAACTAAAGAAAGCGAGGGCACCTATTAGTATAGCCCGTTTTGACTTGGTAATGATGCGAAAGTTCAAACAAAATGGGTCCTACCTTCGTTTTCGGACAATAATGTCCTCGCTGCACCTTATCGAAATAGATTCCACACCAAGAGAGTGGAATATTACGCTTCACTAAAATGCCCGCTTTGTGTCTTAACAGCTCACAAGCCCAGGCGGCGAAAACGGGCTATACTAATAGGTGCCCTCGCTTTCTTTAGTTATATATCTTTTTCCATAGGGCAGCGTTGTAGCAAGGCCTGCGGTGCTGCCCTATGACAAAACCTCATAAATGAGGCCCTCAGTGTTTAGGAAATTGCATTGAGCAATTTTCTAAAAAGCAAAAATGCAGTCACAAATAGTGACAGTTGCTTTTGGCATACAGTGATGACGTCAGAACCAGGAAGTAGACCTCCCTTCGAAGATAGAGAGAATTGGTGCAGCAGCTTCCTTCAAGAATACATTTTGTATCATAGTGTTTGTTTGGCATGCAGCCTTTTACAAATGCAATATATCACATAAGGACAGTGGGAAGGATGCAATAGCAGGAAGAGAAAACTTGAGTTTTCAAAAAAGGAACTTGAAATCCTTACAGATTAATGTGTTGGGCACCACAACCAACTTTTTATTCAAATCATCCCTGACAGTGCTTGAGGGCCAAAGATAAAAATATGGAATGGGAAGCAGGAGAAGATCAACATAGTTGAAGTCACCCAGAGGCCAATTGAGGAGCTAAGAAAGAGATGGTATGATCTCAGATCGCATACTAAGGAGAAAGTGGCAAGCTATCTGCGTAAGTCACGAGGAACAGGTAGAGCCCCCCCCCACCAATTGTCCCACCACCAATTACCATTAAGAAGCTTCTGCAAATCACCCTGGAGCCAGATGCCATCCATGTTTTTGGAGAAATTTACAGAAACTTCACAAATATAGACTTTTAATACTAAACGGTCTATTTGAAGGGTGTTTTTAAGACCAAAAAACACATAACTAAACCCATAGCAACATAGTGAAATGAAAACATAAACTCCAAACCTTAGATATAAATAGTAGTAGTCCTCGCACTTTCAAAGTGCATTATGGGATATGCGGTGAGAAAATAACAAATAGAAGGGCAAAAACAAATTAATGGTTAATGTCATAAATGTAGTCAACGTACAACCAAGTACAACTCACTAAGGTCTTTGCATAACATTTTTACACAGAAAATCCTACTCCAGAAAGTGTACACACAGAAGGGGAATGTCCAGAAGACAAACACAAGCTTGTAGATGACTCCAAAAATAGTGGGAGCACGGCCACTCCAACAAGTGCTGCAGTTACGGAGGATAGAGATCCAGCAGATGAAGGACATCACTTCAACTGTTGCACAGGAAGCTGTAGTGAGTCCATGCAAACTGTGGGGAAGGTATCGAATTGGCACTTGTGTCCTCCACACAAGCTCAATCACAGTCCCCTGTTTCATATGTGAAAAGTCCTAAAAACCAACAACTCTTTGGTGGTTTAGAAACCTCTATTCTTAAGGATTAGTGCCTGCAAGAGAAGCAGATCAAAATGATGAACCAAAGACGGATACTCTTGATTAAATCATAACAACAAGGTTTGAAAGTATGGCAAGTAGCTTAGCTGCCAATCAGAGGGCAGTGAATCACAATTTCTCAAATCTCACAGATGCCATCAAGACCTTATGTCAGGAACGTCACCATGAAAGCATCCAGGAAAGGTGTAAGGAACGCCATACATCACCCCACATTGATGGCCATGAATTGCTTGGTGCAAGCTACAACCACCTTAGTTTTTCGGTGGCAATGGGGCACTACAGCGTAGATTTGGCAGGAGGACCTAGTCAGTGCTTAATTTGAGCCGATGGTTGCAGGTAGGGACTTCAGACACTTATTTTTGGAGACCAGTACTTATTTATCGGCATCAGATATTCCCCTAGAGCAAAAGTGGGCAAAACCATACAAATCGGAAACACATAGGAAGACAAAGAAGGAAAAAAACATCACTAGGCGAAAAGCAGGAACATGCAAGAGCCAGATAAAGTCACAGGGAGTGTCTGGTAGTGAACTAAAGAGGCCCACATTTAATTACACAGACCCTGGACTTCTGAGTAGGAACTTTGGGCATTGGCACACTTTCATTTACAAATCAAGCACTGGGCCTATTCCAGATAACTATTGCAGTGGAGAAAGTGGAAACAGCCAGCAATGCAAGTGGTACACAAGTTGGAGTGGGAGAAAGTGAGGACCAATAAAGTGTCAGTAGCATTTCAGTTACAGACTGTTGAGATATGTGGTGAAGCAGGAGTCACAGAGGTGCTGCTGAAATTGTTGGACCTAAAACATCAGCTTGCAACAAATGCAGTCTTAGGAAAAGTGAACTGTTACATCATAACATTGCATTTACATTTCTATTATTCTATTTCCCCCAAAAAGTCTGTCAAAAAAAGCATCTTTTCAGATATAAATGTTCTAATGTGAAAATTATGGTATATTTAGTTATACAACCTACACAAGCCTTTTCTTATTTCGTATCTAAGATTGAATGCAGGTGCATACTTATTGTGAAAAATATTGATTTGGTTGAATTGGCATGTCACAAAGCCCTTGTGCAGCATGGGTTCCTTCATGTGTGGGAGATTGTGGGATTGAATCTCCTTCCTCATCTGTGTCAGATTCCAACACTGTAACAGTAAGTTATGTATTTGTCGCAATATTGTGCATAATGGAACATGCTGTTATGTTATGTTATGTTATGTTAGTTTATTTCTTCTATAGCGCACGGCTGCTCCAGGGAGCATCCCGGCGCTTTGACGAAGAATATCGGCAAGTAAGACAACAACATAACAACTGAAATGCAGACAGATAAGAAAGGGAGAAAATTATTTAGAGAAAAAAAAAATTATTTAGAAAAAAGCCACGTTTTCAGATCTTTTCTAAAAGCAAGGAGACTGGGAGCCTGTCTGAGGAAGAGTGGTAGTTCGTTCCAAGCCTTTGGGGCTAGATAGCAGAATGAACGACCTCCCAACCTTGCCCCCCTGATAGCCGGGACTGTCATCTTGGATAAATAAGATGATCTCAAAGACCTGCTGGGTACATAGCGGGAGAGACGTTTCCTAATGTACTTAGGGCCAGTGCCTTGTTGAGCTTTGAAGGCTGTTACAATTTTACTATTGATCTCTGGAAAGTATTGCAGTGCACCACTATTCTTGTGCAGAAATCTGAAATGATTTTTCAGTAGCCCAAATATGAGTTCTATGATGCCTCTGGTTCTACGGTGTGCCACATTGTAATGACGTTCATTGGGAGTAGTGGGGGGCAGATATGATGGCATTAGCCATGGCCCTAAGACATATGCACTATCACCTACAACAGACAGACCATACCTTTCTTTGGAATAAAATTACATTTAAGCTATATGTTATACAAATCTATGTGTATTTACCCCAAAAATATTAGCACCCAAATTTTCTCTTTGAAGTCTTTGGTAAATTCCACTAGTGCAGGCAGAAACCATGTTCAAGACATTTTTGAAAACCTGGAACTTTGCTGCCCCAGACTTTCTAGTGTTAGCACTCATCTGATCATTTCCCGACTGTGCCTATCTACCTTCATATTTCTGCTGCGTCTCTTTAGCGACAAGATGCTCCTTGGAGTGAAAGCCGCACTTTATAAATTGTTTCATTCATTAATTCATGTTGTAATATGAAAGAGTTGTGGGTGCTCCCTGGAAACCAGGCTACGCTATCTGTCATGACGATTTTTGCATCAAACAACACTTGAATGTTCAATGAATGGGTATTTTTCTGATTCCTAAATAAATAATCAGTGTCAGATGGCAGGTATATAGGCACATCTGTATCATCTCTACATCCTATATCATTTGGAAAGTTGGCAATTCTTTAGAGTCCGATTTTGGTCATGTCCAATTCCTGTGCATTTCTCGGCAAATATATACATAGTCCTAATGCGCATCAACATTTCATCTAAAAATACACTGAAAAAAGTATTGGAACATGTTTAAAAAAAGTGGACTGCATTCTCTAAATGTAAAATCTAGCTAATAATCAGAGAGTAAAGTATAAGCCAAGAACCGCTCTTCAGTAAAGTATGGAAGGATTCTGTTACCTTACATGTTGAATAAACTTTCTGAGAAACAGTTGTATAGTCGGAAAGTTATCCATCGTCTTCTGGACAAGATGGAAGCATCATGTAAATGAAGCAGTATATCAACATAACAATGTAAAGTATAAATAGCTACACCATGCATTGCAACATTTAGAGATCAACAACTGTATACTAAAAGTAGAAATTAATATTAATTGTCATTATACCTACGCTCGTCCTTATCTGTTATGTTATGTTATTTGAACTTTTAAAACACACAGTTACCCTGGGGTGTCCTGGTGCTAACCACTACCTGCAAGTTATCCGGATTGGAAGATATTACTGGGTAAACAGCCATGTTTTCAGCCCCTTTCTGAAGGAGAGGAGATCTGCTGAGTTCCTCAGATAAAATGGGAGATCATTCTAGGCTTTAGAGGTGCAGGTGATGAAGCTCCCCCCCCCCAGCAACCTTTTTTAATCGAGGGCACCAGGACTTGTTTTGCTCGTGTGGACCGAAGAGTCCTACCAGCAACATACCACTTAAAGTTTTGCCTTAAGTGGCCGGGGCCTATTCCGTTGAGGGCTTTAAAAAGCCAAGCAGAGGGCCTTAAAACGTACCCTTTGTTTCACAGGGAGCCAGTGTAGTTGTTTTAACTCATTCTTTACAGAGACAAATGTTGGCATCCCTGTCAGCAGCCTAGCCGCCGCATTTTGCGCGATCTGAAGCCAATTAATATGCTGTTTTCGGGCATTCAGATATAGACTGTTACAGTAGTCTAGCCGTGCCATAATGAGTGCCGTGATCACTGCCCTGAGGCTCCCCTCAGGGAAAACCTTTATTTTCCTTATAATTCTGAGTATTAGGAAACATGCTGAGACCACTATATTTATGTGATCACCAATCGTGAGCTTCTTGTCCACTATCACCCCCAGGTTTTTTTCTTTCCTGGGGGGAGTAGGACAGATAACTGGATCTTCAGGCCACCAGTCTGGTGTCCATATTTGGGAGATGTTCCCAAACATGATGACCTCTGTTTTGCTAAATTTAGTTTGAGGCAGTTGGATGGCATCCACCCTGAAATGGTTGTCATGCAATTGTGAAAGTGAGCCCCTGTTTCCTTCTCTTCCCTATCCCTGAGTGACAACACTATTTGAGTTTAAGTTGGAAGCCAAAGGATCTTATCAAGCCTGCCAAGGATATCACATACATGTTGAAGAGTGTCAGGCTCAAGGATGAGCCCTGCGGCACCCCACACAGAAGAGAAAATGGCTTAGACCGGTGGTTATCCAAGTCCACCGTTTGCGTTCTTTCAGAAAGGAAGGACTTCAGGAGATTCCATGCAGCACCTTGAACCCCTGCTTCTGATAGCCGTTCCATCAAAACTTCATGATGGACCGTATTGAAGGCTGTTGACAAGTCTAACATGATCAGTATTGCCCTACCTCCACTATCCAAGGCCTCCCTCACGTAAAGTCGTGACATTGGTCTATAATTGTTTGGGTCTTTGGGGTCAAGGGTTGGTTTGTTTAATAAGGGGAGAATAGGGGCATTCTGAGAAATATGCCAGATGTAAACATAGCGTTAAACATGGGTGTGATTGCTAACCATATAACTTCTGGGTTTTGTTTCAGTACAAATGCTGGACAGGGATCCATAGGAGACCCTGAACGAATGGAGCACAAAAGTTTGATCGAGTCTAGTATCTCTAGTAAAGAGAAATTGTCCTTGGGGTGAGATCTGTTTGGTTCCATTTTTGGTGGCAACATCCTTTCCCCTTTTTGAACTAATGTAAAGGAAGAAAAGATGGATTCCACCTTAAATTGGAAGAATTCGGTCAGTTTCTCACAAAATTCTGGACTACTTTGGCTCTTGGGGGGCTGTTGGGGCTGAAAGTTTAATAATGGTTTTAAAAAGTTCTTTGGAATTAGATTTAGCTTGAGAAATTTGTTCTGCAAAGAACTTTTTTTTGGTTACCAGATACAGTCAGAGACTATGCTTATACCTTTCTTTACTCATGCTTTTATAACCTCTCCTCCAAACCTGTTCTAATCACTTACATGTATGTTTATGATTCCTTAGTTGATCCGTATACTGTTGGTTGGGCCCGTTTAGGGTTCCATTTTTTTTCTGGGGCTAATTTATTACATGCTGCATCTATACATTTTTGGTATGCAGAGGTAGCTTCATCCACCCCTAAAAGGAGAGGTCGCATGGTTCTTTTCAATGCTTCTTCTAATTCTTTGCAGTCTACATTTTTCCAGACTCTTTTTACAATCTTCCTCATGGGTTCTGATCTAGGTTTATAGCCCTTCGACTCTTTCAGTTCGAACAGAATGGCACTATGATCGGACCACACCAATGTGAGTGCCTCGGTACAAGCCAAATTTGGGTTATTAGAATAAATCCCATACAGCGTGTGCCCTTTGAAATGTGTTGGGACCTCAACTAGCTGCTTCAGTTCACCGGCCCCCATCACTTGATTCCCTGTGATAGTATCCAGGTCAGAGTGGGCTTCAAGGTGGAAATTGAAATCCCCTAGCACCATAAAGGAATCTGAGCATAGTCCTTTTTCAAATTGCATCCCTATCGACTCTAAAATGCCACCCAGTAGTAGCCCCTTGAAGGTGCTATGATGCGAGGTGCAGAAACTAAATGAGTATTGCTTACTATGCACAAGGACTGTATATAATTGTTGGACCGGCCCTTTTTGCAGCTTTATCTCCAAACTTTTTGCCTTTTGCCTCCTATTTTTCTGACCTGTTTTGGATGGGTTGGAACTATGGACACTTTACCGCTGAAAATCAGTGCTAAAGTACATATACTTTCTGTCTAAATTATATTGGTGATTGGTTTATCCATGATTGGCATATTAGATTTACTGGTAAATCCCTAGTAAAGTTCACAATGTATGTACCCAGGGCCTATAAATCAAATGCAACTAGTGGTCCGGCAGCACTTGTGTGCCAACCACTTGTTGTGCATGCAGTTTTAAACTGCCATGTCGACCTGCAATGTGCACCCATTTGCCAGGCTCAAACCTTCCCCTTTACTACATGTGAGGTACCCCCTTGGCCAGGTCCAAGGTACCTCTATGGGCAGGGTGCAGTGTATTTGAGAGGTAGGACATGTACACATATGTTTTACATGTCCTGATAGTGAAATACTGCCAATTTTGTTTTTCACTACTGCAAAGACTAGCTAATCAATAGGTTATCATTGGAGCTGCCTTCTAACATTTTGCAAATGTAACTTTCAATTAGGAACATCTAGATATTTGGTGTTTGGCTCTCTGAGCTCAGAATTAAAAAACACATATTTTCGTAAAGGTGGTTTTTAAATTGTGTGTTTGAAAATGCCACTTTTAGAAAGTGGGCATTTCCTTGCTTAACCATCCTGTGCCTCTGCCTGCATGTGGAATCAATGTCTGATTTAGACTAACAGGGGCCTGTTTTTGCATTCACTCTAGACAGTCATACAAAAGGAGTTGAGGTGTGCCTGCATATCCTAATGGCCCATCACCAGGCTGATGAGCCTTCTTGAACTAGAGTGGTGGGAGGAGCTGTCACCGACACCATAATTGGGCTGTGCCAGGCTTCTCAATGCTGTCCCCCTCCACAACCCCCCGTGAGGGTGTCTTTAACCAAACCAGGCAGGACAAGAACTTGTGCACTACAAAGACAATCATTTGAAGAATGCCTACTTTGATGGCCAAAAGGGGTATAAGTATTGGACCTGTAACTCCGTATTTTAAGAACACTTCAAGAACAATTATTTTTAGAACACTTCAAGAACACTTCTGGAACACAGGGAGACTCTTCCAAGGAGAAGAGCTGAAGAGCTGTAAGGAAGAGTATTGCCACTGAGCTGTGTGTTGCTTTGCTGGGTTGACCTGCAATTGCTGCTTTATCTTTGGAGGGGAAAAAGGCTGAACTTTGCTTTGTTTCCTGCTTGTGAAGTTTCTCCACTGTGTGCTTCCCGCCTGTTGGACGTTTCAGCGTCATTAAAGACTTCACCTAGAGCATCTTGACTCCATTGCTGGGAGTTCTGCAGCCGCCAAGTGTTGTCATTTCCAGTTCTGGGCCACTTGAGGTGTTTGCTGGGCTGTAACTTGAAGAAAAGCATTCCCTTACACAGTCACTATCACCGCTTCCTGTACCGTGGCCAATGACTTCGACAACACTACAGCCCTGGTGTCACCAATGACAATGCTTTGTCCTGTCACTGACTGCACTGCCTGCACTGTAGCCTTGGTCACCGCCCTCGATATCAGCGCAGTCTCCGGTCTGCCGACAACACCATCGACACCCAACATCATCATCCGACGCTGCTGCCTGCATTGAAGCCATGGTCAACACTGAGGAGCATGAGACACAAACCGCAACAATACCACAGCCCTGGGTCGGCTGCACTAATACCATGCCAGTGCCCACACCAAAGCATCGGACACTGCATTGTGAAGTGCTCAATGCACTGCCTCCGACAACACCACAGCCCTGGCACTGCCGCCATCAGCACTCCTGACTTCAATCCCACAGAGTTCGACTTTCAATGTGTGTGGCTTGAAGGGCACACTGAATTCTGCATCAACGCCTCAAGAATGCAGCAATGCCTCACCGCTACACCTCACCACAAGGGCCTTGATGCCTCTTCAACTCCCAGATACTGTTTTTAGGGACATCCCAGATGCCATAGTTATCGCTTGACACTATTGAGTTCGGACTGAACTGTAGGATTTGTTGGTCATGATGCTGGGATAGTCCTGGTTGGCACTATTGACTTCAAGGAACAGTATTTCTTCTTTATTCTTAAGAAATTCCAATCTTTGCTTGTGTATGTTGTTTTTTGTCATTATGGACTTGTATTAATAAGATAAATATTGGATATTTTTCTAAACTTGTGTGGTGTCCATTTTGTAGTGTTACTGTGTGTGTTTTCTGCAAATGCTTTACACATTACCTCTGACATAAGCCTGGCTGTTCATGTTAAGCTACCAAGGAGGTGAGCAGAGGTTATCTTAGCTGTGTAATCCCCTTACCCTGACTAGAAGGTATCATCTTTATTGGGACAGGGTGTATACCCCTGCCAACTCGAGACCCCCATTTGTAACAATAATTACCTTTAGGAGCGGAATTTACATGTTAATGTTAATGTTATGGAGATTTATATAGCGCACGGCTGCCCCAGCCAAGGGGCGTCCCGGCGCTGCGAGCAGACAAAATGCAGAGAGAAGGTAGCACAGATAAGTGACAGATTATTGAAAAAGATGAGTTTTGACGGCCTTTCTGAAGGCTAAGAGGTCCAGAATACCCCGGATGGCTTCAGGCAGACTATTACTAGTACTTATATAGCAATATGAAACTTGCCTCTTACTACGTACACATATTTGCTGTACTGAAATTTGTAAGCAAAAAGGCATTACAAAAATAAGTTAGTAAGTTTAAAAGTTAGTTTATATAATATTGATAAGGGGGAATGCTGAAATGTTTCCGTTCATGTCAAGATGTTTGAGAAGGAGATACATTTGTAGGGAGGTCTGGAAGAGTTTTTAGCAAAACCTGAGAAAGAAGGTGATAGTGTTGAGGTTCTCTTCGTAGTGTTGTGCTCGTAAGCAGGACATTGTTGCTCAGTGAAGAGGTGTATTCCTCCCTTTTAGCATAAGTTTCATAGTAGGTATTGGGGTGTGTGTTAGTTTCATAGTTTTTTAAGATCACATAGGCTGATCTGAACAAGCATTGTGCCTCCAAAGAGAACCACGTATGCTGCATTGGTGCAGGTAAGATGTGACTGGGGTATTTCGTATCAACAACTATTCATTCACCTGCATTATGAATTGCTTTTGATGGGGATTTCCTAATGTCAGGGATTGACTGAAGTTTGGAAGACTTCAATACAGCCTTCGGACACAATGCAATCTTTAGGAGTCCTGTAACTTTGTGGTCCATACCTCTTTTTTTAGCTATCTTCAAGTGTTCAGGTCCTCTGTTCTGGACTGTTCCCATGAGGCATAGGGTCAAGACTGATTTGCGTATGGCTGGGTCTGAACTAGGGTGGCATGGTGAGCAAAAGAACAATGGATTTAACCCAGATCTCTTGACTGGGAGTGAATGTGTGATTTATTCGGCATTACGTCCATCATTTGTTTGCGTAGCACTTTTTACCCTAAGTGGGTTGGGTATGCCCAGACGTGGGTCCCTTGTTCACTGTGCCACTGGATTCAAGCTAGCCTGGCTTATGAAGGGTAATACCCAGAAACCTGTCCCAGGATGCTTGTTTCCGGTCCAGGGAGAACCTGGCTTGTCAGTTCGGTCTGGACTGTTCCCATGAGGCACAGGGTCAAGACTGATTTGGATATGGCTGGAACTAAACTGAGTGGCATGGTGAGTAAAAGAACAATGGATTTAACCCAGATCTCTTGACTGGGGTGAATGCATAATTTATTCAGCATTCCGTCCATCATTTGTTTGTGCAGAACCATGACTGGCACAACTATAATGGCATATAGTCATAAAATGATGTTAGTGCCTAGTCAGCCTCAAGAATGCCCACTCATGAGTTTGTATTGCCAGTAAAGCCCTCACAAGTTTCTCTCTAGTTGGTGTGTGTCTTTCAATTCACATCAGTCTGGATCTGACAAACCAGAGGCCAAACAAATTACTAAGAATTGTTATTGTAAGGAATGATGGTCCCTCAGTTTTGCAGTGAACAGTGCTGTCTTATCTGGGTACACATCACAGATGTCGTACTGGACTGTGCCAGCTAAGCTCCATGCCTTAAACAGCTTAGTGCTAAGAAGGCTAGCAACCTCATTCAGAGGTTTCACATGTACCTTTGACAAGATTACCTTAGTTAGACTTTCAGTATTCACAAAGGGCATTTTCAAGTAGTTAGACTTTTGTCTCAGTTTACCTTTGGGCATTAGGCCCTATATATTTTTGTATTCCACACTCATGCCCTGTACTGTTGATACACTCCATGAACCCAAAGTCAGATAGTAGGACTCCTTGGACCACCAACTCCCCGATAAGATTTGGGCCTATTGCTGTACATAGGTAAAAGATACACCACTCAACTACAAGCATTAATTGATACAATTTTAATACCTGGAAGATTGGGTCTGTGGGAATAAGATTCTGCCAATCACGCAAACAGGTTTCGGGCCTGGTACCGATACATTATGCAACCTGCTGGCACTAAATCTTATGGTGGATAAAGAAAGAGAAAAATCAGCCAAGCTGTACACGTGCTTTGTAGACCTCAAAGCAGCGTTCGACACAGTCCAGAGGGAGTCATTATGGCGAAAGATGGCTAATTGGGGAATATCATCAAAACTGTTGCGGGCCATTATAAACCTATACTCGTACACCTGGGTTAGAATAAAACTAGCCAATGGCGATAGAACAAAAGAAAAAATCCCCACCCATGTTGGCCTCAAGCAGGGCTGCGTTTTAGCACCAACTCTTTTCAACATTTTTACAGCGGACCTGGACAAGAGCATTGCGGAAATAGAAAGCGATCCACCAAAGTTAGCCAATTACAAAATCAGGAGCATACAGTATGCAGATGACATTGTACTATGCATTCAGACCCCGCTGGGTCTACAACCCTCCATCACGAAGCTCAACGATTACATCAGTGCACAAGGTCTGCAAATCAATTACAAAAAAACAAAGATAGTCTGTTTTGCCTCTCGGCCAGGGAGGAAATCCTTTAATTGGCATATCGCAGGCAACACAATAGAGCAGACCTCTACTTACAAATACTTGGGAGTAGTAGTCGATGCCAGGTGGTCGCTGAAAGACCATCAGTCATACAGAAAGGCTCAGGCAATTAAACTACGCTTTGCACTAAACCTATTAAAAACTAAACTGAATTGTCCATCTAACTTGCATTTGTTGAAGGTAATAGCTGCAAAATTTCTTCCATCTCTATGGGTCGGAACTGTACAAGGGAAAAGACGCCAACTTTTTGAACACACAACAATCAGAGCTGTTCAAAGATATTTTCCAGATTCCAAAGTTTGTCTCCCAACCACAGATCCGCTTGGAATTTGGTTTATTAAATCAGCACCAAAGCAGACAAGCAGCCATATTAAAAACATGTTGGAAATTAAGATCTGCTGAAGAGAATACGCTCATGGGCCTCTGTTGGTCTGAGATGAACAACCAGAAAAAGTAAAAAAACTCATGGAAAATGGCATGGGAGAGCGCCATGTCAAAACTCAAGTTGGAAAAGGCATGGAATACAAATCAATCATTCGCAGCCTTCAAAAAAGAGACCAACGCGGCAGCAAAGCAAAGATCATGGGTAACAGACAAAGCTGCTACAGCAAAGAAAAAGCACGGCTGGACTGTGCTGGCAACGTACGGGAAATTGGAGCCGCAACCATATTTAGTTAATCATATATCCCCAGCAGCCCAAAAAATACTCCTAAAATTACGGCTGGGAACCTCCATATTAAAAGATCAGACACCGGCATGGAAACAAACATGGCCGACACCTGTTTGCAGACTATGTGGGCAAATGGAAGAAACTATGATGCACATACTGTGCATTTGTCCGGCTTTGACAAACTTAAGACGTTATTATTTACTCCACGTATTCCGACTTTCCAAAATTAGATCACGCCGCCCGGCTGTTATGCTAGCTCTGAACAGTTACCAACTACAGATAGCCTGCAGGGCCGCTAAATTTTGTCAAAAGGCACTTCAGTTAATAGTGAACTCTGAGAACAAGGATTTTAAAGGTCTGAATTTGACTGTGTGAATGTGCAATTAATCAATTACATCCGCAAGTACATCATGCACACAGACATTACAGAAAGTTTTCTTCTTTTTTTTTAATGATTTGTTCCCTTGTTCATTACAGTTTTAAATCACATGTTTTTTCTTTTTCATGTCATCAATATTGTAAAGGTTTTAATTAACTACATACAATAACATTTTAACTTACTTACTTACTTACTAATACCTGCATCAATGGGATTACATTCCTGAACGCATGTTCAAATTTGGTGTTGGTGAGAAGAGTTTATGTAGGAGATGAGGTTTGGCAAACGCAAATTTCTTACACATGTCTTAGAATTGCCCATCAAATTTACTGTACTGGCATCGAGTGTTTGGGATCATAGGTGAAATTCTGCAGGCCTGCCTCAAACCTTGCCCTCAGGTTGCCTTCCTGGGTGACAGAGCTGCCTTACCTACCTTGACCCTGCACCTAGCATCCATGGTACTGGTCCTGGCCAAGAGACGTGGGGAGATGGTCTGGATGCAGAAGGGGTCAACCACAATAAAAACTGGTTTCAAGATAGATTATATTGCCATGATATGACATAAAAATAGGTGGTGGAATACATACTACTGCCTACCCAAAGGACATCTGGGCCCCATTAGGCCTACTACGTTCAACGGACACCGCCTCTCCTACACCCCCCACCAGGGCACGGGCTTGCAAGAGTTAACATCTTGATGTACTAGTTTTTGTTACATTTCTGCACTTTAGACCTTTACTCATGTGCAGTGGCGGTAGGCACAGATTGGGGCAGCGAGGCAGGGGGATGGGGAAAATAATAAAAAAAAGAAAAACAATGGGGCAGATTTATGATAACTGGCGCATCCCCAGGGATGCGCCAGTTATCGTGCGCCGCAGCTCCGCCATCCATGGTGCGCCGCATTTACAATGCGGCGCACCATGGGGCAAAAACGGCACAGATGCGTCACGCATCTGTGCCGTAAAAGTGACGCATTGCTGGAGTTGCGTCGCAAGCACGACGCAGCTCCAGCAAGGCTCGAGGATGCCCTATCTGACCAATGCTGCATCAAGCCTTACGCCTGCTTCAAGCAGGCGCAGGGTTTTGACGCAGCATTGGCCTAAAAGTGACTGAGTGAAATCTTATAGATTTCACTCAGCCACTTTTGCGAGGCGCACCTGCCCCGGAACGCCCACCCTGCGCCGGAACGCCCACAAGCGGCGCAGGGCTTTACAACGTGACGCATCTGCCTAGATGCGTCACGTTGTAAATCGGTCGTAGGGATGCGCCACGTTTACGCCGCAGTTGCGTGACGCAAACGTGGCGCATTCCCAACATAAATCTGCCCCACAGTACTTTATCCCTGCTGCATCTCTCCTCAGTCAGGACTCTGGAACCAGGAAGCACCCAGGCTCTCCTGACTAATTGCAATGTTGCAATGCAGTGCTGTGATTGGTAAGCACTCAGGCTCTCCTGACCAATCACATTGCTGCAATACAGCGTTGTGACTGGTCTGATCGTTGTGGTTCGACGCTTAGCCAGGAACAGGGAGCTTGGGCAAGTTCTTCACACAGGCGGGAAATGCAGCCTGTGTTGAGAACAGGGAAAGTGCGTATGACTGTTTGCCCGCTGCTCTTGTGCACTTAGTAGTAGGAAAACCTCTCGTCCCCTGCCCTAACCTGTCATCGAAACAGCTCCGCTCACCTTAGCGGAGGAGCCGCCACTGCTCATGTGCTATGTCAACCTGCTCTTTATTGCTCTTGTATCCACACCCTATTGCACGTGATGTGATTGGACGCTGTGATTTTGGTTTGGTTATGGAAGAAAAATCTAATAAAAAAATAGCTCATGGAGGCGGAAGGGGAACGGCCCCTCCAGGATAACGTGTTTTTCTGCTTCAAGTGCCACTGGGAAGGGCATTACATGAAGGACAGTACAGCTAAGAACGCAACACCAGTCACATCCTTGATAGGTAGAATGCATTCTAGAGTTTTGGGTATCCCTCAGAGCCTGGCTGCTTTCAACCTACACTTGGTCGATGTCCAGGAGAGAGGCCAAACTGCTCTCAAACACATTCACTCAAAAACTAAGGGATTTGTCAGAGAGGTGCGTATGAAAGGGAGGAACAAATCTTCCCTTAGACATATTGGTGCCTATAGGGGTATGGTTTTAAGGCAATGACTCATACCTGTGGCCCGCCTAAAGACAGAACACTGTAAAAATTCTACAGGGCAGACCTGATGAAATAGTGGTGCAGCCAGAAGGCAATGCTAACTGGGTGCCAGGAGATTTAAGAGTTATTTCATCCTAAAGCCAATTTACATTGTCATTATAGGACAAAGTGGAGTGGCACTTAGAAAATGATTCAGAAGGTCTCTGGTGCCAACTACTTAGTTTATAGAGGCACTTATGGGGAACTCAATTGTGTGCTCCATGTGAAGTGGCATAAGCCCTACCTCTGAATCGACTATACAGTTAGCATTGTAGCAATCACCAAAGAGGTTGAGGAGGACCTCAAACTCATCACAATCCTGTTGCATAGCAATGAAGAAGATGGATCAGTTGATGAGATGAAGCTTACCCCTGTTCCAACTCCTGATGCCCACTCAAAGTTAACCCCCGTTTTTGTCTAAGACATAGACACTTTGAACAGTTTGCCATTAAAAAGCAAGCTTTAAGAACAGGGCAAAGAATGCATTAAATTTGAGGTGCCAAGACGCTGGGCCTGAGAGTCATTGAACTCTCAGTCAGTCCTGTGGTTATGGTGCCTAAGTAAGGGCCGATGGAAGGAATCGATTCATGATTTGTAAAGCTCTCAGTTAATTCACGAAGATGGATGCTCATTCTATCCCTTTTGCCAACAATATAGTGAACAGATTGGGTGCAGCCAAGTACCTGAGTATATTAAATCTAGGAGATCAGCCTGGCATCTGGTGCCAAGGAGGAGACTGCAATCTCTACCCTGGAAGTCAAGGTCATGCTAAAGACTAGAAAACGCTCCCACCACATTCAAAGATATTTTTCTGGAAGAGTTCTGTGTTACCTATTTAAACAACATTGTTGTCTTCAGCAGCTCACAAAACACTATCCGAAGAACCTTGGGCTCGTGAAAATACTGGGGACTAAATTGTCCACCGGGAAAGCAAGTGCAAGTTGGGTCAGTCCTCTGTAATCGGTCTTGGCTATCAAGCGGAGATTGAGAAGATTCAAGCACTGGAAACAAAAATACAGACAGTACTGTTTTGGGAACTTCCTATCGATCAGACCTCAAGGAAGCAGCCCCACAATGGAATCTTGATTAGAGAGTGTCAGAAGGCCTTAAATCACCTGAGGGCTGTACTGTGCAAAGCGTCTGTCCTTAAGGTCCCTCCCTGACTATAGTCAAACTTTCATTGTGTAAATAAGTGCTTAAGTACTCTGCTTAAGTACTCTGGGAGCATCTAGATACCTTCATCAGCCACAGCTTGTTCCATAGAGATTAGACCAGCTATCATTGAGAAGCAGTGGTTTGCCACATAGTCAGGACCCTCCAAAGATTCTGGCCTTACCTGTTCAGTGTCAACTTTGTGGATGAAACAGATCAGAAACCCCTCGATTACCTGATGGCTTTGAACAGGGAAAACCCCAAGTTGCTCTTATGATTAATCTCTTTGCAGGGATTGGACTTCATAATGGAGTACCTGGCAGGGTTACAACACAAGTCCTGCAGAAGGAGTTTCGCATTGGTTTTAATGAGAAATTAATTGTGCTATCCTACGTGACTAATTAATTTATGTAACTTATAACTGCTGTGCTCTCTTCCTTAAGGCACCTGCAGAGAAGAGCAGTGGCTGCAGCTGGAGCATGAGCTACATGTACGTTGGTTTCATGTTGCGACTTCCTAATATCAAATTTTTGTGATTCGCTATTGGGAAATCACAAACACCTGTGTACAAATGTGTCCTTTACACATTTAGCAATTTCTAATTGGGTCGCAAATGACCTATCTCATTACTATTCATGAGTAAGGTCACCATTTGTGACCCATTGGAAATGTCTGAAAACTCAGGGAAGGTGACCTGCTGGGTACAGCAGACCATGTCTGTGTTTGCTTTTAAATGAAGCAACGTTTTGTGGTTTTTTTAACGCAGCTCATTTCCCTTATAGAAAATCAAAATGTGTTTCAAAAACAAAAATGAAACATTTCAGTTTTATTTTTAAAGAGTAGGCAGTTGTCCCTGGGACCACTGCCTGCTCTTAAAAAACGTTTTTGCAATCATTCATGAATCGAAATGGGTCTCCTAGGCACCCCTTCCTGTTTGAAACTGGATGACCACCTACTTGAAGTAAGCAGTAAAACGCGAATGTTTTGCGACTGCATTTCAGTCACAAACCATTTGTACATAGCACAGCGAGTCACTGTTAGGAGCGACAGCCTTAACATGCCCCTTCCTATTACCGAATCACAAACCCATTTCGCGATCCGGTAACAGTTTACCAAATTACAAAGTAGGGTTCTGAACATACAAAAAGACTCTTGAAAGTAGGTGGCCTGATTCTGCAAATCGGGCTGTTTGCGACAACAAAAAAGCTGCACACATGTGGCCCCTAATCCCCAGTGGATTACTAGAGAGGATTTCTGTGAAGGATGGCCAAATTGCTAACCCATCAACCTGATCAGAGAGATTTTCAAGATTCTGCCTTTCTATAAGAATCTGTTTTTGTATTAACTGGTTTAACATAAGGCTATTTTTAGTTTACATTAAAGATGAAAGGAAATGCAGGAGTAGGAAACTCAGACAAGATTCCTTGGTTGTCTAGCTCCCTCAGAATATACCCTAGTAGATTAATGCTGTTGATCGTGGTACTCAGGTTCAGCTTCCTGGAAAGTATGTGAACCCCAACGCTTTGTGATAGAAGATGTTCTGTTTTTAGGGGATTAGGTGACTTGATGTTTCAACAGGCATGGGTGCATACCTTACCTTCCATCCCGCATTCTATGTTTAAACTGCCAGCTCAGATGTGCAGGCATCCACTTCCGTTATACTGTTGATTCCTTTCATCCTCCTTCATTTGGGAAGAGCTGCAATGGTACATGGAACAACCCTCTTTCATTGGAAAGGGAGACGGTAAGAGAGAAGAAAAGGTAGCTGGCGAATCTATAAATATTAAGGAGCCACTCAGGTAGACTCATACCCACTTTGTTTATACCCACCTTGGTAAAGGCATGTGTAAGTATAGGCATGTGTAAGTATATAACGAAATGGGGTATATGCACTGGGTTTAACCCTGAATCTGCCAGACTGGGAGGGAAGAAAGACCTCAAGATACCAGGTATATGTCTTTAAAAAAAATGTAAATAGGGGGAAGGGAGCTTCGGCCAGGCATCGGACAGCTCCCTTCCATAATTGGACCAACAGCCATGCTGCGCCCCAGGGGTGTAGATGGTGGGGGTAGAAGAAAGTCAACGAGATACTAGGGGAAAAATGGTAGAAAAGAAGGGTTGGGGTCAGTCTATTCAGACATTTGCCCATGCCTTCACCACAAAACAGCCCAATCTGTATTTTGCCCCCAGGGATGCAGACTTGGGAGGGTTTATCCCAGTCTGCTCCTCCAGTGGGGCACTGAGCCCAATAGAATACCTGGAAACCATTTAAAAATAAAAATAAGGGTTTTGGGCTGTCCCACATTTGATCACACCCCATCTATAAAGTCGCAGGAAAAAGGGGGATAAGAGAATTTATACCTAGGATGGCAGAAAGGACACTGGAGGTTGGGATATTTTAAACAAACACTGGCAAAGCTAATAGATCTCACCTCTGTGTCCTATTTCCTTTGCCAATATCTTTTAGACATACAGCACTGCATACCAGATGCTGTGTAGCATGGCAAAAGTTTTTTTTTTTTTTTAAAGAAGCTGTTGACGCAGCCGCTTGCATTATTTTGTAAGAGTGCACACTAAGCATGTGATGCAGGAGCTTTTGGTTTTTTTTTGGTAGTTACTGATCAGAGTTCGATCAATAACTACAAAGGAAAATAAAACATGAAACAATGGTTTTTTGGGGAGTAGAGGAAGCAACATAGTATGGAGTACCCATACCACATCTTGAAACAAAATTGTGTGAATTTCTGAGAAACACTATAAAAAAGATTTGAATCTTTAATGAGTCCCTGTTCAGCGTCTATTGCATGCAAATTAATGTGAAAATTGTGCTTTAAAATGAACTGTTTCAACTAGAGGATCGCCAGGTCCAGTTTGCAGTCCCAATTGGTGGCGGACTCCGACTCCAGCATCCGCCAAAATCTGCTGCATGTCCAACAGCAGCTACATCAGTTACACACGGACAGCTCTAAGGAGGGGTGGCTCGCAACCCAATACAGGATTTATCAATGGATCGACAAGTCCAGTCAGATGCTCCATTGGCTTTGCCAGGCCCATGTGTCTCCGATGCAGGTTCCCCTTCTGAGGTCCCCAGATGGCAATGTGCACAACTCCCCCGAAGCTGTAGTCCAGGCCTTTACCAGTTTATACGCTGCCCTGTATGAGGAGCCCGAGGTAATCGCCGGGTCCCTTATTGATGACTTCTTCTCTGATATCCCTCCTCGTTGTTTATCTGATGAGCTACGTGAGAAACTTGATTAACCCATCTCCTTAGACAAACTGCGGGCGTCGCTGTCCCGTACTCGCCCGGGCATGCACCGGGTCCGAATGGGTTCTCCTGTGACTTTCTGCGGCACCATATGGGGACCTTGGGGTCTCATCTGCTTGGGGCACTTCACGAAGCCTTGGAGCTGCTAATTTCGCCCCCAGATTTGTGGCACACCGAAAACGTGGTCTTTCTCAAACCTGGTCGCCCTCCAAAAGATCTGGGCTCATATCGCCCCATTTCCTTGTTGAATTTTGAGCCTAAACTCCTGGGGAAGGTTCTCGCCTGCATTCAAGATTTGGTACATCCGGATCAGTCGGGCTTCATGCCACAGCAATCCACCAGACACAATATCTGGCGGGTCCACAACACTGTCGCAGAGCCCCTCACCTGGGACGCCCTGCGGCGGTCATGCTGGCGGACTTTGACAAGGCGTTAGATTCGCTGAGCTGGACCTACCTTTTTAAACTCCTTGAAGCTGCTAACTTGGGACCTAGGTTTTGAGCGTATGTGACACTCTTATATATGGATCTCACAGCCTTGGTTTGTGAGGGTTGCCGCTTATCTCCCTTCCCAATCCGCAGAGGTACGAGGCAGGGGTGCCCCCTATACCCTCTTCTATTCAACCTTGCGATCGAGCCTTTGGCTGCATGTGTGCACCAGGACCCGGTTCTCCGGGGGCTCGACTGGTCGCCGTGGCACTGGTACAGGATCGCGCTCTATGCCGACGATGCTCTGTTTCTTATGTACGACCCCTGGGCCTCTAGGCCCTGTGTCCTCCAAATTCTTTGAATATTCGGGGAGACTTCTGAACTTTGCGCCAACCCGTACAAATCTATCCTGTTCCCCATCCACAGTGAGAAAAGTAGTCAGGCTTGGGCCTCGCAACTGATCATTGCAGAAACGGGCCTTAAGTACTTGGGGGTGTATATAACGCGGTGTCCCACCGCCGCCTGGACGCTCAATATAGCTCCACTGCTTCTCGTGATCCGGGATGAAACGACGATCTGGTCCCAATTACCGCTATCACTCCACAGCAGGTCCGCAATTTTAAAATGGTGTCTCTGCCGTGCCGGCTCTACAGGCTCCAGACTATCCGTACCCTATCCCCCTGTTGTGGTTTCTCCAAATAAATGCACTACTGAATAGGTTCCTCTGGCAAAGGGGTGCAATCCATGTGGTGCTCACAACATGCATTCAATCCACGTATTGCGGTGGTATAATGGCAGCTGATGTCCATGCGTGCTACTGGGTTTCGCACCTTTTTGGTGATCACCGAATGGTGGTATGGTTCGCAGACAGACCCGGCCTATGCCGTGGTGCGGCTCGCCATGGCGGGTACCCCGCCGCTTCATCTTCTATATAGTTGCTAGTCCCTGGAGGTGCTTCCCCCAGCCTGCCGGACAATTATTCAGACCTGGAGGTGGGTGGTTTGGTCCATTGGTTGGTGGGGTATGATGAATGGCGCCACTCCTCTCTGGCAGGAAACACACCTCCAGCCAATCGTGGCATTGGTGGGAATTCACAGATGGGATGATATCGGGATCTCCACTCTCGGAGACATTATGCAGGGGACCACTCTTAAATCCTTTCAAAGGCTGCAGGCGGACTTTGACCTTCACAAGTCACAGTTTCATCGCTATCTGCAGCTCTTTCACGCATTGACCCCACTGATACGGCATCTTGAGTCATTACCCGAGTTCCACCCGCTGGAAGGTCGTCTGTTGAAGGGGGATCTGGGGACCTACAAAATCCGGCAAATTTATCAAACTCTCACTATACACTCCAAGGCAACTATTCACTGCACCCGGACAGTGTGGGATGCCGACCTGCCTGCCCTGACAGACGATGACTGGGCCGAGGCACTGGCTAGCACCAGGAATGCTGCAGTCTCTGAAAGATAGAGATTAATCCAATTTAAATATCTCGATAGGATAAATTACATGCGCCTTCGCCTCTAGATTATGTGGGCCATTCAGTCCACCATCTGTCTCCATTGTGGCACGGACGAAGGGTCGTTCCTTCACTCTGTGTGGAGTTGCGGAGTGTTGCAGCTCTTCTGGTCTGGTGTGCTGTCTTGCATTGGGTGCGTTCTTGCATGGGACATCCTGACGGACCCCAGACTTCCGCTTTTACACAGCACGGAAGACATCGGGCCAATAAGCTAAGAGGGACATAGCACAACACTGGAAAGATACGTCCCGGCCCAGTATAACTACCTGGAAAACGGCCATGGATAGGTGCATGTCGGTGGAGGTTGCTGTGTTCCAGGTGAGAGGGTGCCCCAGAAGCATAGGAAGATTTGGGCTAGGTGAGCCAATTAGAGGGGTATTGATTTGTCATTGATGGCGCAGCCAGCCACCCGGGACCCTATAAAAGTGCTGGTGGTGAGCAATGTACCTGTTTAAAGTGTTGGTGCTACAAAGACGTAGACAGGAATCTCTACGATATGTGCATATAACGTTTCTTTAGTATGTGTGGTGTGCTCTTGGCAGGCAGTGGGTGGGGCGTTTTCTTTGGTCTGGTGTTCTGCAGACCTTAGGGGTGGGTAATGTACAGTACCTAGAGACCTTGCAGTATGTATTTCAAATGCACTTTGCTTGCTGGGCTTCGCCCATCTGGTACTATGAACAATCAATAAAATCTGTTGTTAAAAAAAAATGCACTACTTCACCTTATTCTTTTTCATTTTTTCTCAGGAGGAAAAACTTCTTAAAAGAGATCTGGCTTACTAGCTTTGCTCACTCAAAACAGTTCAGTGCAAATATTATGCCCCAGAACTTTCAAAAACCAAGTCAGCACCATAACAATTGTGGTGTCTAAAATAGACTTTCCATAACAGTATGCCTCATTCCTCTGCATTTTCATAGGACTTCTCTGTGACTTGCAATAAGTGTTATAATGTACAGCATTGGCTACTTTATTCCAAATATTCTAATCATGCAGTTATTCTAGAACTTCAACCATGTCAACTGTTGTGATGTTGGGGTCATATGACATGCCTTACTGGAAGTAAGCAGGGTCAAGGTTCATATGGTGTCACTTCCTGTAATGTGATTAAGGCCAAAGGGTATGTGATATCACTTCCACTACCCCTGTCATTTTGATGAATCTACGCTTATGACCATTGGTGTTTGTTGTGATCTGGACAGGGCTACTTGCAAGGGGGGCAGGTCGTGCTGTTAAACCACAGGGTCATGTAGTTCGTAATTATTATCCGCAGCAGTGGTACAGCCAATGTGTCTGGAACTTTGAAGCCTGCACTTCTAGGGTTCAGATCCTGAGTTTTTGTCTTTAAACCTCTGTTGGCAGACCCTGAGAATATGTTGCATGCCTACTTCCAGAGGTGTCCTGGCTCCTTGTTGTGGTGCTCTCCGCACCTGATGAATAGACCTCTGGCTTTATGTGTGCTTACTTTGCACTAGCCTGTATAGCAATCAAGCAGTGCCCAAAGGACTGGACTGTCAGGTCAATGTGTGGGGCACTTTTTTGGCTGTATCTAGGTCTGTTTCACAGTCTGCTTGGCCAATTATTACTATTGATTCCCTTGATATTGCAAACAAAAATCATTATTAGCAGCATGTTCAAATCCATGCAGTCTATCATATCTGGCATAACGTTTTTAGAGTTCAAAACTGGCCTTACTTACAAACATAGGCCACATTTTTAGCTATCTAATTCATTAATGCGGCCACTTTCATTTTGGTGCCTGGGCCTGCTTTCTGTACCAGTCAGACCCTGCTACTTTGTGCACATGCCCTGACCCCTTGTTCCAGTGAGCTTTGTGCACGATGAACAGTATATTTAATGTGATAAGACACAGCGTGTGCATCTCTGCACGTGCCCTGTCATTATGCGTCCAGGTTCGACATGAGTCCGCCTATTTCAGTACCCTATGTGCACAATGCAGAGCACTTTTAGTGTGATCAGAGACCGTGTTTCTTCCTGTGCGTGCCCTACCAGGATGGTTGTAATTTCTGCATGAGCACTCTCGTTCCATTACGCTGTGTGCATGGTGAAGAGCAAATTCATTGCAATCAAGAAGACTGTGTGCCTCTCCTCATATGGGCGAGTGAAACAGTGAGGAATGGGTCGGGAGAAGCACATAAGAGACACAGCGGAACACAGAGGGCAGGGCAGAGAAGAAGACAAAGAAGACAGCTCGACAAATATGCACACTCATGGAGTGGTTAAAATGAAGAAAAAAGTAGTGCTTGAAAAGCAAGCAGTGGAAGCGTAGATACTAGTCAATCAAGGAAATAGTAAAGAGGGGAAGTTTCATGGGAGGAACAAACACAAGATTGACATGCTGGCATATGAATAAGAAGCTGGACAATGAGAGTGGGAGGAAAGCCAACCAATGATAAGCAAGAGACTGGCTTCAGGCCCCTCTATGCTCTTGGTAATCCACAATATGCCTTGTAGCAGACAGTACATGCACTGTCCAGTAGGCTCCACCTAAAAATTGCATGGGGGGGGGCCTTGCATATTAACTCAATAGAGTTAAAACAGCTGAGTAGCTCAATAAAGGACAAAGCATAAATTCTCAATATATTAAAGCAAACGGAAGATCATCCGGAAGGATTAACGAATCCAGAAACAATACACATATACCAGCCAAATCAGACAACGTAAAAGATAAATGCAGCGAGTGACAACCAACACAAACAGCGAATAACAGATTTTGATGACCTTGACAAGTATGCCAACCCAACGACTTTTTATTGTACAATTTTGACAGCTTTGCACATCGGAAATTTGCACAAAATATTACAACATTATCCACTGCAACATAAGAAAGGATTATACATAGTGCCAATCTCTTGTCAAACGGACAAGGACTTGGGGGAGCAAGACTGCTTTTAAAAGTTTACTTTGCACAGTGGTAACCTGCACAAGATATATTATTACTCGAAACATTGCTCTTATACTTAGGTCTATTTTGCAATCCTGAAGGCTTTTCCTTGCCACCAAACACCACTGGTCGAAATTAAGAAAATTAGAACTCAGAGATGCTCTCCTTTGGTTTGAAGTACAAAGCTTTATTTTTTGCCAAGATAGACCAAAATAAGGATTTTAACTTTATTTAGAATTTTGTATAAATCATGTTAATTGTATTTCCCATATATTTGCAATGGTTTTTATTAATCATACATAATAAACGTACTTACTTACTTACATCAGGCTAAAATCATGCATTTTACTCACATTTCTGTGATGGAAAGTGCCAGAATCTCTGGGGATTCATAACCCTCGCACTCTGCCCCACTCCCTCTTGTATGTTGTATATACCCCCCATACTGTATTCCTTATCATGAAAGAAAGCCAACGCACACATTTGTCTTGTGGTGGTCATTTGTTGGCCGCAGATTTATTAGGAATACAAGGAAACATGTATATACTTTGCATCAATCATGCTATGTCATCCAAAACTTCCTTGGTATTGTCTCTTGGCCCTTCTGGGTCTTTTCCTTTGGTAGGTTGGATTTTTTGCGCCCTGTTTGCGCGGGTAGGGAGTAGCTTCTGTCCCGGAGTTAGGCCATCTCGCTACCTTGTCCGACTTTGTTGTGCCCTGCCGTCCGGCGGGGGCTGGGCTGCGAGCGCCGTCTCCGTCTGCTACCCCCCCAATCGGTAGGCCACGTTACCCAGCCGTGAGGCATCCCAGAGTGGGTGGTCCTACCTACCTGTCCTTAGGCCAACTCACCCAGCCGTGCGGCATCTGAAGGTGAGTGGACCTATTCTGGCACACCGCCCTCCGGTGTGCCTCCGTACCAACCGCTATCGGCGTAGTTCTTCGCCACGCCTTGCTTCTTCCTCAGCTCTGCGACATTGCTGTTCCTTAGGTGTGGGTGGGTGGGACAAGATTGGGCTCTGCCGTTGTTGCTGCTCCCCCTGCTCTGTGATATAGGAGCTTGCCAGGGGGAGCAGTGGTTGTGTACCCTCTGACTCGCCTTCTCCTCCAGGGAGTCCCCCCCCTTTCCTTGGGGGGTTTGTATCCCGCCCTGCCTCCCCATAGGCTGGGGGTGTTGGCGCTATCCCGGAAGCTGCCACGGGGGGGAAGGGGAGCCTCTTCTGGCCTCTTTGTCTTTTTCGCGCCAAACGCTGCCCCCACTAGTTTGCCGGGGGGGCTCTGCGCTGGTTATGGCGCCGGCTCTCGAGCCCCCTACGGGAGCAGCCTCTGCAATAAAAGTCCTATTGCCCACATTCTGCTTTTGGGGCCCGTGGTGTCGTAGGTACTAGGGGCCTCATTTATGAAAAGTGACGCATCGCTGCGTGAAAACAGCGATGCGTCACTTTTCACTGCGCACTCCTTGCGACACCAATGATGCGTCATATTTAATGTATGACGCATCATGTCGCAAGGACTTACAGATACGGCAGTATTTCTGACGTATCTGTAAGCGCAAAAGTGACGCATTGCTGGAGTGTGTCACAAAAGTGACGCAACTCCGGCAATGCGTCCTTTCACATGGTGAGGAAATATAAATTCTATGGTCAAGTTGTGTTCCCTAGCGCGTACCCCACCGTCTCCATGTACCAGCTTAAAGTGCGTGTAACTTCTCTCCTGTGCCAGCTATGAAGACGCAAATACATTTGCGTCCAACGTTAATATGTCCTCTTTCAGACCCACCCTGAATGGGTTAAATAGTCCGTTCCTAAGTATGCTATGCCAACGTCTTTTTATAAGTGTACCTTACACGTTTTTCAGCTCTAGCAAAGTAGGCCCTGAATTTCTGCCATCGAGCCATTTTTCTGGCTTCTGACTCTGAAAACCTCAGCCCATGCTGCCTCTGTACCCGTGAACTCTGACTTACTTTCAGCGCGGCCCACTGCGCTCAGCTCAGCCTGCTGCCTGCCAAGACTGACTATAACCTTCGAGTTATCTGTTCCGCTCCTCGAAAATACATTCCTGCCTACTAGTTTCAGTAAACATCCCCCTCATCTGCAGAGCAAAGGGCCAACCTGTCTCCGTGCAAGTAATTCATAGCCTCTGTTACCATGCTCCCATGGAAGGCCCCATGGCCCCACGCTCCTCATACTTCTCATGCAGACACCCAGGCGCTTATACACACACTCACAGTCAGTATAGAATAGCTTCTGCCCCAGAGACCTTTCCCGTCCAGATAATATGGTTCCCAAACATCAGATATCAGATATGATAGAAGTACAAGTTGATCTGACATGCCAGACTTCTGTCTCTTTCCGTCAGTGTAAATGTCAAGCCCCCTGCACCCTCCAGTTCCACGTCAATCACACGTCATGTAGCTGCGCGCGCATCCAAGCTTCCGATTTCTGCTGACATTGCAACATTTCTGTTAGGTGCCACCCTCTTGTGACACCTACCTGTGACTATTCTAGCACACACCTCTAATTCACGCCTAGTCCACGCCTTCTGATCACGTACCAGTAACACGTGGACACTGTTATCTTGTCTTCTCTCAGCTGTTACGCCTACTGCATTGCTTTCTATGCTGTAAATTAAGTATATAAGCTATGTACTGTCAATAAAATGCAGCGCGCTCTATCCCTTCTTCCACCCCTGTGGTGGGAAGAACATGATATCCAGGTCTGGACCATTCCTTTTTAAGGAATAAAACCCCTAAGAACTCTAACACCACGGACTCTGTTTTTTTCCGATTTGAGTTATTATTGATTAAGTACTTACCTGCATAGAAATTAAGACGGTAAATTATATATTTACATCATTTTGGCGCCCGAATAGGGACCCCTCCCCCACCTCACGCGCCGGTTGGTGCGTTGCAAGCTCTGTCCCCTGCCATCAGTTAGAAGGAAACTACGCGTACCGGCAGGATTTCCTGCATCTCCCTCTGGCCCACGGAGGTGACGAAGACTGCGATCAGTACCGAGACGAGGCGGTGAGGAGTGCGGAGGATCCCGACCAGAGCCTAGCCGAAAGAAGCAAGGTCCGAGGTGTCAAGAGGCCCACCAGTTTTCCGAAGTTTTCCGAAGTTTTCCGAAGTCGAGCCGAGTTCAGTCCAGTCGAGTTTTCCGAGGCCTTCTGTTTCCGTGCTTCCCGGTGAGTACCATTGCTGGGACGTATCAAGACGGGTTTGGGTACACAAGTCCGGTCTGCACTGTTTTAGACAGTGTATCTGTACTGTTTAGCAGTACATCCGTTATTCAAGTTTCTGCACTGTTTTAACAGTGTATCTGTACTGTTTAGCAGTACATCCGTTATAGAGGGTAGTGATATATGTCTCAAATGTCTTTTCATGTGATTAATGTTGTGGTATGAATGTGACTGTTTTTAATGTGCATTATTGTGTTCTTGTATAACTAGCTGTATTCAGTATTAAGTAGTTAGGGTTGAGCATTCAGTATTAAGTAAGCAAAGATGCCGTTTTTCAACAAGTTAAAGCAGATAGGAACTAGGAAAGGGATACTAGAGGAAGCAATTCCTATCCCCCCTAGGGACACTCCAGGAAACTTCATGTACCACAAGCATGGCTTAGATGCCATAGTGTATCTAGATTTATGGGCCGACTATACTAAACATCTAGACGAAAGACACAGATGGCCTGTTACCGGAACATGGGATGCCGAGTGCATCATGAAGGTAGAAGAAGCATTATGGAAAAAGAAAGCCAGACAATCTCAGAAAGACGCCATAGAGTTTTGGCGTAAGGAATCACATAAGCGTGCAGAAAAAGCACTACGTAGAGAAGACAGACTTAGAGAATCAGACAAGGCCCAAGAAAACGAGTTAGTTACCGAGGGGATCCGAGTAAAAACAGAGCAAGTAGACCGCGCACGAAATAACCTCGTAAACGGTATGTATCTCGCGGCCGAGGGTTCGCCTGAGGCCATTTCAGAAATACCGAAAAATCTGCCGCCACCATTAGTTCCAACTAAAGTAATGCATAAGACCACTAAAGACATATTCCTGAATTCCTATCTAGAGGATGCAGCACCCGCTTACACCAATCTGCCTGTCCGCGCCCTGCCTAACGACAGGGACGAGGGTGGTAACCCGCCCCAAGATCATATTCCGTCAGTACCACAACAGAATACTGCTGTTCCACCACCTCCACCACTTCCCGTACCTAAAGTTGATCTACCGAAACCACTTCTACCTGATCCTACTAAAAGAAAAAGTCAAGCTCAGGTACAGACGCCACAGAGAGATAATGCCCAAGCTTCAGCTTCAGGGGGTGCGACCGGGGGTCTGCACACCCCGCCATTAACACGCAGGTTACAGCTCGGGGATCTGCGGAATACTCTTGTGTTCAAGTCACCCCGCCTTGACATATTCAAAGAAAATCTTTCAGTTTGCAGATATGATCCCGTACCCGGTAAAGACGATATAATGATGATGGCATCACTACGGTTAAGATCTGCTACTGATTTCCTGCTGTGCTATGCAGGAATGAAGGAACGCCTAGATAGAATATATGAGTTTATTCAGACGGGGAAAGACCCTGACAGTATTCAGGATGCCATGGACCGTCAGAAAGTTGATGTTCAAGCACAGATACTACGTTTTTTCATAAATTGCCTAATAAGAGAACGGGACAGGCCTGGGACAGATCAGAGTGAGTTAGATGCACTAAACAAATGGGGTCAAAATATATCTGAAGGAAAACATGATAAGGGGACTTGCATAGCCAGTATGTACAAGAAAATCAGAAAAACAGTGATAGAAATACACCAAAAAGAGAAAGAAAAGGCTTCCTCTGAGGAGGAAGAAGGACCTGAAGAATCAGAAAAGACTACAGATACTATAGCGTATGTAGGTAAGGGAACTTACCTTAAGAAAGGTATTCGTCCAGAAAATAAGAGAGTATTCCTCTCTGCCTTAACAAACCCGAATTTTTCTGAACATCAGTTCCAGGAAACTGATAAAAGACTCCGAGAGAGAGTGGGGTACCACGTACTCTATTCTATGGATGAACAAGAACTAGCCCGGTCAGCCATATTATGGTCTGAAAATCCCGACATATATAATGATGACACGGTAGCACAGACATTTCTGAACCTTTCTCCAGACGAGCAGAAATTAGCAGGTGTATACATGATTCAGCACCTCCTCACGAAATACAGAAACCAACATTCTGATCCAGGCCCCTTACCCGAAATACTAGAAGCACTACTCATGGATAGATGGAGAGGTTTAAGTACCAAGTTAATACAAATAATTCTAGAACAACGACACAGATATAACACCTTTGTAAGCACTGAATATGTTCCCGCTCCGCCCCCAGAAAGGAAAATGTATCACATGCAACGCCTGAGTGGCATTGAAAGTCAGAACCCCTTACGAGAAGTACACCCAGTTATGGGTGAGGATAATATCTTGAAACGCGTGTATGTACACACGCCACTGACTAAGTTAGAACTGTTAGAAATGAAGAAACTAGTCCCGTGCCATGATAAAGACCCTGCAGGTTTTCACAGAGAACTTAAAGACATGTTACTGATGGGGGATTACACATACGAAGATATCATGAAAATGTTAAAGGTACTGCTGCCCACGGGCATTTACGAGAAATTAAAGGAAAAGGAATGGGAGGTGGGAGACAAAAAGATTGCATGGGCAGAAATAGAAGATGAAGAGAACAAACGTGTCCCAGGGGTAGGCCTTGGGGACAAAACTAAAGCATTACCAGGTTTGATAGTACAGGTTCTGCCAAGGTTATTGACAACTAGAAAAGAAGACTGGGATGCAATCTCAGCATGTAAACAGAAACCCGACGAAGATACTAGTGACTTTTATTCAAGATTCGAGAAATGTTTTATTATTAATAGTGGTCTTAAACCAAGTAGCGAGTCGTACCCGCATCTTTTTGTATCCAAGTTAGTTGAGAATTCCCTGTTAGCAGTCAAGAATAGAGTATACAAGGTTGAGAGTACATGGCAAGCAAATACGCCATCCCAGATGTTACAAATGTTACAATACCATCAGAATAGAATTAGAGAAGAACAGGATCAGGAACAAAAACGTATGAAAGACACAAAAATGAAAATGTTAGTAGCCCAGTCGGTACATACCGACGGAAACAGAAAGGGTACGAATCAGACAAATCATTCTGCAGCTCCCGTTAAAGGGACATGCAACTATTGTAAGCAGCCAGGTCACTACGTACATGAATGTCCAGTTCTGAAACATAACATAGCAACAGGTAAAACTAAAGAGAGACCGCATCCACCAAGACAAGATCAAGTCCAGCAACAGACTTCCCAGAATGTACAGCCTATGCAGAACACACAGCCTACGCATGCTTCATCTCATACAGCACAGACAGTAGCGGTACCACAGCCCACCGCTTCGACCCAACAAGTTTCCCAACAGATGTACCAGTATGCCCAATCTGCTTATCCAGAGTATCAACGATACACATGAAACAGCCTAGAGAGGGAATTTGGCTTGCCTCTTATTGAAATTCCTGTAGATCAAGAGGGTCCTTATGTACACAGTCAAGTATTGGGAAAAGATAGAAAGTTTTTAATTGACACAGGGGCAAGCCGCACCACGATCAGTCATAATGAAGTCCCAGGGGCACCCCTCTCAGGCTCACAGAATGTTTCCCTTGGTTTTTCAGGACAGCCCATTGTAAATGAAGTATCTGAACCAGTCCCCCTGGCTGTGGGTCCATTATCGCGAGTTACAGACTTGCTACTTACGAAATCATGCCGAGAAAATCTGTTAGGAATTAAAACATTGAAGGCTTTAGGAGCCATAATCTGCTGTTCCCCGGAGGGGGTTAGACTCTTTCTGCGGGATTTCAAGGGTCATTATGTCTTACGAGGATTCGATGTCAGATTGAAAAATGTACCAGATCACTTGTGGGCAACAGGCCCAACTGATGTAGGTTGTATGCATATCACACCATACCGTGTTACACTCAAGACAGGTGTTGTTCTACCACGAATCAGACAATACAAGTTACCACCCGATGCTGTAGTGGCTTTACTGAAAATCATTGAAGAGCTCATTGCCCAAGGAGTGGTCGTAGAGACCGACTCCAATATCTGTAATTCACCCATCATTCCAATTCTTAAACGTACTGACCCCAATGCACCGCCAGTATATCGGCTGGTGATTGATCTGCGAGAGCTGAATAAATGTATTGTACCACAGTACCCTGTGGTCCCTGATATCTCTTCCCTATTGACTGCTATTGATTCTGAAGCGACGTTCTTCACTGTAATTGATCTCAAGAACGCCTTCTTTAGTGTACCTATTGATCCAGAGAGCCAATATCTCTTCGGATTCAGTTTAAATGGACGAAGTTTCAAATTTTCCCGCGCACCTCAAGGATTCACAGAAAGCCCCAGCATCTATAGTCAAGCACTGAAAAGACAACTAGATTGTATTCAAATGCCAGTTAACACTGCTTTACTGCAATACGTCGATGATCTGCTGATCACCGCACGAAGTGAGCCCGAATGTGAACAAGCATCACTGACAGTCTTACATTTTCTGGCCGACAAGGGACACAAGGTGTCTCCTTCAAAGCTGCAATTCTGTGTTCAGCAAGTTGTGTACTTGGGTCACTTGCTGTCCAAAGTGGGGAGACAGCTCACTCCCAATCGCATTCAGTTAATTGTAAACATGCCACGACCCCAGACACAAAAGGAAGTGCGGGCCTTCATAGGCCTCACCTCGTACTGCAGACAATGGATTCCTCAATATGCATTTCTAGCTAAACCACTCATCCAGTTAACGACACAGGAGGCAGCGACTTCGACTGTCCTCCCTTGGACTCAGGAACATACACAAGCCTTTGAGGAACTAAAGAAAGCATTATGTCAAGCACCAGTTTTAGCGACACCATGTTACAGCAAACCGTTTACACTTTTTGTTACAGAACGTGAGGGTACGGCATTGTCTGTCCTCACTCAAGACCAAGCAGGTTCACATAAGCCTTGCGCTTATTTTTCAAGTACATTGGATTCAGTAGCCCAGGCACTCCCTGCGTGCTTAAAGTCTGTAGCAGCAACAGCATTAGCAATTAGACAGAGCGATTCAATTGTTTTAGGACATCAGTTAACAGTACAAGTTCCACATTCTGTAGAAGTTCTGTTAAACAGAACCCAGACTCAACACTTGACCATAGCACGACTGACAGGTTACGAATTAACGCTGTTCCAGCCACACATAGAAATCAGACGCTGCAGCATTCTGAACCCCGCAACACTGTTACCCACAATTATGACAGATCCAGCCCCGCATGATTGTATAGGAATCATTAATGCAGCAACGAAGCCCCGACGAGACTTAACAGATGTTCCACTGACAAATCCAGACCTGACACTTTATGTGGATGGTTCATGTATGCGAACAAGTACAGGAGAATTAGTGGTCACATATGCCGTGACCACTGAAACCGAAGTAAAAGAAACACATCGTATTGACACACTGTCTGCTCAAGCGGCAGAGCTTATTGCTCTGACCCAAGCCTGTATTCTAGCCAAGAACAGAAATGTTAATATATATACTGATTCCCGTTATGCGTTCGGAGTTGTACACGACTTCGGCATGTTATGGCAAGAACGAGGTTTTCTGACCTCTCATGGTGCCAAGATCCAACATGGTCCCCTCATTCAAGCACTGTTAGAAGCAATACATCTGCCTTCAGGCATATCTGTCATGAAGTGTAAAGCACATACTAAAGTTACAGATTCTGTTTCCCAGGGTAACGACCTGGCAGACCAGACAGCAAAACATACAGCACTGACTCACGCTCAGACAACGGATGTGACAAAGACAATAGGACCAACAAATTGTATGACAGTCAGGGATCCCACACTAGATGTAATCGATATTCAGGCACATGCTACTCCAGATGAAATAAAGAAATGGACTGAACTAGGAGGGATCCAGACAGATCAAGGTTGGATGACGAAGGGAAAATCTACATGGTTTCTCCCTGATTCTATGGTTCAAGTCATGATCAATACAGCACATAGTCCAGCACACCTAGGAGAAAAAGCGATGTTAGACAGTTTACAAAATCTTTGGAGCAATAAACACTTACGAGCAGCAGCAAAACAGAAAGTGCGTACTTGCATGATCTGTTGTCAGTTCAATCCAGGTAAAAGCGTCCCTGTAGAGCAAGGTGGATTTCATCTTCCCGATCACCCTTTTGAAGTCCTCCAGATGGATTATATCCAGATGGACCGTTGTCGAGGATTTAAATATGTCCTCGTAATTGTTTGTGCACTGTCCCGTTGGACCGAAGCATACCCAGTCCCAGATTACACTGCTCCGACCACTGCCAGGCAGTTGGTTCGTGAATTTTTCCCACGGTACGGCTTGCCTCGTGTCGTGTACTCAGATAACGGTCAGCCATTCTCATCCGAATTAATGAAGCAGGTTTCCCTATTGCTAGGATACCAGTGGAGATTCCATTGTGTCCGACATCCCGAAGCCGCAGGCCTTGTAGAAAGGCATAACCAGACATTAAAGACACGCCTTGCTAAAATATGTCAAGAGAAAGGGGTCGACTGGATAGTCGCCCTGCCAGTGGCACTGTTCTATATGAGGATGGTTGCCCACTCGAGATCAGGACTATCCCCGTACGAAGTGGTCTTTGGTAGACCACCAAATATGTGGGGGACGCCCATTCCTAAGAAAATTACTGATGTTGATTGTAATATGTTGACAGATTACCTTGCCTCCTTGATGTCTGCACTCCAATCATGTCGTTCACAGGTTGCCGCAGCTTTCCCCGACAACACTGATGTAAAGCCACATGATGTCCGTCCTGGGGACACAGTTTTAGTACGGAACTTCGACAGGAAGAGTCCGCTGGAGCCCCGCTGGAAGGAGCCAAAGACCGTCCTTCTTACAACGAGGACCGCAGTGAAACTGGAAGGCAGAAAGGGGTGGGTCCACACGAGCCATATCAAAAAATACAATGAACTGAAACCAGACCCAGGCTCGTCCACCCCCACCAAAGACTGTATCGAGCTCAGTGACTTTAAAACTTCCGAACGAGAGAAAACTCCCCAAGAGGAGTACAGACTTAAGCTCCGATCTAGCAAGTCAGACAGTTTAATTGTTTAAGTCCTCCCCTAGGTGAATCGGTTAAATAGTTTCTGACATGTATCCCCTAGATCGAGATAGAGAGAGAGAATTCAAGAAACGTACATACTGCAAATCACTGTGTAGTCACTGTATAGTGACATTGTTAATAATGTTTTTTCTAAGTCTTCTGATAATAGTTGCCAGTATACTTCTCCCTGTCTATTACCCTATTTTCAAGCGTGAACAATCTGCCTACAATGTATCTGCTGAACATTCTTTTAGCGAGTTACCTCCACATGAACTTTCTTACAGACTTGCGCTGCGCAACAACACATTCATTAGTATGCTACATCATTCCCATCAGACTAATAATGCTACAAACTGCTGGATATGTGGCCGACTCCCTCCCTACCAGAATTACAAGGGAGCTCTGCCCCTCTTTCCGTACCCGTTCACTCACAATGGCTCCTGTGGTGCATGGTTTAAAATAATTAATTCCTTAGATCCTGATATTGCTGTTTTCGATGGGGGCTGGGTTTGGGGAAACTTGAACTTGGTCCTGCTCGATGTCTGTTCCCCGGATAAGGAGGGACTCCCCATTAGAATAGGAACTAATCTAGAAAATGAAGTATATGGACTAGGTAATTACACAATTAACCTTATGATTCTTACTGTTGAATCCGAAGCTACACCAGTTCTGCCCGCTATGTCAGTATTACCAGTCACCGGTGAATTATGTGTCAGGAAGAAAGGTTCAGTACACTTAGGTCATAGTAAATGTACTACTGTGGTCGAATTCAGTGATCATAGTAAATCGTCCTTTAAAGCTATCAGTCATTCCTATTTTGTTTGTGGTCATACCGCATACATACGCCTACCTCCCGACTGGGATGGTACCTGTTATATTGCTTTCCTTCTGCCACCTGTTTTTCTAGCTCCTCCTGATTATCACAGAAATACAAACATAGTAAAGAATAGACTCAGAAGAGATATCTCACTTGTCGACTACACTGAAACGGCATGGGAGCAATACACCGATTTTAATAAAGGATTCTTTTTCTTTTTAGGCCCTGTCCAAAATAGTAAACTAATACGCAGATTAACTAGAACACTTGAAGCAGTAGTGAATGAAACTGCTTCCGCCCTAGGTAACTTAACCGAAGAACAGTCCGCCATGCGGGTTGTTGTCCTTCAGAATCGTCTTGTTATTGACGTCATCTTGGCAGATAGAGGCGGAGCCTGTAAGGTCATCGGGTCAAGTTGCTGTGTTTTCATTCCACAAAATGCACCATCTGTATATCAAGCTATTACACGTCTCCACAAAATTGCAAATCAGATACATCAGAATCCAGGCACCTGGACTTGGTCCGGTTGGTTCTGGACAACGTTAACAGCTTGGGGATGGAAGATCCTATCCTTCCTAGGCATTGGCCTAGTCCTAGTATTCAGTTGCTGCCTGTGCTTACAGTGTGGGCCAGCGATTTGTGGACTATGTGCCACTTCATGTATTGAACATTCCAGTTTCCTTTCAGGACGTAAAAGAAAGAAAGAAGAGCAAATGATGTTACAAGAACAAACTGATCGATTCATGAGGATCGATATATCATGAAGGGTCCGTAGGGAACAAGGAGGGAATGAGGAAATATAAATTCTATGGTCAAGTTGTGTTCCCTAGCGCGTACCCCACCGTCTCCACGTACCAGCTTAAAGTGCGTGTAACTTCTCTCCTGTGCCAGCTATGAAGACGCAAATACATTTGCGTCCAACGTTAATATGTCCTCTTTCAGACCCACCCTGAATGGGTTAAATAGTCCGTTCCTAAGTATGCTATGCCAACGTCTTTTTATAAGTGTACCTTACACGTTTTTCAGCTCTAGCAAAGTAGGCCCTGAATTTCTGCCATCGAGCCATTTTTCTGGCTTCTGACTCTGAAAACCTCAGCCCATGCTGCCTCTGTACCCGTGAACTCTGACTTACTTCCAGCGCGGCCCACTGCGCTCAGCTCAGCCTGCTGCCTGCCAAGACTGACTATAACCTTCGAGTTATCTGTTCCGCTCCTCGAAAATACATTCCTGCCTACTAGTTTCAGTAAACATCCCCCTCATCTGCAGAGCAAAGGGCCAACCTGTCTCCGTGCAAGTAATTCATAGCCTCTGTTACCATGCTCCCATGGAAGGCCCCATGGCCCCACGCTCCTCATACTTCTCATGCAGACACCCAGGCGCTTATACACACACTCACAGTCAGTATAGAATAGCTTCTGCCCCAGAGACCTTTCCCGTCCAGATAATATGGTTCCCAAACATCAGATATCAGATATGATAGAAGTACAAGTTGATCTGACATGCCAGACTTCTGTCTCTTTCCGTCAGTGTAAATGTCAAGCCCCCTGCACCCTCCAGTTCCACGTCAATCACACGTCATGTAGCTGCGCGCGCATCCAAGCTTCCGATTTCTGCTGACATTGCAACATTTCTGTTAGGTGCCACCCTCTTGTGACACCTACCTGTGACGTTTCTAGCACACACCTCTAATTCACTCCTAGTCCACGCCTTCTGATTACGTACCAGTAACACGTGGACACTGTTATCTTGTCTTCTCTCAGCTGTTACGCCTACTGCATTGCTTTCTATGGGGCTGCTGTGAGGCAGGCGCAAGATTTTGATGCAACAGCATCCTAAAAGTGACGCAGTGAAATCTCATAGATTTCACTGCGTCACTATTACGAGGCTTTTTGCGGGGGAACGCCCCCTCTGCATACATTATACCTGACGCAGGTATAATGTGGCGCAGGGGTTTAAAAAGTGATGCATCTACCTAAATGCGTCACTTTTTAAATATGGCGCAAAAAGGCGCACATTTTACGCCGCTGGTGCGTCACAAAAATTGACGCACCGGCGGCGCAAAACTGACGCAAGGCCTCATAAATAAGGGCCCAGGCTTTTCCACAAAAGTGGGGAACCGTTTTTATTTGTAGATGTGTGGAAATGCTGACTAATAGAACATTTGTTATAATCAATTTAAGTTTCTACATTTTTATCTTCAAAATTCAGTGTTGAAGAACAAACACATTTTGCAAATTGCCCTCTAGTTCACGATAGTGTGTGTAATCCCATGTTCAGAGTTGTACAAATAACCACTATTTCTAAATGTAGTATCTAGAGCACATTTAAAAAAATGTGTTGGTTTCCTTCATACCCATTTTGAATTTGTTAGAGCTGCTCTATGGTTGGTACACAGTGAAATATAATTATATGCTGCTGCTCGGTAGTTGGATCTGGGTATTACGAGTTTTTGGACAGCCACCAAGCACTAAATCTCTCTGGGACCAGAAGGGTCTGACAGACACAGTGGTATATTCGTTTTGTAAATAGGCTATCAGGGGGAAAAATAAACGATGAAAATGCTGTCGCCGCTTTCTATTTTTTAACATTATTTTGGGATTCAATAATTAGTTTCTTTGGTAAAGCTATCAGTTCTCCACATAAATAACCTCTTGTTGACTTTTGAATGTTGTATACTTTTTACAATGTATAGATTTCTGGTCTCATTCCTAGGTGTTCTACCAATTTCCACCATAAGCCGCAGGTATGAAAAATCACCTAACATGGGGAAAATCAATACCTTTTAGGAAATTACAAAAACTGTGGCAAGAAAAGTGGATTTTTACAACTCTGCTTGTTCTTTGGCGCTGGGAAGGTGATGATTTTAGCAGAGCAAACCTTTTGTTGACTGCATTTTTAGAAAAGAAAAGCATTTTTCTGTGTGGATGCAGACGACCGTCAGAAAGTATCAACATTAGTACTCAGTTTCATCAAAACAAGCAAAATATGTTGCCTTGTGTGTCTTCTTGTCTCGAATTGGAGACTTGCACATCTGGTTAACAGCTAGCTTAGAGTGCACAATTTCACGCCCGTGGTGCGAAAGAGCATACATTCCTGCTCTCAGTCCCCCACAGTGAGTCTCTTATTATTTGTGATTTTATTTTGGTCTGTACACAAAAGATGATCAACCCTTTATGCTGAGGATCTCCATGGAAAGGTTTGACACCCGGAGCAGGACACTGTGGTCTGGAAGGCTTATCATGTGCACCCATACTTTTCGGAGTGTAACTACCACACTACAGGCTATGGAGGAATGAAAGTGATGGCAGCAACTGATTATACATGCAGAATAGCCATTGTACTTGCTGCCTGCACAGAGAGTTGTATACAAACCTCTCTTGTATAAAATTGAAAATCAGTGCCCTACAGCCAGGTCCTTTGCTTCAAAGTGCCTGGGGATCTTCTTTTTAAAAAATAACTCCTCCCTGACTTAGAGCAGGATCTCATTCCGTTGATTTGAATTGAATCTGAATAAGTAGTGGACAGAACTTTAAAGAATAACACCTTGAAGACCTGTCTTTGCCTGAAGAGTGCTTCCTGGATATTGAAACCATGTGGCGCTCATTCCCCTCAACAAATCTTGGCAAACTCTCTTTTGCTGGACCCTGATCTGAAGTGTCTCCTTAAAATACTCACCTCAGGATTGGAAACCTCCTCAAGGAATAGGAGGCATCATAATTCTTCATCAGGCCACCTGCCGCCCTGCTCCAACTAGAGAGCTGTGCATCAAACCAGGACCAGCCTGGTTGAGGACTTAGACCTCAACAGCAAGCAGTACAAATGAGCAGCTCTGAGTGCTTCTCCTCCCGTGTGGACTACTCACAAGCACCCTGTGTATCCCCCCCCCCCACACTGACTGCAGGTGACATCATGCAGGGGCCTGACAACTAGCCTTTACATTACAAGTGTCTGTAGAAACACCTCTAGAACGTCTTACACCATTTGACCAAGCCAACCATTCTGTTCTGATTTAACGATCCACGGCTTCCCCGGGGCTATAAAGGCCAAGGCGTTAGAGGTGACCTCTGACCAAAAGTACTCAATTGCAGCTAGTAGATCCTAAGATATTGGTGTGTTAAGGTTCCCTGTGGTCCCAACCAAGCCACTGCAACTGTAGCTTCAAGGCAATGTTTCGGCATTACACAACATTGTCCGCAACCTAAGGAGATAACAAGAAACTCTTTCTATTTCTGAACTGTGATTTCTTTCCAAATAGCAACCACATTAGCAGTCCCATCATCCCCTGTAGACATCTTAAGAATTGTATCTCAACTACGGTCACATTTTACAAAGACTGACTGTCACCTAGTGTTACATTGGTGGAGTCATTGTCACTTGGGCCTGAGTTCACTGATACTGAATCGCTTTACACTGCTTTGCATTCCACCATTGTGGTACAGGGTTGTGAACTTTCTCAGAGGTGAATTGAATTGCTTTGCGTTCACAAGGGCATCACATTTTTTTTCAAAGAATGGCCAATCAGAATATACAACAGCCCTACTCACTTGACTCTCACTAACCGGCATCTTTGCTACAATATTGAATGCAATGGAAAATTGTTTAAGGCATATCACGAGAACTGCAAGAAATCATCATTTTAACAGGTCTAATCTTGTATAATAAAAACATATTTTTTCTAAAACAATCCCCTCTATTAGACATTGATCTATTCAGAATGTGATATTTTGTGCTAATCTGGATTTTAGCATCAAGTTTCAACCCTTCTCCCAGGAGCTAGGCCTTGTCTTTTCACTCACATCCACCACTGACTAGCCCAGGAAAATACGACGTTGTGTCCAGCTCTATAGACTTACGACCTGATTCTCCTTCCTGTCCAAATCCCAAATTAGACAAACTTTTGTTTAACCCCGAAATTGAATTTAGACAGTTATGGCACACCTACAAATATCCACAAAACATTTCAAGTTAGCGCACTTCGGAAAAAATGCACTATTGACACCTTAGACCCTATTCTGATCCAAAACTTGGACCAATGCTGTCACTGCACACCCAGTAAATGTTGCAGCCGGCGGAACTGGTTCTTAATGGATGCACTTTTGCAAACAAAATTGCACAGGAACAGGATTGAGCCCCCTCGTTTTGGGATTCACGGATCAATGGAGAGAACGTGTAGTTTACCATTTGACATCAATAGTTGGGCCATGCAAGGAACAGGATCTGGATACTAAGTCGAATTCTGCTTCTTTTGACATAGCTTAACAAAATAGTTATGTTAGTAACATGAACCTTGCATTTAAATGCATACAAATAAATTATAGCTTCTCTCCGGCCATATGTGGCAGTGTAATCTGCTAACATTTCAAAACAATGTATTCTTTTTTTAGCAGTGGAAGTTCTCAAATTCCACACCTAAAATGCTGCAGTCATTTCATTTTTTAGGAAATCTAAATTGGACATGTGTGAAGTTTAGAATACATCCTGAACATGGTGAAAGTAGCAACCTTCACCCAGATATTTCGGCAAAGAAAGGTAGGACGTCAGGCTGTTGCTACGCTGCCCAGCAGAGAAATCCTACAATGCTGATGCCCCTTTTATTCCCCCACCTCCCACAAGTCCTAGCATGAACAGTCAATCCTGTCACCCAACATCCATTTTCATCTGCCGGACGTCCCCCCCCCCAGAAGTGTGATATCAGGCACTCAAGGAATTAATGTGCAGCTCATGGTGGTGAGCATCCCAACCGAATGGAGGCTCAAGACCCTGAACTGCACTGGTAATGTTTCCCCATCATTGCGCAGGGCTGTATGTCATCATCATTTAATTGTTAATTTGGCAAGCTTCACAGGTAGCAAAACTAGCGGTTAAAAAATTTCAAATTACGAAGCCTTAACCTTCTTAGCTTTGCACAGCCCTATACTAAATAGTCTCATTTCTAAATTTTAGGAGTAAACGTGTTAAAGATCAAAAAATTGGAAGCCTATAGAACAGGTAGTTTTCCGGGTGGAATCGTCCTCCCTCACGGTTTTCAATTCTGAAAGCAAAACTCGCCCTACGCTGGGTACAGGGACTGAAAGGGCAGACTCAAGCACGCGTTGAGGGACTTGATAGCAACTAATTTAGGAATAATTTCAAGATATCAAAGCTGGAAGTCATTTTTTAAGCAAGGGAATTTAGGACAGTTGTTGACATACTGTGCCATATTTTTTGTTGTTGAGATTTTGAGACTTTTCTGGACTTAAACACAGTCCAAAAGTTAAAGCATTACATCTGTCTATTGACTGTCCCAAAGAGATACATGTATTTCGTCAAAACAAATGAATCAGTTAAAGATGCTGCCATTTATAGCTGGTCCTTCGTGACCACTGTGACTTTTCCACTTGGCAGGTCCTGGGTGGGATTCCTTCAATGTGCTGTCTTGGCAGGTCGAGGGTGGGATTCCATCAATCTAATGCCTTCCCTTTTTGGTTGAGGAAAGGAAGCAGGCATCAGACTGTAAGAACTATTCATCGTTTTCCAGAGGGACCCCGCGCTCCGATCGTTGGATGTCTTTCAAGCTTTCTCTGGCTGTGTCTGTTTTTAATTCACGTTGGACAGCTGTGACGAGCAGGTAGTGAGTGGGGGTTGAGTGAGGGGTCTTTGGGGAGAGTTGAATACTCTCTTTCGTGGGTGGGGAGCTGCTCTTCCTTCCCATGGATGATGTAAGAGACTCGGGCTGACACTGTGATCTGAGGAGCGTCTCGTTTTCCTCAGAGGGGCTGCTCCCAGCTGTCTGTCAAAGGAGCAAGAGGTGTTCACGAGACAGAAAGCTCTGACACGCCTACCCAGACAGATTACCCTGATTCAACACCAGTGGCGGCTCCTCGAGGGAGTGCTGCAGGGCGGGGAGGGGCAGGGTAGAGGGTAGTAAACTCCGGCATAAGGCTGAACAGAGTTAAGTAAATAAATAAATAAGACAAATTACATTGCGGGCACTGCATTTGGCATTGCAGCACGCGCAATGTAATTAGTTTTGTTTATTTATTTATTTACCAAACTCCGTTCGGCTGT
Source organism: Lissotriton vulgaris (assembly GCF_964263255.1). Classification (NCBI taxonomy): domain Eukaryota; kingdom Metazoa; phylum Chordata; class Amphibia; order Caudata; family Salamandridae; genus Lissotriton; species Lissotriton vulgaris. Next base: position 1,200,078,111 of record NC_141687.1, read on the forward strand.
ATGCCGGAGTTTACTACCCCCCACCCTGCCCCTCCCCACCCGACTCACCGCCCACAGCACTCAGTCGAGGAGCCGCCACTGTTCAACACACTCAGCCGGCAGATAGCTTGTTTCTACAGCAGTTCAAGTCTGTGTAACTGAATAAACAATTTGGTTTGAGATTTGTATAATGCATGTTCACATATTGAAATAGATCACACATGCATGTAGACAGAGCAACACACCTAGTGCAGACATCCATGCACAAAAGGACAAACACACTTAAATACAACTACACAATGGCGGCTCCTCCGCTAGGGCGGAGTAGCGTCGCCCCACTGCTTTGCAGCAGTGACATAAAGGAACAAAATGATAACTCAATGATATTATCATTGTATTTTTCCCTGGTGCGGCAGCTCTGTAGGCGGTGCATGGCTGCTCTGCAGACAGGGCAGGGGGGAGTGGTGTGCACTCCCTAAGTGCATATGAATGTGGGACCAGCCGTTTTGGGCCGGCCAAACAGTCATGCACACTGTGCATGTTCTCCACCCAGGCTGCATTACAGCCTGGGTAGAGAACATGCCCAGGCTCCCATTTCCTGGTTAGCACCAAACCACAGCGCTCAGACCAATCACAACGCTGCATTACAGCATTGTGATTGGATCAGGGGAGCCTCAGCCAGAGTGCTCCCTGTCCCTAAAACACCGCCTATGGGAGACGATAGCGGTACAATGGAGGAGAGGCACAACGCGGCAAGGGGGGTATGTTTCTTTCTTTTTTATATATATATATATATATACATAGACATACTTACATTCACAAAAGTACACACCATCAGACTTGTAGTCACTTGTACAGTGAAGCCATTAGGCACAAAGTTACCGATGTGTGTGTCTACAAATGCCTGTGTACACAGGTAGATGGATGCATGCTTTATGTCCGCTGAAATATTAATGCCATCTGGAGATGCAATCACATTCAAACAGGAGAAAAGAGTGGAGTAACAATTCTCATATAATTATTGGCCTCTTCATAGATAAATCACTTCCCCTGGGTATTGAAAACCTTCAATCTCCATGCCCATCTAATCTGTAACCTCTTATGGGAGCTTTCATATTTAACTAACAATGTAGTGCGCGTCAATTCCTCCATTGGACTAGTTCTAATCAAGCATATTAGCCTGTGAAGAATGATTGAAGCTAAACTGGTGTTCATTGTAGAAAACTGAAGTGAGCTTCTTTTGCTTTCTGCTTGGACTGTAGTTAACATTCCTCACTAAAGGACTACCTGGAGGCTGTGGGGAAAACATATGCATGTAAGGAAGGCTCTTTTATATTGCACTGTTCAGGAGATACTGGGGTCTCATAGTTTTATATTACATTACCATAAGGTGCTTTGTATTGACCAAATCTCGGGTGAGTAAAGAACGTCTCACTATCGTTTATTTTCAGTTGCACTCATTCACAGCTTAACTCTGTACATTTATTCTGGAGCCAAATCCACAAATGCGTGACTGCAGAGTGGTTGGTGAGATGCGGCGTAGTTTATGGAATGTTTCTTTTCTACAGTATTATAAAACATTGCATCTGATGCAGGGCATGTACTAGGATTTTTGGGGCCCAGGGCCAAGAGGGAAGGTTTTTTGGTCTCTCTAATTTGCATAGTGATACATTCAGGGCTAGAATCTGCTTTCTGCAGACTCCTCCTGGGCTGTAGCTCCTCCTCTCAGCCACCTACAAGCACCTCTTTTACAGCTCATATCGGGCTGAAGGTGGTGTGAGAATTGCGATTGCCCTATTAACATGACTAGAGAATCTGGATTTCATTAAAGACACGGAGGCTAACATTATGCATTAATCCTTTAATGCAACTCACAAGCAGCCGCTTACATCATAGAAAAAAGAATTAGAATGCAGTGACCATGTGACAACAATATAAGGCATGAGCAACAACAGAGCTGCCTCTTTTAAATGCAATGAAGCAAAAGAGAGAGTCGGAAAGTTCAAGGTGAAGCTTGGACTAGAGAGCGATGAAGAAGGGGAATTTCAAAGAAGGGAACGAAGAGAAGTCCATGAAGATCCGTTAGGTCCAGCTATCTGAAAAGAAAGTGAAAAATTAAAAAGGCTGAAAGAACCTTGCAAAGGTAAAATGCATATTGTAAACATCTAATTCAATATGAATGCAAATAGTCAACAACATAAGAATACATACTCCGTCCAAGGGAGGAACGGGTGGGATAATGTTAGCCTCTGTGTCATTAATGAAATCCAGATTCTCTGGTCATGTTAATAGGAGAATCGCAATTTCATTACAAGACAGGAGGCTACATTATGCATGTTGGTAGCCTTGAAGAACAACGTCGGACATGTATTCAATAGGTTCACAATAATGACGAGCAAAAGTGGAGGCATTGGACCAATCAGCAGCTTTAAGGATAACATATAACTTACCACCAGACCAAAAGGACTTGCTATCCAATATATCACAAAGGAAGGGGCCCCCTGAGTAGGATATGAGGCAGATCAGCAGGGGAAATAATCAGAATAAGCGAAGAAGAAGATAGATCTGCCCCGTTTTTAATCAATAATAGGCTCTTCAAGAGTCCAGTTTTTTTCAATAGTCACCCATTTAGCGCTCACCAAAGTATCAGTGCCACATTAGATTCAGACAAGAACACATTCAAATTTATAAAAAAATATATCATTTTTATTTTTATTTACTTCATGTTTTAGAGTGCATATAGACATATTCATTTATTCAAACATTTCAATATAACAAGATAAAAAACACCCCATCAACAACCAGTCTTGATGGGGTGTTTTTTATCTTGTTATATTGAAATGTTTGAATAAATGAATATGTCTATATGCACTCTAAAACATGAAGTAAATAAAAATAAAAATGATATATTTTTTTATAAATTTGAATGTGTTCTTGTCTGAATCTAATGTGGCACTGATACTTTGGTGAGCGCTAAATGGGTGACTATTGAAAAAAACTGGACTCTTGAAGAGCCTATTATTGATTAAAAACGGGGCAGATCTATCTTCTTCTTCGCTTATTCCAAAAGGACTTGCTAGTCATAGTACCTCTGAGAGAGTGGGCTTGAATTTTAGAAAGGTCAATGCCAGCGAAGCTCATAGCCAACTTAACCCATCTGGCGATAGAGCAGGAAGAGTTAGGTTTAAAAGGTTTGACAAAGGAAATGAGAAGTTGATTGGCATCCTGAGGGCGAAGGTCTTTCATTCTGGAATCGTATTCTTTCATACAATCAACAACACAAAGTTCTTTGCAGAGGTCAAAACAAGGGTAAAAGATAGAATCTGAAATGGTTTTAGTTCTCTTAAGGATTACAAACTTAACACCAAACATGTCATAACATCTGTTAGAACTATCCAGAGATTTAACATCAGATACCCTACGACAAGAAATCAAACATAAGAGGGAAGCAAGTTAAATGGAAAGACATTTCCTGTTAAGAAGAGAATTATCAGGCCATGAGCAAAAAAGATCTAGGATAACTTTAACATCCCATAAGGACTGGTATTTGGGTCTAGGATGTCTTCTTAGTCTAATACTCTTTAACACTCTACAAATAATAACGTTCTTACCTACCGTCTTACCATTGACAAGAGAATGACCAGCAGAGATAGCTGATCTATAACAATTAATGGATCTATAGGAGAGACCATTGTCGAATAATTCAACAAGAAAATTAACTATATTGACGATAGGAGCCTCCACGGGATTAAAGTTCCTTACCATGCACCAACAAAACCATTTTCTCCAAATGTTATTGTATCTGTAGTGGGTCCCTGGAGCCCATGACTCTCCGAGGAGAGTGAGAGCTGATGATGAAAGTCCAGACAACTCGTGAGATAGCCTGATACTTTCCAAGCAAGAAGGTTCAAATTCCCTGAAAGTATTAGGTGGTGATCGTCTCCGTTTGCGTTTGAAACCAGACCTCTTGTTGCAGGAATTTGGAAGGGGATGTCGTGTGACAGTTCCAAGGTTGTGGGGAACCATGCTTGAGAAGGCCAGAAGGGAGTTATCAGGACCAGGGAGCACTGGTCCTGTCTCACCTTCTGAAGGACCGTCTGAATCATGGAAAAGGGGGGAAAGGCGTAAGGCTGAAGATGGGACCAGGGCTGGAGAAAGTTGTTCACTGCAAGGGTGCCAAGATACGGCATCCAGCTGAAGAATTGTGGCAGTTGGATGGTCAATCTGCTCGCAAAAAGGTTCATATCAATGGGTCCCAAAAATGAAAGAGAAAATGGAAAATGTTTACATTGAGTTTCCAATCGCTGAAGTCTAGAAGAAATCTCGAATTCCAATCTACTGAAAGATTCGATTTTCCCGGGAGATATTCTGCCTTCAGGGAGATTTTGTGTTCTAAACAAAACATCCAAAGTCTCCTGGCCAAATCGGAGACGTCAGCTGAATTTTTCCCGCCAAGGTGGTTGATAAGAGACTGCGGAGATGTTGTCCATCTTCAAGACAACAGATCTGTCCTGAAGTGAGTGTTTGAAACTCATTAGGGCGTAAAGACCAGCTGTCAGTCTAAAAAATGTATATGGTGGGAGTGTAGGAGAGTAGGGTCTGCTATCCTATGGTCACCCCAAATTTTTGCTTTTTGCTTCACTAGTTTATGACTTAATGTGCCTGTGGGCCTGCTAATCAGACCCACAGCCTGCTGTTCTCTCTCTAAATTACTGCCAATGCACTCTAGGTGCATTACGAATTGGAACTGGTTCACCTTATAGGCCCCTGTAACAGTGTACCATAGGTACCCAGGGCATAGGTGTAACCAAGGCCTACCAGGGGCTTCAGCATGTATTGTGCCAACCCTGGCCTGGCCTCCATATTTTGACACAACTGGCTGATCACTCAGCTGGGGTAAGTTGGTGTAATCACCTCTTGCTTAGATATAGTATCCCTATATCTAACCTTAACTGGACACATGCTAACCTATAAGCCATTCCTATGGAAGGCCCCTGCAATCCTGGGGGCAGAGTGCGTGGTTACATGTGAGATGGTGCTCTAGCATGAGCTGAGCCTGTCTGCAGCTGTCGGGAACAACTCCCTTAGCTGTTCCGGGATATTGCCATACCATATACTCTTAAGTGCATTATAATCCTCGCGGTTATATGCTAACTTTAGTTTGGCTTTATCAAAACATGTCGAGTAATGTGTCATACGATTTGGAATACTATCCCCTCGACAGTTCTGTCAACGGGGATAGCATTCCACCCTTCTAGAGGGACACGACATGTACATAGCCTTAACATAGCCTTAACCCCGGTTAAAGTTAACCAGAGCCTCATCATCACAAAATGGATGCTGCCACCACAGACACAAGTCTAACCTCCTGCTGCTGGGAGTCCTTCCAGCGAGGGAGGCTTGGACAAAGGGTTTCCTGCCTTGGGAGGTGCGAGCACCACCCCAGACAGGATTTTGTGTATTGGGTAGGACAGGGCTGAATAGAATCAGATATGCCCGGGGCACACCAGGTGTCCTCGTGCATAAGCCAGTCAAAACTGGTCCTGGGACTTTCCAGACCCAGGCCTGGCGAGGAGCTGGACAAAGGAAAGGGGGTGTAACCGCCCCCCTTCCTGGTCCCATCCAGAGGAGGGACCTAGCAGGTGATCCACCCCTCAGATTGGGAATAAGAGTGGGAGCAGTGCCATAGCACCTCAGATCATCCTGAATCAACTTGAAACTAAGAAGACAACTGGACTTCAACATTCCGCTGCACAGAAGACTGAAGAGCATCTCCCTTGTCGCCTAAGAGTGGCCACCCTGTAAACACAGGCACCATCCAGCAACTCAACATCTGCTTTGCCGCCGCCTCCTGCCGGAGCCCGAGCCCAGAGCCTGACGAGACCCAGTCTCCCAGACTTCTCAACCGCCCGATCCACAGTCCTTGCAAAGAAGGGACCCGTGGAGGCACCGAGAGACGTGGGGCCGGACATCTCAGAAGACCCCCAAAAAGCTGACTGCGCAGCACCCGAGGCACCCTCAACGCTGTGCTTTGGGGATTGAGAATCCCCAGAACCGAGCAGCCCTTGCACCGAAGATCAGCCCCCCAGCATCTCCACGATCTGCGTGGGGCCCTTCTGCATTGTGCCACTCGACGCACCATCCCGGCCACTTGCCACGTGGTCAGCGGCCATCTTGGCGACGAAACCTACAATCTACACTGCGGGTCTGGTTGCTCTAGACTTGCCCTCGCTCCTGTAAAAAGGAGCACCCGCTCTGACCTTGCTGGTCCGAGTGATAAGCCTTTTTCATTTCCTGCGTGGCTTGCATTAGCCAAGGCCTGTTTGCTCTGATCAAGTTGCTGACACCTCCATCAGCTAGAGCTCGTGATCGACTCCTGGACGTCCTCAACCTCTTCGTGTCCACGTGGCTGCAGAGAGAAGCTACACCTCATCGCCTGTTTGCACCCAACATCGCCTGGTTCCATCCTGGTTCCACGGTAGTCACAGGCTAGTGACTTTGAACATTGTCCCCTCTGCTTTCAGGTCTTCACCACTTCAGATCCACCCTTGGATCCACCGGAACTCTTCACATCGAGCCGCCTGCAGCATCTTCAGCTCCAAGCATCATCGACCTGCGTGACGAAACCCGACACTACTTCGCACCTGGGCACCCGCTTCCTGTGGGTGAGGTAACTCAGCAACGCCAGTGTTCCTACACTGGTACACACCTCTAGTGTCTGTGTCTAAAGTTTCATTCCTCTAAGTCACTCGGAAGGTTCCTTAATAACTAACTTTGTAACTTTTACGCACCATTGACTTAACATTGGTATATGCGTGCACTTTCCGCACTGCACCCGAGTCCCACGTGCCTTTCCTGACTTCTTCACTGTTAGTCCCGAACAGCTCCAGCGATTCCCCAGGCCCTAGGCCTACTTCCTTTCAGCTAGGTGGTTCTTATACCACTATTTTAGTATATGGTTTAGGTGGCCCCTAGGGCTCAGCCATATTGTGCAACTTTTGTATATTTAAACTGTGTTTTGTTTTAACGCATTTGCTTCTGTGCTCATAAAGAGTAAAGGGGATTTTGTAGTAAATAAATATATATCTATATATATTTTCAATATATATCTGTGTGGTGTCCTTTCATTTGGTATTCAAGGGGATTGTGTATGGTAAAACAGCTTACTTCACATGCCTTTACAGAGTTTAGCCTAAGACTGCTTTGTCCACGCTACTAGGATAGCTGGTCTATAAGGTTGACGTACAACCAATCATCATAAGGGTTGCTTGGCATGGTACAAGGTGATCACTAGAACTAGTGAGCATCATATACCAGGCCTACTTCTCACAGGGAGGACTCCGCCTGAGACCAAACACCACCTGTGACTTGGTCGACGAGGCGGGCACCCCAACCATGAAGGTTGGCGTCTGACTCTAAGACAAAATCCGGAGTCGAGCCGAAGATAGCTCTTCCATTCCATGCATCTAAATTGTCCAGCCACCAAGAGAGTTCCGACCTGGTCTGTTGATCTAAGGTTACAAGGTCTCCGTACCAAAGACCGGATCTGAGGGCTTCAGCTTTCACTTTCTGGAGGGCATGATAGTTGAGAGGTCCGGGAAAGATGGCCTGAATGGAGGAAGAGAGTAGACCCAGAAGTCTGGACAATTCTCGAAGAGTAAGACATTGTTGTTTTAGAACAAACCTGATCTCTTTCCGAATCTTGGCGACTTTCTTGTTGGGAAGCAGAAGTAGGCATTTTGAAGTATTAATGGTGAACCCGAGTAATTCTAGAGATTTTGAGGGGGTAAGGATGGGCTTTTCCCGATTTACAATGAAACCAAGACTCTCTATAATATTCATGGTGGTCTTGAGATCTTCCAAGAGTTGAGAGTGAAGTTGGGACATGATGAGGATATTGTCTAGATAGATAACGAGGCGGATCCCCTTTGCTCTCAGGAGAGAGACGATTGTCCTCATGATCTTGGTGAAACACCAAGGGGCAGATGACAGCCCAAATGGGAGGGCTTTAAACTGAAAGAGGTGATTGTCCCATATGAATTGAAGGAAGGGTTGGTGTTCTTTTGCCATAGGGATGGTAAAATAGGCGTCCTTTAGATCCAGCTTGACCAGCCAGTCTCCCTGAAGAAGAAGGTCTCTGAGGAGATGAATGCCCTCCATTTTGAAATATCTGTACACTAGGTACTTGTTTACTTCTCGTAGGCTTATAACCAGTCTCCACCCTTTCTCCTTCTTTTGTACTAAGAAAAGAGTGCTTACAAATTTCTTTCGAGACCATGGAACTTCGATAATAGCGCCTTTTTGGAGGATAGAAGAAATGTCCTCTTTGACAATCTCCTGATGCTCTAACGGAAGAACCAAAGAATTGGGTGTATGTGTTTGAAATGGAAGTTCTACAAAATCTATTTTGAACCCTTGAACTGTCTCGAGAACCCACGGGTCTTGAGTCAAAGATTTCCAAACATGGCAGAAGTGTTTGAGTCTTCCTCCGATATTGGCAGGGACAGAGGAGAGAGAAGGACTTACTTGGAGGGTTGCTGTTGGGAGTTCCTCTGGAGGAGAAACCTCTGCTGTGAGAACCTCTTCCTCTCTGGGGGTAAAATTGCCGCTGGAAGGGTAGAATCCTCTGCCCGCAGCTCCTCTGCCGCTTGTGGATGAGAAGGGCCGGTAATTCCTGCGGCCAGAAGAACGGCCCCTTCTTCTGGCATGTCCAAAAAGGTTACTACTGAAGACACGTCTCATATTATTCTGGGCCTTGTCTAGGGCAGTGAAAGTGGAAACATACTTCCCTATAGTTTTAATCATGTCCTCACCGAAGAGGAGGCCTCTGGGTTTCTTTGAAGGTTCCTTTTCGGCCAGGTCACCCAGTTTTGGATTAATTTTATTGAGGATGGCCTTCCTCCTTTCAATGTTGAGGCCTGAATTAGCATTGCCAAGCAAGACGATTGCCCTCTGGCTCCAGCCTCTAACCAGGTTAGTGTCAAGGGGTGAATTGGAGATGTAAGATTCTTCGGCCAAGTCAAGAATCTTAGTAAGTGGTCCGAGAACATCAAGAAGACGATCCTGGCAGCTTTTGAGAGCTCTCTCAAGGCCTTTCTTGGGGTCCTTACCCAGTTTAAACAAAAATGTAATAAGGTCAGGATCGAGATTAGGGGTCTGACAGATCTTGTCTTCGATCTAGGGTCTCGGGCATTCAGATCTGAGGGTATTACGTATATCTCTGTCAAGAGAAGTCCTTAGCCACCTGGTAATGAATTTAGAGACATGGGGCCAGATGTAGGTAAATCTCATTTACCGATTCATAAATACCGAATTTTACCGATTCGGTATTTATGAATCGGTAAATGCGATGTAGGTAAAAATTCGGTATTTTTTACCGAATCGGTAAGATTCGGTATTTACCGATTCGGTAAATACCAAATCGGTATTTGCTATTAAATCCTATGGGCCTTGAAGCCCATAGGATTCAATAGCAAATACTGTTTCAGTAGTTACCGAATTGGTAAAAATACCGAATTGCTAAGGGGGACAGGGTGTCACTTTGACACCCTGTTGCACCCCTGTAGCTGGCTTTTGCGCCATGTGGCACACATACATGCCTTTAGGGCATGTCTGTGTGCCACATGGCACAGGTGTACATGCACAGATGTGCATGTACACGAGAATTCGTAATTTACCATGCAATTGTATTGCATGGTAAATACCGAATTCTAAAGGCTCTGTAGCACTGTTAGAAGTGCTACCTACATCACAAAATACATTTTCGGTATTTTTACCGAATGGTAAATTTACCGAATCGGTAAAATGTACAGAATCGGTAAATTTACCGATTATGTAATTTTACCGATTCGGTAAAATTACCGAAAATGTACGTTTTTTTGCCCCTACATCTCCATAGCTCTTTACCGGTCGGAAACGGCAGAAAATCAGTATTTTCGGCCGTTTCCAACCGGTAAAAGGCTACCTACATCTGGCCCATGATCGTGGGGAAACTATTTTGAACTATTGGGGTGGGAGATGTTGAAGGGAGAAAACATTTTGCCACCCAAGGGGTAAAAATGGCGTCTTTAACAGAGGGGGAAGAGTCAACCTCAGAATGGATAATAAAATCCAGGTCATTGAGATCTTGGTCGTCCAAGCCAAGGATAAACTCATCATAGGGGTTGTCGAAGACTTCATCTTCGTCCGAATCGGTACCAACATCATCACGTGCACTATTAAAATTTGTGTCACTAGGGACACCCACCAAGTTCGTGCCACTAGGGACACTCATCCTATTCGTGTCGCGAGGGACACCTGAATCTTTTGAGGCGCGGGGGCCTCCCAACAAGAGTGAGGTGCTAGGATCTCCTAGGTCAAGTGAGGTACCACAACCTATAATAGTGCCTTCACAATGCTTCAGTTTTTTACTGCTCTTAGAATACACAGTTTGAGGATCACGAGGAGGGTTGTCATCATGATCTTGTAGGAAGGGTCTCTTGGATTACATGACCTCCTTGAGCATGTCCATCATGCAGGACCTCACCTCCTTTTGTAAGAAGATTTTAAAGGAGTCATTAGTATGATTAGGGGAACTAGCAATAGCACCGTCTGATTCCATGTCAGACATGACGGGTAAGTATAATTAGGATAGCTTAAAATTATTAAACAAATGAATTATAAAATGCTTTCTTTTTTTAATATGTTTTATGTATCTAGCTGAATAATTTAATTTATATGTCACTTAAATAATTTAAATAATTAAATTTCTTATATTTACAGATAATGTGCAAGGAATTGCGATTCTCATATTTACATGACTAGAGAATCTGGATTTCATTAAAGAATCGGATGCTGACATTATGCATACAACTTTTAATGCAGATCCCAGCAGCCGCATCACAAGAGAAAGTTCCAAATAGAACAAAGGCAACAGCTAAAAGCCATGAGCCAACAACACACAGCCTCTTTTAAATGCGGCTCCCAAGCAGATAAGTCTAACCTTATACTCTTCTCTGATTATCTGTGTTTTTCGTTTTTTTAGGGGTTTTATATATTACCTTTGTAGTATTTTGGGGTTTCTTTGACACTAGTATAAGTGTGTACTTATGGTGTGGCAGTTTCCTTCCCCCATAATCCCATAATCCTACACACCCTTTCCATTACCGATTTCCAATATATGGAGATTCCCTCATTGCAACCCCCCCCCCCCCCCACCGCCCCCCCGCCTCGCTTACATGCAGTTTGGCTGAATGATTTAAGATTTAGTCTATGACTTTTTCACTCGACTCGCTCGACTCGTCGAAATATTTAAATCCTTGTTCCCCCCTTGTCTGTGCCTGGCAGGTCTTCAATTTGGCGATATACTTTGTTTTCTATTAGGTAAGTATTTTTATTTACTTACTTTTCTTCTTTTCCTTGATCGGCTTTCCCCTAGCGCTCAACAGCGAGAGACTCGGGGGCATTGAAGGAATGACCCTGAGCAACGGCGACGCCGCGTCGTCAGGTTGATACGGGCATTTCCTTGATTCACATGGCATTGACGTAGGCTACAAGCACGTTTCTATAGCAACCCCTCTATTTCAGCATGCGATCGTCTTCACCGGCGAGCGACAGTTGGCATATTTGCGAGCATAAGAGCATTTTCGGCATAATTCTTTGAAAATAAGACCTGGTTTATTTAAAAAAAAACCTGAATATAAGAGATTATTAACTCTTAGAATTACTACCGATTTGACTTCTCACTCATTGACTGTATTTCTTATTAACCATGTCCAGCTCTGGTTCTGAGGAGGCTTCTGCTCCTTCTCAAGATATCACCAGTGACAAATTAAAAAAATTACTCGAATTAGAGATGAGATCTTGTCTAAAAGAAGGACTTTCTAATGTCATGAGTTCTAAACGTCCTACACAACAAGATGACACAGTCTCTGGTAAAAGGCTAAAAAAGAGCAATAATGTTGGTTTTAGCATGGGAGGTCTTAGCACCTCGTCTATTAGTAGAGGTCCTAGTACCTCAAGGAGCGAGGGAGGTCTTCGCACCTCAAGTGGCTTGGGTGCCCATTGGCGGCACAAAGAATAATGGTGTCGGAAGCGACACACATTTTAGAAATGCTCCCTATGATGATGATCGTACCTCAGATGAATCTGAGTTTTTAGACGAATATGTACTTGATCTTAATGACCAAGACCATGATTTTGGGGAGGGTCTAGAAAATACAAATTCATCCACCAAGGATGTGATTTGCAACCCTTTGGGTGAGGAGATGCTCTCACCTCAAAATTTGAAACACCCACGAAGCTCAGAGTGGTACCCTCAAGAACATGTTTCCAAATTTGTTAAAAAATGGATTAGATATCCCTTGGAGAGGGAAACTCGTAACATCTTGAGAGCAGAATGTACTAGACCCTCGGTTGGTGACAAGCCTTGTTCCACCCCCAATCTTGATCCCGATTTGATCAAATTTCTTTTTAAATTGGGACGTGACCTCAGGAAGAGTATGGATAAATCCTTTAAAACCTGTCAGGATTGTCTTCTCGACGTCCTTGACCGTCTCACGAGAATCCTCGACTCTGCTGAGGAGGCCCATTTGGAGGGGACTCACCTCGATACTGAGCTAATAAGAGGATGGAGCCAAAGGGCTATTATTCTTTTGGGGAATGCCAATACAAGCATTAATGCTGAAAGGCATGGAGTGGTCCTTACTCGTATTAACCCTAAACTCGTCGATCTTGCTGATAAGGAACCTACTAATAACCAAAAAGGGCTTCTCTTCGGGAAAGATTTAATTAAATCCCTCGGCAAGTATGTTTCCACATTCACTGCCTTAAACGGAGCGCAACAAAACATGCGCAAGGTTTTCAATTCATGGAAATCATCTTTTTGGAAGGGCTGGAAGACGAGGTCAACCTTCCGGCCGTTTTTCTCAAAAGCCCAATTCTAGATCACGTGGAGGTGGCAGAGGCTACCAGCAATACCAACAATACCAACAATACCAATATACAAGTCCGCAGTTCTACCCTCAAAGGGGCACATGACAGCGTGGCAGAGGATTCAGAACACGTGGATCAAATACCCAGACTAACCCCTCAGGTGAGTGTTTCCCCTCTACCTTCCTTTTCTTTCCCCTCAAAGGTGGGCGGGAGACTGAGGTATTTCCTAAAAAATTGGGAATCCATTACTCAAGATACTTGTGTTCTAAACACTGTAAAGGGTTTTACAATAGATTTCGATCAGGAACCTATTCAGCTTTCTCTTCCAAAAAGTATTCCCATGTCCCCGGAACAACAAGCCATAATAGAAGAGGAAATCTCTTCAATGATTCAAAAAGGTGCGATTTTGGAGGTTCCTATGGAACTCATAGGTTTTGTGAGCAACCTTTTTTTAGTCAAAAAGAAAGACAAGGGTTGCAGGCCGGTTATAAACCTTCGTCAAGTAAACAGATTTATTTCTTACAGACACTTCAAAATGGAGGGTATTCACCTCCTGAGAGATCTACTCCTAGAAGGGGACTGGTTGGCCAAACTGGACCTCAAGGACGCCTATTTTACTATCCCCATGGCCAAGGTTCATCAACGTTTTCTCCAATTCCTATGGAAGGGTCGATTGTACCAGTTTCAAGCTCTACCATTTGGTCTCTCTTCCGCACCATGGTGCTTCACAAAAGTGATGAGAGCCGTTGTTTCCCACCAAAGGTCAAGGGGTGTTCGTCTAATTATCTACCTAGACGATATTCTAATTATGGCACAAGAAAAATCACACTTAATTCAAGACCTGGATTTTACGATGAAACTCATAGAAAGTCTAGGTTTCATCATAAACAGGGAGAAGTCTCACCTGATTCCCTCAAAATCCTTAGAATTTCTAGGCTTCACGGTCGACACCATTTAAAAAAAAAATCTCGAAAATAAAGAAACAAATAAAACATGCTCTAAGCAGACAGTCTCTCTCCCTCAGGGACTTAGCCAGGTTGCTAGGTCTCCTCTCATCTTCAATTCAAGCAATTTTTCCAGGGCCACTCAATTATCGGGCTCTTCAGAGGGTCAAAGCGAGAGCTCTGAGGTCAGGCCTTTGGTACGGAGATCAGATTTCTCTGGACTCAGACTCTCGTTCAGAATTGATTTGGTGGCTAAACAATCTGGAGGCTTGGAAAGGGAAGGCCATTTTTGGCTCTTCCCCGGAATTTGTACTGGAGTCGGACGCCAGCCTGCACGGCTGGGGGGGTTGCCTCTCGAATATAAACACTGGAGGACTTTGGTCTCAAGAGGAGTCTCTCCTCCACATAAACTATCTGGAGTTGACGGCCGGACTTTATGCTCTTATGAGCTTCAAAAATTCGCTTCAAGGAAGGTCTGTCCTTTTAAAAATGGACAACATGTTGGCGGTAGCTTATATCAATCGCCTAGGAGGCACGAGGTCTGTAGACTTCTCGGATCAAGCAAAAAAACTTTGGATGTTTTACCTAGAGCACAAGATTGCTCTAAAGGCAGAATACCTTCCGGGCACTGCCAACTCATCCGCGGATTGGAACTCCAGGTTCCTTGTGGATTTCAGCGATTGGAAGCTGAACCCTTTTATCTTCAGGACCTTGAATCACATTTGGGGCCCTCTGGAGGTGGATCTTTTTGCAAGCAGACTCACCTCCCAGCTTCTAGAATATTTCAGCTGGATGCCCAACCCGGGTGCTCGGGCATTCAACTCCTTCCTCCAGTCCTGGAGGGATGTCCGGGGATATGCCTTTCCCCCCTTTGCGATGATTCAGAGAGTGCTTCAGAAGGTGAGGCAGGAACAATGTCTCCTCACTTTGATCTCTTTCTCTTTGCGAGAGCAGCGTCTACAGCCTCTTCAATAGAAGATCTAAATTCCTCTCTAAAGAGGTTTCTAATGTTGTCAGGCAAAGGTTCCTTAGGGGAAACATTTCCATCATTGGTGTTGTTTTCCATAACGAAATTATAATAGAATCATACTCCAGATAGATTTTAAGTCTAAATAATCTTTTCAAGTGTTAATTAAAAAGGAAATATCGTTAGAGTAATTTCAGGAAAAGTCTTTCTTTCTTAAAGCGAGTATTTTTCACTTATCTTAAAGGAGAGACTCCTGCACCGATTCTGTTATAGGCCAGTATATGGCGATCTTCCAGTAATAAATCAGTAAATATTAACCTTTTTCGGTTAGTTATTTCCATTTAGGCTTTGTAAAAAGACCTTCTTCGGTTAATTATTTCGATTTACGCTCTGTAAAAAGACTGTGTTCCCCGTCTCCGTTACACTCTCAAGAGAGGTGTAACTATGGAGACCAGGACGGAATTCAAAAGAATCTCCGTGTATTGAAGCGCGAGGATGATCGCGTGAGGATGTTCTACATTTCCGCGTCCCCAGCTAGTTGCTAGGAGACGCGTGAGGCTTCAAGGTAGCATAGTGGAGCATAATGGGCATGGGCAAGGCCCGTCGTCAAGCTGGCACGTACCCGCGTCTCTATGTTGCTAAGAGACACGGGAAATCAAATAATGTGCAAGGAATTATTTCAAGAAAGGGGAAGAAGAGGGGGGGCTGTTTCCTCCTTGGCTTACTGTAAGATTTATCTGTATTATTTTTTCTTTTTTATATTATATTTGAATGGCAGCAGGTTAAACGAGTAGGATTGATTTGGGGGAAAAAGCGAGGCCAAAAAAGCTAGAAATGCTGAAGATTAGGAATAGCTGAGCGAGGTCCTGGCAGCGGCTGTCAAGCGCGATATAACTGACGCGCTCGAGCCAACCGCTGCCGCGGGATTAGAGGAATGACCCTCAGCGGTCGGGGCACGCGGAGCGGCCGCCACCGAGCTCCATTCCTCGCATAGGCTGGAGGACGCGCTCGCGAGGAGAAGAAGCGAGTGCGTCTGAGGAAATTAACAAATTAAATAAAAATGGCAAAAAAGGTAATTCAAACTAAGTACATTAGTGGCCCGCCTGTCACGAAAGCTCCGGTAACAAGGGTAGGCCCGGGGGTGTGGGTAATCGACGACCGTAAATTGGAAGTCGATGGGAGGGAGGAAGGCAGGTGGGGAGGGGGCAGGAAGGGTCGGGGAAACGACCAGGCACTGAGGCAATCTAGGCAGTAGGCAGTAGAGAAAGACAAGGGGAATCAAACAACTACAATTAAAGCATGAGGGAAATCGGAATACACATCATCCAAAGATGAAGTGAATGAATATAGAGTATTAAAGCAAAGGCAGTCAATCAATCAATAAAAACGTAGGGAAGCATTCAATGAGA
This sequence comes from Lissotriton vulgaris, assembly GCF_964263255.1. NCBI lineage: Eukaryota > Metazoa > Chordata > Amphibia > Caudata > Salamandridae > Lissotriton > Lissotriton vulgaris. The sequence goes on from NC_141687.1 coordinate 1,200,094,322, forward strand.
AATATATGAGAGCAAGGAAGAGCAACTTATCTGCTTGTGAGCCGCATTTAAAAGAGGCAGCTCTGTTGTTGCTCATGCCTTATATTGTTGTCATGTCACTGCATTCTAATTCTTATTTCTATGATGTAAGCGGCTGCTTGTGAGTTGCATTAAAGGATTAATGCATACTGTTAACCTTCTGTCTTGTAATGTAGCTCCTCCTCTCAGCCACCTACAAGCACCTCTTTTACAGCTCATATCAGGCTGAAGGTGGTGTGAGAATTCCTTGAGAGATGAGAGTTAAAACTGTGGTGGCGCTAAAGTGCTGGACAAAGGGCCTCCCACTGTGTCCATGAATGGGCAGCCGGGCAGTAGGCCTGATAGCATTACAAACCGGCAAAATGTGTCTCCTTGGAACTAGGACAAGAGGAAGTGTCCCCTTTCCCTAGTCCTCCCCATACCATCCCTGAAGGGCCAAGGGAGCCGGAGGTGAGGGGGGCTCCTGTAATTATAATTTTAAAGAGACACTTTCCTTTCAGTTAGATATGTAGAGGCACAAGAGGATCTATGGGGTGTTGCACTGGTACGGGCCCTATGCTGGTGGTCTGAGTGTGAGGCCCTGGGCAGCTGCCTACACTGCCCCTGCCTACCGCCTGGCCTGATCCGATGCACCAAATCTTTTTTCCCTCACTATGAGAGAAAATCATAAAATTGCAAGCTTTTTTTATCACAAAATACTTTTAGCACATTGCAAGTATTAAATTCCTTCTAACTCTGAATGTAATTACGTGTGGTATTTATAGTGTGAACAAACACCCAAACTTATTTCAGTGCTGGAAAAAAACACACACATCTTAGTTTAACAGCTCAAAATACACAAATAAGCCTGAACCTATTCACCAAAAAGGCAGGTCGATCAGCTTCCCAAATTTGGATGGAAGGCCGTTCCACAGTTTTGTATCAACGGCTGAGAAAGATCTGCCTCCAAGCATTAATCTGAGAAATCTAGATACATTCACCAGTGCCTGGTTGAATCTCAGATTGTGTTTCAGAGAAACGAAAGAGAAGAGAAAAATGTGCTGTGTTAGATGCATATGTATTTTCCCATACCAGGCCATACCATACCATAAAGCTGTGAAATTGATCTTTTGTTGAACTGGCAGCTAATGGAGTTTAGCTAGTGCTTCTGAGGTGGAACTGAGGAATATATTAACAAGATTTCCACTCAGCAATTTTCACACTGTTTAGCAGCAACTTTTTTACTGCTGCTGATCGCCAAATGCTAACGCCATGTTTGTGATGTATTTACAATATGTCGACTGCATGGTGTTTGGATCAGCTAGCAGCCGGAAAAAATTTCACTGACACTAGCATCAAGGCAATGGAAAAATACATGCTATCGTGAAAAAAGTGATGGCCGGCCAACTAGCGGCAGGAAAATTCACGCTAGTCAGGCCTCAATTTTCACCTGGACAACCCCAGTGACCAGACTACTACATCGCTTCTGGCAAACCTCAACAACTTTGGATTCAAGCAGCTAATCACAACACTGACCCACACAGCGGGACACACGCTCAACCCCATTTTCTTCATCAGCGGGAACTTTACCTATAGCCACACCTCCAAACTCCTCTGGACAGACCATCACAGCATACATCTTAATTTCACCAGGCCCACCACACGCCACCACCGTCCTCGCACCCCCCCTTTGGAGCTGGAATAAGGCTACCAAAGAACATCTCGTCGACTTCCTCAGCACAACAACTCCACCAACACCAACAGACGCCAACAGCGCAGTGCACAACCTTCACCGATGGATCTCCAACTGCACCAACACTCTGGCACCCCTCGAGAAGACAAAAGGCAAGCAACACTCCAAGAAAGCCAGCTGGTTCACTCCCGCCCTCCACAAGTCCAGATACACCTGCAGATGACTCGAGAACAAAACTCTGGAAAACCACACGACCTTCAAACCCACCGTCAACGCACACCTCCTGCTCCTCAAAACCACAAAAAAACAGCCTTCCAAGACAGAATCAATGCTCACGCACACAACAGCAAAGAACTCTTTGCCATCATCAAGGAGTTTGCCAGACCCAACAGCGAGACCACAGAAACCCCACCTTCTCAAGACCTCTGCAACAAACTCGGAACCTTCTTCCACCACAAGATCAGGCTGATCCTTGACAGCTTCGACACTGAAGACCCGGCCACTACGCCACCACCACTGCAAACAACCACGCCGCCCCACCACAAATCGTGCTCAACTGGACTCCGCTCACCACATACGACACACTAAAGTCTATGAAGAGCATCTACTCATGAGTTCCATCGGATCCCTGCCAGTACCACATCCTCCATAGAGCAGCTGCCTCCATTGACCTATAACATTACCACACCATCAACTGCTCCATCGAAACTGCCACCTTCCTCGACGACTGGAAACACACCGAGATCAATCACCTGCTGAAAAATTGTCTGCCGACCCGACAAACCTCAAGAATTCCAGACTCATCTCCCTCCTTCCCTTCCTATCCAAGGTCATCGAGAAGCCCATCAGCGCCCTACTCTCCAAGTTCATTGAAGAGAACAATGTCCTGGACACCTCCTAATCTGGCACCTGAACCAACAACAAGACTGAGACAGCAGTCCTCACAACCACCAATGACATCTGCTCCCTCCCCAATGGGGGCAAAACTGCACTCTTATCCTACTGGACCTCTCAACCACCTTCGACACCGTCTCCCACTGCACCCTAATCACATGACTCCATGATGCCCGCATCTCCACTCCTTCCTGAGCAGCCTAACACAGTGAGTCAGACTACCCCTGTTCCTCTTGGAGCCTACAGAGATAAGCTGCAGAGTGCCCCAGGGCTCCTCCCTGAGTCCAACCCTCTTCAACATCTACATGGCCCCTCTCACAGCCATCATCAGAAGCAACCAACTCAACATCGTCTCCTGGCATATGACATCTAGCTGATCATCTCTCTTACCAAAGAACTCACAGCTGCCAGAATCAACATTCACAATGGAATGGAGACGGTTGCTTCCTGGATGAAAGACAGCTGCCCCTCATCCTGGGATGAATGCTGGTGGCCGGACGCACTGGGAAGCCCTCCCACCCCTACGACCATGCACGCAACCTCAAGATCATACTGGATTCCACGCTCACAATGAACCTCCAAATCAATGCAGTATCCTCATCCTGCTTCCTCTCGCTCCGCCTTCTTCAAAAGAAATCTTTTAGATTTCTGCCCTTTTATTTTGATGCAGGGCAGAGCAGCCTGTTATTCTTGCAGCGCTGCCCTGTACAAAAACTTCAGAAATTAGGCCCCTATTATACAAGTCTGTTAGCGTAATTTTGAAGACCAGGTAATTCCTAGCAGTAAGAGACTGCCGCTAATGTGACTTAGTGGGAGTTTTTCTTTTTTAGCAACGTACAAGGAAATGCTTGTAACTATCCCTTTATGTGTTTTTCAGGAGTTTTTCCGATAGAACTCCTACCCTGCATCTCATTTTTGGTAAGTCATGCTGAATGAAGTGATGCTGTGAAAAATTCATGTTAACGCTGGAAAAATGTCGCTAGCTGGGGTTTGCAACAGCGTATAAATTTGGTGCAAAAAATAGCCACTGTAACGTCAAAAAATGTATGCTATGGTGGTCCTTGTTAATATTCCCCTAAATATTTAATATCAATCTGGATGCTGCATTTTTGCTATTTATAATATTATAATGGATTTTGTTGAAAGTTTAAAATACACCAAGTAACAATAGTCAAATCTAGACAGAATATATGCAGTGATAATGTTAACTCTTTGTTGAACACTTATGAGTGAATTGCTTCAAAAGCCTCAGTTGGATAAAAAAGATATTTTAGTTACTGGGTCTTTCTGTTCAGTTAATGCTAACACAGCATCACTTTTTGATCTCAAGTTTTTTGCACAATCAACAAGGATCTGTTATTGGCCCAAAGAAGAAAGTAAGAAAGTCCTGTTCCAAACAGAATGGCCAGAGAAAGCTAAAGTCTCAGCATCTCCACTAATCAGCTATAAAGATTTTTGTCCCATCCATTGATCTGAATGATCACCATGAGTCCACTAGATAGAATCAGCTGGACTAAGGGCACCTTGTAGTGGATAAATAACAAAGGAGATAACACTGACCCTTGAGGTTCTTCACATTTTAAGGGCTTCAATATCGACAAATGAATACCAGGGTTCAGCTAAAACCTTCTGTGAGTTAGAAAGCTCCAAAACCATTAAATGCCACTCCCGAGATGCCATATTCAACCGACTACCTTAACAGCACCTGGTGGCCAAAATGTTCCCAGTCATTTTAGACACTGGGAGATTCCCTAACAACTGGAGAGGGGCAATAATAAGGCCCATACACAAAAAAGGCGATATGCATACCCCAAAAAACTACAGATTAATTAATCTGTTAGATATTGGGGAGAAGATTTTCGCAAAAATAATTTTAGGTGAACAAAAAAATTGGGCACAACAGAATTCAATTGTACCAGTAGAACAGGTGGGATTCAAAGAAGGGCATTCCACTTTGGAACATTGTTACGCTCTCTAGGCCCTCGCCCAGAAGTCGATAGAACAAAAGAGGAAAATGTACTGCTGTTTCGTCGACTTCCGGGCGGCCCTTGATTTGGTGGACCGTGTGAGCTTATGGTAGTGCTTGATTAAATATGATATACCAGTAGGCCTACTGGTCATTCTAAAAGAATTACATAAAGGGAACTGGGCCCAGGTAATTAAGGACACCCAATGGGCATTGAAAAAGTAAATAGCCATAGGTAATGGGCTAAGACAGGGCTGTGTCCTGGCCTCCTTCCTTTTTTCAATTTTTCTAGCAGACTTACCAGCAGCACTGGAAGTAGAGAGAAGCGCAAGCCCCAGAATGAGCGGTAGGAAAGTAGCAAGCTTGTTATATGCAGACAACCTAGTGATAATTGATCAAACGGAGCTGGGGCTACAGAGGAAATTAAATGCTTTTAGAGACTACTGTGAGGCTAAATTTTTAGTGGTAAATATGGACAAAATGAAGATCTTATGCTTTGGTAAAAGGACGAAAAGTTTCAACTGGTATATAGGTCAAACAAAATTAGAAATCGTAAAAGAATATACATACCTAGGTCTATGGTTTGAAAGCTCCCTAAAATGGTGTACTCACCTAGACGCCCAAAAAGCTAAAGCGTGTGGGCTGAAAAAGTTCAATAAAGACTATGGTGAGATGTCACATAAACCAAAGTTAAAAGCTTATGAAGCTATGATCCCGCCTCAAGTACTGTATGCGGTGGAAGTCCTCCACCTAAGCGGCAAAGGAGCGTGGGATCGGGAGGAAGGTAAGGCCCTAAAAATGCTATTGTCCCTCCCAAGTTCAGCAATGATACAGGCGATCAGATTAGAGATAGGAACAATAGCATGGAATAGCCAGGCGCAAATGGCCCTCGCAAGATTTTGGAAATGCCAAAATCAAGGGGGAGGGCAGAAGGTCTCACATTGGTGTAGTGAGGAAATCCGGCATAGCAACCTAAAATGGGTGATGGAAGCTAGAAGGAAAATTAAGGCTCTAACTGGGAGTCTGAAGGTGAGATCAGACCAGAATTCCCTGGATGTAGTTTTTACCAAGATTTTACTTAGGTCCCAAGGCATGGAGCAATCAAGGAACCAGGACTTACAATACTTGAGAAAGAAAAAATCGGTCCGATGCATGATAAAATCGTGGGAGGATGTAGCTTAGAAACTCTGCCAAACCATGGGCTTAGATGCGAAATCCTGAAGATACGAATTGCTACTAACCCATGGTTAATGGAGGGAAAGTTAAAGGCAGAAATGCTATATCTCGATCGAACATGCAAATGTAGGCTTGGGACAAAGTCTGAAATATTGCACATATTGTTAGATTGCCTTATGGTTCTAGATTTGAGAAAATTGTTTTTACGACCTATATTTGTAAAGTACTGAATAAGGTCACGAGCTCAAGCCATGGAATTATTGATTGAAATGACATGTCTGGATATTTGTATTGCACTAGGAAATTATATGAAGGTAGAAGTCGTTTCGCAAGGGAAAAAATTAAGTAAGGACAGTGATTGAGTTAGCCTTAACCCCTTACTCGGTATATAGATGATAGAGCGCAAACTGAACAAAAATGCACGAGTGCACCATAAGCACATGTTAGTCGCACGATTATAATAGAAGTGCCTGTAAGTGTTGGAGATATATATGCACCTATACTTAGACGTGTGTAGTTAACATAGAAAATACATATAGAAGTGAGACTGATGCAGAAATGTGTGGAAAATGTATTCTTATTAGACGTGATTAATCATGATCCATGTTATGTAGCTGCTAATGGAGGAATGTCATGCTGCAAGGCATCGAAGGGAGCAGGCCTCATGGCCAGGGCAGAAGGGTTTAGAAATAAACACTCATACATGAACGTGGATTGCAATAATGTTATAGTGATTTTGTTTACTCGTTAGATTTATATTCCATAGAAGTGTTTTCTTATTATTCAAGCATAAGATGCTAACATGTTATTTCAGTTAACCTCTGAGAAAAGGGTTGTAGGCCTGAAAAGAGAAATAGAGTTTCTTAGTTGAACGTGCTGACACATGCCGAGTTGTATTGAGAAATAAGTTGCAAACTTCTGTTAAAAGTCTATGTGAATGGGATTCAAGCTGCAGATGTCTGTCTGCAGGTGCGAGGGGGTTCCGATTAAAAGTTTAATGAATAGAGCTCTGTTCGAGTAGACTGGTACAGACATGGAGGAGGATTCGGGAATGTTTAGGGGGTATCAGTGGGCCGGAGAAGAGCCTGAGAAGCAAGGTCAACGCTGAACACAAGGCCCAGAGGAAGATCATCATGGAAAAAGCCAGAATCGACATCACGTGAGGGGCGTCTCGCGAGGGGCGTTTCAAACTGTAAACTGTGTTTTGTATTAGGGTCACCACCCCTGGGTGGAGTTAGAGCAGATGCCTGAGGACCCTTCAGAGAGCGGATGGGTAGGCAGAGAGGGGTCATGACTGGAGATCATAGGTTTTCACTTAGAGACTAAGAGTGGGTGATCTTCTCAGGAAGACATTCACAGCTGACACCTTTGATAGGTTGGGACTTGGGTAAGTAGGGATACCATCTAGTACAGGGTAGGGACAGCCTAACTTGATTCCTTCCTCCCTTTGTAAATGACGATAGATCGCAATTCGTGTCTATGCTTGGAGCCCTGCTGATTTTAGAACTAGTCTTAGTAGTGTTCTTTGCTCGCCTAAGAGCTTTCAGAGAACATATGTTTGTATTAGTGCCTCTGTATCTTTTGAATCTCATTTTGAGATGTCTGTATTTGCAGTTATCAATGACTCTGTAATAAACCTTTAAAACTTAGAAGTAGTCTGTGGTTTTTCAGAGTCGAGCCCTTTATTATTATTTTTTTTTTTAATTAAAATCTTTATTTCGGCAAAAATAGCCATAAAAGACACATGAATATACATACATGAGTTAAAAAATAAAGAAAATTTGAATTCCAATTAACAATTCATAAAGAACATGCATAAGCTTTTTCCTTAAAAAAGGGTCACCCAAAATATTTCATTTAGCACGATTCAATATAGCAGCAGAAATGCACACAGAGAGTATACCTCTTTGGAGAATCTATCATAATTTTTCAAAGCATTTGACCCAATTTTTTTCGAATAAAGAAAACTGAAGTTAAAAACCTGCTAATACTGAACACGATGAACTGATCAGAATTTGTTTTAACAATCCTATATGCAATATGACAACTTCTAGTTCCTAGGAGAGCACACATAGGTTTTATCCATTTTTTCCGTGCTTTTGTGTAAGCATTACATACAAAGAGCATGTGAATTTCATTCTCCAAACAGGAAGCAGAGCACATAGGGCATATTCTGTTATTGTCAGTTGTACATTCAGCATTTTTCTTTGACCATCGTTCAAGGTTAGAAGTTAACATAAGAGTCCCGTATCTGAATTTCAGGTAAAGGGTCTTAGCCACAGGAGGCTCAATTTCATCCAGAAATGTTTCAAAACAAGGTTCAACTTTAAACAATAAAAATTCATTGGTTAAAGTGCCAGTTCTACTCTCATATACAACCTTGTTATTCATATAGGACCAAAAAACTCTCTTCACCATGGTTTTTGCAGATGGTGGCAGGTTCTCCGGGTGTTCCCAAAAGGAATGGAACCCCAGCAGTCTAAACCATTTTTGTATGTGCCCATACCATGGGATGGAATTAAAAGTGTCGAGGTTTAGTACCTCTTGAAGACAGTTCCTATAGTCCAACAATTCTGGGGTGGACCAAACTCTAATCCAGAAGATCAAGGGTCTTAGAATTGTAAAATGATCAGTTCGTTTAAAATTTAGGTCAAATTGGAGGGGGATTAGGGGGGTGCTAGTCGGAACTCTTACAATAGATCTCATGAATTTATTATCCAATCCTTGGAAACACTCTCTGGCCCAGGGACCCCATATTTCAGCCCCGTACAGAGTGGCAGATTGGATTTTAAATTTGAAGAGTTCAAGAGCAGGTGTTGCACTCTTGCTTACACTGGCATTCAATTTACTCATAATGGGTTTTACATTTTGAGCATATACCACCCTACTCTTCTCAAGTTGGGCCTTCCATGTTAACTTTGAGTCGATTACCACCCCCAAGTAAGAAAAGTTATCAACGACCCCAAGAGTTTGTCCATTAAGAGTTAAAATCCCTCTATCTGGTCTGCTAGGGTTTAATGCCATACATTTAGTTTTATTAGTGTTTATTTCCAGGCCTTTTTTTCACAGTAACCACTGAATGAGTTTAAGAGTATCTGGAGGCCCCTCTTAGTCTGAGAGATGAGGATGGTATCATCTGCGAAGAGCAACACAGGTACTCTCTCTCCATTCAGCTGAGGTGAATCGTTGTTACAGGCATTTAAATGTTCAGGAACATCATTAACAAATATGGAAAATAGAGTGGGGGCCAGGACACAACCCTGACGAACTCCGCGCTCGATTGGAATATCGCGGGACAGTTCGCCATTTGGTCCCCATCTAATGTTGGCATGGTTTCTAGCATGTAACTCAATTATCTGGCTTAACAGGCACCCTGGCATCCCGGCTTTGTTTAAGGAACTCCAGAGCAATTTTCTAGGAACAAGATCAAATGCAGCTCTAAGGTCAACAAACGCTACATACAAATGACCCTTCCTAATGTGTACGTACTTCCAGTAAATACAACAGAATCTGAAGACCTGGTCTAGTGTACTGGTCTTAGACCTAAAGCCTGCCTGAAATTTGGTGAATATTTTTGACTCCTCCAGCCAATTGTTCATTCTAAATAATAAGTGTTTGGCGTAGAGTTTCTGCAGGGTGTCCATTAAGCTAATGGGTCTATAATTAGAGGGATCAGATTTACTACCCTTTTTAAAAATTAGCATAACTTCTGCTGCACGCCAGCTTTCAGGAAAGGAGCAATCAATAGATAAAACATTAAATAAATAATTGATATAAGGAGCCCAGACTTCGATTGCATGTTTGTAAAGTACTCGAGCTCGGCGGTGAAGGGTAGGTCAAGCAGCCGGGGCGCAGGAGACTAGAGTTTTGACTATTTGACTCATCCCTGATGCCTCACCCCGCCGACCCCTCATGTGGCAGTTAGTTCTTAACTATTAGGCATAGGACAACCAACACAGAGGTAATACAAACACAAACCCACACATGACACTAGCATGTGGTTTAATCACCTTTTTTAGGTCCTGATGAATCGCGGGTTACTACAGCCCACTGCGAGAAACATGTCGACCGTTTTACACTACTAGCCCCATCTAGGTTCACCTGAATTTACTCGTTGACTCCTAGTGAGCTAGCCCCCTGTTTTTAACTGCAGCGAGGGACCCCCTGAATAAAGTTCGTTCCAGGTACCCTTAGCTACATTTTAATATCCCTTTTTCACTACCACACACCACCCTGCCCACACACCCGCACCTCACCATAAGGCAGTTGGAAAAAGATCTCCGCCAAAGAGCCCCTCTTTGAGGTGAGCCCGTCGGGGATTGCACCGCCTCCCCGACGAGGAGCAACCGCCGATGATGAAGCATGACATCCTTCGGGGTGTGTGAGGCCAATCCATCCAACAAAATGGATGCCCTTGGGTGTCACATCCACACCTTTGGTCACGCCAACTAATCTTCCCTCTAGTCACGCTCAGGAACAGTCCAGCACCCCCCTTGTTGCAACCATTGCCACGGGCACATACTGAGACTGGACCTTCCACTCCCTTGAGTGGTAATTGGTGCCCTTTTGATCTAGCGATCTACCTTCTCCCCTCTATTGTAAACACATGTTTGTAAAGGTCGCCAGGTATTTTGTCCGGACCGGGGGCTTTACTGCTTTTTAGGTCGTTAATTGCCTTCGTGGTTTCTTCCAAGGTGAAATCAAGGCATTCAGGGGGTGGAGGTGACCAAGTGTCCTCAGCAGCAGCACTGTCATATTGTTTGTACAGGGATGTGAAGTGGTTTACCCATGTTAGTTCATCCAAGAAAGTGTCATTAACTGCTCTTCCTGCATGCCCACCATTAGCAACCAACCTCCAAAAGCCAACATTGTCGTTTGTTTTGGCAGCAGCCAGCATATCTGCCCAAAGAAGCTCTTCCCATGCTTTTTTGGAATCCTTTAAGACGTGCTTGTATTCTTCCCTTGCAAGTTTGACATCCAATTTAGAGCCCTCTTTTATTGCAGTTAGAAGACTCCTTTTGGCCATCTTACATGAGCGATTAAACCAAAGCTTCCCATGGCAGCCCATCCTTATATTTTGCTGGTTCTTCTTTGGCATTTTAGACATGTGAATCTTGAGTTTGTCAAAGAAGGTTTTGTGCAATTCAACAAAATGTGCATAGTTCTCAGATAGGGGGGGAGTGTCAGCCATGGGGCTAAAGGTTGAGTCAAAGAGAGAATAAACAGCTGCAAGAGTTGTGCCATCTGATAGTAGATGCGGCCATTTTAGAGCACGTCTATTATTGTTAACGTGAACAGATTCGCATAGAGCATCTGCAACTTCAGTGGGCATAGAGTCACTAAACATACGTGCTTCAATGTGTAGTTCCAGGGGAAAATGGTCACTCTCAACCCTGTTAGATACTCTGAAGTCCATCATAAAGTGCCAAATGCGTAGTGAGACAAGAATAAAATCAAGCCTACTTACAGATTTTACAAAGGTTGGTTGTTTGGATAGGTCAGATGGAAGGCGGCCATTGCAAGCTCGTAAACCATGTTCAACTGTTAGCCTTAGAATTTGAACGGCTAGCGTAGTGCACTTGACGTGTATGGCAGTCTCGAGCTGGGGGATGTTATAGGCGTGATCTTCATCCTCAAGAGCCTCAGTAATGCCAAGAATCGGTTCATAATTACAATTCAAGTCACCCCCCAATATTACTGGAACATCACCGACTACTGTTTTAAGGAATGAATCCAAAATTTCCAGCGTGGGTGAAACCCTGGAGTGACCTATGGGTCTATTATAAATATTAATGATATAATATTGATGCCCCATTGCAGTAGTAATCTTTAAGGCTAGTATATCCGGAGTTCCTATATCTATGCTTTCAGCTTTTATAGATAGTGTAATTTTAATCCAGATGATAAGACCCCCCGCAGGTCTTCCCCTCTCTGATTGAGTTGCCACTTTATCAAAAGTTTTAAAACCCATCCTATGTGGGGTTTCCATGGCCCATGTTTCCTGCAAAAGGCAGATTTCACCAGAGTCAATGTAATCCGCCCAATCAGGGTCCTTCAAGTTTTTTCCAACTCCAGCAATATTCCAGGATAAAAATTTCAGTTCAGCAATTGATGGTTTATTAGAAGGGTCATAGTTAGCTGTGGGCACTACTAGGGATGGTTTAGCAGTAGTAATTAAGTGTGTATTATTTATTTTGTTCTCAACATTGGATACCACTGCCCTTATTGTACGAGTAGGAAGTTCACCATGACGCTCCATCGGCATGACTGAATTTCCTTCGGGGCTAATTTGGTTATAAGGATTAGTTATCCCTGATCCATGAAAATCCTGCCCCACTCCCAATGTGCAATACAAATCATAGAGCATAGGGATACAGTTAGGCATGGTTTCCAGTCAGTCCACCGCGTCCAAACAGCTAAACCTATTGAACGTTGGGACCCCAGACCACGCATTAAGCTCTGCTTGTCTGGCTGTATTTGGTGCATAACCATGAAACAGATTAGGGGTGTTCCAGCCAGGGCCTTGCTTTTGGATTCTGGGAGGAGGGTAAAAAAAAGAAAGGGGTCTAGCTGTAATAGGGAATGTGTCTCCATAAGATTTCCATGCACAGATTTGTTCCGCACTATGCGGTTCCTCAAACGAGACAACTATACAGTCCCCCGGAACTGACTTAGTCATTTGTCCAACCCATGGTACCCTGCGTACCATCAGAATTTTGCTTCTCATGTGATTTGGAATCGGTTTATTTGAATTTAACCAATAAATCACCTTGTTTTTTAGTGAAGCAAAGTTCTCTTCATTGTGATTTTGTAATTCGGGGACACCAGTGAGGACTATAACAAATGGACTGGCATCTGGTGGCAAATCAATATATCCTCCCCTGAAGTTATTTTTGGGGTACGCTGTCTGGTGGTTGTATGAGTCAGTTCTATGTGCTTGGGACCTATCGTGCGCGGGTTTCTTAGAGCCCTGGTGGGGTCTGGCTATCTCCACTGGCTTCTGGGGGGCAGAAGATTTAGTAGCCAGAGGATTAGTTGTGGAGGCAATTGCTGGCTGTGGTTTATTACTTTGAGCAGTCCCAGAAGGCTGAGATGCAGTGTTGTTTGCCAGTGGCCCATTCTGAACTATAGAAGTAGGTGCTGCTTGGGTAGTGGCTTTCAAGTTAGAATTTTTATTTTTGGCTACCCCTTCTTTTTGTTTTAGAACGCTAAATGGATTAGTATTTGGGGTAGCAGCCACTGGTAAAGTTTGAACATGTATGGGCCCGTCATTACCATTGCCATTAATGCTTATACTTGCTAGCGTAATAACCCTCTTCTCTACCTCAAGTAGTTGATTTTCAATACCATCTAACCTGACTTCTAATGGCCTCAACAATACTTTAAGCGTTTCCCACACTATTTTCAAAAATTCTTCCCTGTCCCCTTGTGTAGAATACCTAGATGTAGAGATATTCTCACCCTCTTCTATTGGGGTATCAGTGCTTTGTACCGGGTTGGACAGCCCTGTATTGTCCGTGCTACATTGGTTAGTAGGGGGAATAGGATCAGTCCCTGTAGTTGTGCTAGTGGTCGGCTGTTCAAGACCCCCCGAAAAAGTTTGATTTGATGCTACCTTGGCCTTCTTTCTAGCATAAACTGAAAGGTTTTTGCGTTTGCGTTTAGGTGGTGGTTTAGCATTATCACAAGTGACATTTGGGCCAGTTCCCCCCAGTACTATGACTCCCTGATTGGATTCAATAGAGGGTTCAGGGGGTAAGGTGTTTTCTGGAACTATGCTATCAGTTACATCATTGCTGCTTACTTCTAGGATGTCAGCAGAAGCTGCCCCCTCATTGATAGAGTGTATTTCAGCCAAGGCGATTATGGGGACAGGGCCAGTAACGCGCTCTGGCCTTTTAGAGGTTGCAATATGACCCAAGGATGATTTCTTTTTCAGTGCCAGTTCTATTGACAATTTCCTAGCAGACTCCAGCTCTAAAGAAACTCTGTGCTGGAGCTTAGTGATCTCGTTATCTATAGACAGGCTTGTCCGTGTAATGAAGTCATCAAGTGTCCCAGTAACCTTTTTGCCGTTTTTTGTAGTTTTGCTTCGTGTGGCTCGAACAGACATGTTGAAGGATTCTAATGTTGCCCTTAAGAAATTAAAATATAGACAAGTTTTGCTACGTGTTGGATCAACCACAGCCAAGGGGGATGGCCCGGTCCGGTCTTATTCGGTCTGGAACGGCCTGAAACGGCCCAGTCTTTGCCCCGTCTTTGCCCACGCTGCGTCCCGCGCTGCGGGAGTTAAAGGAACTTAAATAGGGGCGTGGAGGGTGGGGGGCGGGCCGGCAGGGAGAGCGGACCGGAATGGTCTTGCAGGGACTTCTGGGTATTGAAGTCACCGCACGCTCGCAGCCCCGCTGGTTGCACACGCCCAGTACCGCCTTTTAGCCTCTCAGAACCCGGACTCCTCTCCACGTTATTTCAGCCCCGCCACACACAGCGAAGCGGCACCCGCGGAGCGGGTGCGGCAAGATGTTGAAAGAAGCGCTGCTGTGACGCGCTGGTGATTGTGCAGTCCTCCGTCAGTGCAACTCTGTAGCAAGGTAAAGATGACCCACTCGCTTGGCCGCTAGAACGCCCTTTTCAGGTCTCAGGGGGGCGGGGGGCGGGCCGGCAGGGAGAGCGGACCGGAACGGTCTTGCAGGGACTTCTGGGTATTGAAGTCCCCGCACGCTCGCAGCCCCGCTGGTTGCACACGCCCAGTACCGCCTGTTAGCCTCTCAGAACCCGGACTCCTCTCCACGTTATTTCAGCCCCGCCACACACAGCGAAGCGGCACCCGCGGAGCGGGTGCGGCAAGATGTTGAAAGAAGCGCTGCTGTGACGCGCTGGTGATTGTGCAGTCCTCCGTCAGTGCAACTCTGTAGCAAGGTAAAGATGACCCACTCGCTTGGCCGCTAGAACGCCCTTTTCAGGTCTCAGGGGGGCGGGGGGCGGGCCGGCAGGGAGAGTGGACCGGAACGGTCTTGCAGGGACTTCTGGGTATTGAAGTCCCCGCACGCTCGCAGCCCCGCTGGTTGCACACGCCCAGTACCGCCTGTTAGCCTCTCAGAACCCGGACTCCTCTCCACGTTATTTCAGCCCCACCACACACAGCGAAGCGGCACCCGCAGAGCGGGTGCGGCAAGATGTTGAAAGAAGCGCTGCTGTGACGCGCTGGTGATTATGCAGTCCTCCGTCAGTGCAACTCTGTAGCAAGGTAAAGATGACCCACTCGCTTGGCCGCTAGAACGCCCTTTTCAGGTCTCAGGGGGGCGGGGGGCGGGCCGGCAGGGAGAGCGGACCGGAACGGTCTTGCAGGGACTTCTGGGTATTGAAGTCCCCGCACGCTCGCAGCCCCGCTGGTTGCACACGCCCAGTACCGCCTGTTAGCCTCTCAGAACCCGGACTCCTCTCCACGTTATTTCAGCCCCGCCACACACAGCGAAGCGGCACCCGCGGAGCGGGTGCGGCAAGATGTTGAAAGAAGCGCTGCTGTGACGCGCTGGTGATTGTGCAGTCCTCCGTCAGTGCAACTCTGTAGCAAGGTAAAGATGACCCACTCGCTTGGCCGCTAGAACGCCCTTTTCAGGTCTCAGGGGGGCGGGGGCGGGCCGGCAGGGAGAGCGGACCGGAACGGTCTTGCAGGGACTTCTGGGTATTGAAGTCCCCGCACGCTCGCAGCCCCGCTGGTTGCACACGCCCAGTACCGCCTGTTAGCCTCTCAGAACCCGGACTCCTCTCCACGTTATTTCAGCCCCGCCACACACAGCGAAGCGGCACCCGCGGAGCGGGTGCGGCAAGATGTTGAAAGAAGCGCTGCTGTGACGCGCTGGTGATTGTGCAGTCCTCCGTCAGTGCAACTCTGTAGCAAGGTAAAGATGACCCTTTATTGATTACACTAACCTGGTATTGATGCACCTTCTTTCCTCAATGACAGGCAATAAAGATTCAGTCGGTCAGAACGGGGTTTAGATCTAGAGTGATAAGATAGAGATCAAAAATCCCGCCCTTCCATAGATACTCAAGTCCAAATATAGTTAAAGTCCAAATAGTTTTAAACTACTGCTGCTAAGGAGGAACGATGGGGGTAAAGTACCCTTTTAAACTTAGGATCTATTGGTATCATTCTTTAATCATGTTGTATACTGTTTTAACCTATTTATTTGATATGTAAAATTGGAAATGTAGCGGCTGCTAGGGGTGATGATGGACACAGATTTAATATATGTGTATCAAGTAAGCTGGCAGCAAGGTTACTGTGCGATTTTAATGAGCTATCTTCTTTTGATGTTTTGTTTTGTATGGTTTTATGTATTTATAAGATCCGTGGAGTTTAAAGACTATGGTCTAAATAAGCAGAGTTCTCTCTCTCTCACCTGGTGATTCACTACATCTGAAGGCAGCCAACTGGTCAAGTTAGATTAACTCATAAGGTGTATTGTAATCTACATAATGTTGAATATCATCAATCATTTCAGTAGTCATAGATTCAGTTCCATTGCCTGCTTTGAGACCTGCCTGGGTAGAATGAATTTATTTTTGCTCTTCAACAATGGCTGGAAAGGCTGGAATCTGGTTGAAGAGGGTACGCTCCAATACTGCAACATAGGTATGTTGAGGTACTGGCTTACTGGCCTAAGCAGCTTACAAGCGTGCTGCTGCATGCTCCCTTCACAAGTTGTTATTGGGATGTCCATTTTATGTTGCAAATGCAGCCCCTGTCCCTTTCAGTGACAGTGGCATGCATAAAAACCAGCACTGGCAAAGCTAATAAGCTTTACCTTTATATTGCGAGTGCTGACTATTGGCTGTGCCAATGCTTGCATGTAATCATTGTTAAAAATAAAAGCAAGCAAAGGAAAACATATTTGTTAATACTGGTGGAAAAAGAAGCACATATCTTAGATTATTGTGAAGCTGCACATTGAATTGAATTTGTCAATCTTAATAAGCAACATGATTTATTGTTCAAATTTCACATAGGAAACTCTCAACAAAATTTAAAAATCCAATTGTTCTTTTTGCAGCTTATAAATAACACAAAGGACTGGGTGCTGGATCATAAAAGAATATAGTAACCATCTGGTCTGAGGAAGTGTTATAAGCAAAAGGAAAACACTTGCCATTTATACTGAAAACTGGAACAAATATCCTGCCATTTGGTACTCAGCAGCAAGGTAAGCAGATTTATAAGCCTCTGGTCATGGCCTCTCCTATCGATCGATTCACTCTAAGTAACCTTTTAGCCTCAAATGCAGGATAAGTGACTGCAGCAGCTTGCACCTCCCTCCATGCCACAAATGCTTCCCTTGTATGCTGCCTTTGTATTCCAAACCCTTTCATTCCTGTGAAGGCAGGAGATGAAAGAAGACTGACCTGATTAAGTCTGCCTTATATTTTAGCCTAAAATACAAAAACAACAAGGTAATGGAAAGAATGCTTGAATTAATCTCAGGCACTGGCAATCTCTCTGATCCACATTTCAATCCATCATTTTTTGCCCATCATGCCAACCTCAGTTTGGACCCAACCATATGCAAATCAATCTTGACTGCGCTCCTCATGGGAAAAGTCCAACCCAAACTGGCAGGCCAGGTTCTCCCTGAAACTTTACTTGATAAACCTGAATTTTGTACAACCGTACTGTTTCAGTATCAGCACTTGGGATATTCGATTAGATCAGTTGTTCCAGGGCATTAATTTCACACAGGGCTCTTATAGCTATTAGTGGATAAAATTACAACAGGTTTTCTTCCTGTCCTTTGGATATTACTTGCAAATAAACTATTAAAAGTACATGAAGTTCATATGGTTGTAAGGTACTTGAACGTTTAGCATGAAATCAGCAATTATAGTAAGCATAAAGTGACACACCTTTCTCCTGTGAGACATGAGTCAGATGTGATGAAAAGAACTGCATAGCATGGACTCTCATACAAAATACCTGTAAGTTTCTTACACTAATCTGTTTCAGTGTACTCATGCAAAAAAAGCTAAGCAAGGAATGTCCTTTGGCCCAAAATACTCATGTGTCACTGGTGCCTACTAACACTTGTAAGAATAAAACTACACCAAGGCGTAGACTAAAGCCAATCATGAAACTGTGAGGGCCAACAATTATTCACATAGTACGCAAGACGTTGGTCACGTAATAAACACTTAGTCCACCTCATCTGTAAGCACCCTAGCATTTTCACTACAGTGGGGGGCCTAGACAAATTACATGTTTACCAGAAGACACAATGTCATTGGGATAGAACTTTTGCATCATGGATTTTCCTTTTACAAGTCACTATTTTCTTGTGTGTAAAAACCAAGTTATTTAAATCATCCACCTTGTCAGTGAACTGTTTCCCTTACAGATGAGCTCCGCTTAGGTAGCTGCTGCCCCTGACCATTGCTGGTCAGAGTTCCAGGCCCTCCTCCACCCACAGCCTGCGCCTCTTCCCTGGTGGTCCAGTGGGGAGCGTCTCTGCTCTACCCTTTGTCTTCTAATCTCCCTCCTTCATTTTCCTTTTCTTTTTTCACTCTTCCTCTCTTGCCTCTTTCCTCTTTTTGCACCTTTTCCCTCGGTGTCCCTCCTGCTGCTCATCCCTTTCCCCCCAGTGCAGCTTCTTTCTTTCCTGCCTACCAGCTGTCCTGCCCTCCCCCTTACACTACTTATGGCGGCCGCTGCACAGCCATGGCATGGGACCTGATTGACTCTGTCGACCTGACATCTTTTTCCTTAAAGAAACCTGTATGAACTCCACCTCCACCCTGGACATCGCCACTGCCACCCTGGATGGCTACAAGAACCAGCATCAACATACCCAGGGGAGGCATTGCCATCGTACACAAAAGCAGCCTCCACCTCGCCACCCACGCGGATGAACACTCAACCAACATGGAGCACCTCCCCTTCCAGGTCCAGACCAACCCAAACACCACCCTCCGTGGCACTCTCATCTACAGACCACTTTGACCCTTTGCATCCTTCAGCGATTTCATCATCAACTTTATCGCACCCCATGCTCTCGGCTCCACAATCTACAACCTCCTCAGCGATCTCAACTTTCATCTGGAGTGCTCCAATGGCAAAAACACCTTGTCCCTGCTGGAGAGCCTTGCCACCATCGTACTCAAACAATGGATCCCCTCCCAAACCCACTTAGCAGGACACATGCTCAACCCCATCTTCTCTGCCAGCAACAACATCACCTTCAGCTACCGAGCTCCCGTGGACCAGCCCCCGCTGCATCCACTTCTCCTTCACTTAACTCACCATACACCTCCACGCCCACCGCTACCCTCACACAAGATGGAACATGGTCACTGAAGAACAGCTCACTGTCTCCCTCGGCAAAACCCCCTATGGACACTAATAGCTCAGCAAACAACCTCCTCTGTTGGATCTTCGGCTGCACTTACACCGTGTCGCCACGAACAAAGCCCCAAACAAGTGACACTCCAAGAAAGCCAGCTGTTTTTCTCCCACCCTTCATTAGTCCAGACATACCTGTCGACAGCTCAAGAAGAGATGGAGGAGCAGCAAGACCCCGGAAGACAGTCAAGTCAAGTCAAGTCGGATAATTTATATAGCGCGCTACATACCCAGAGGGTCTCAAGGCGCTTGAGGAAGGGTGGGGAGTTATTTGTCGAATATCCATGTTTTAAGTTGCTTTCTGAATGCTAGGTGGTTTTGAGTGAGTCGGAGGTGGATGGGAAGTGAATTCCAGGTTTTGGCCGCCAGATAGAAGAAGGATCTTCCTCCCATGGTGGTTTTGTTGATGCGTGGAACAGCAGCAAGGGCTTGGTTGGAAGAGCGAAGCTGGCGGGAGGGGGTGTAGAAGGAAACTCGCGTGTTGAGGCATTCGGGTCCAAGTTCGTAAAGTGCTTTGTGTGCGTGGGTGAGGAGGCGGAATGTTATCCTCTTATTGACAGGGAGCCAGTGGAGGTCTTTTAGGTGATCGGAGATGTGGTCTTTATGCGGGATGTCTAGTATGAGTCTAGCTGATGCGTTCTGGATGCGTTGGAGTTTTTTCTGAAGTTTTGCGGTGGTACCGGCGTATAGGGTGTTTCCGTAGTCCAGGCGGCTTGTAACCAGTGCGTGGGTGACCGTTTTTCTGGTTTCGGTGGGGATCCAGCGAAATGTTTTTTTGAGCATGCGAAGAATGTTGAAACAAGAAGATGAAACGGCGTTGACTTGTCTGGTCATCGAGAGTGAGGAGTCCAGGATGACGCCCAGGTTCCGTGCGTGGTCCGTCGGGATGGGTGCTTTTCCAAGGGCCGTTGGCCACCAGGAGTCGTCCCAGGCGGAGGGGGTGGTTCCCAAGATAAGGACTTCTGTTTTGTCCGAGTTCAGTTTCAGACGGCTGAGCTTCATCCACTCTGCTACTTCTTTCATTCCTTGATGTAAGTTGGCTTTGGCGTTGATGGGGTCTTTGGTGAGTGAGAGAATTTGTTGCGTGTCGTCAGCGTAGGAGATGATGTTGAGGTTGTGTTGTCGTGCGATGGTCGCGAGGGGGCTCATGTATACCTTGAAGACTGTGGGGCTGAGTGAAGATCCTTGTGGTACGCCGCAGATGACTTCAGAGGCCTCTGATTTGAACGGTGGGGGGCGGACTCTCTGAGTTCTTCCGGCAAGGAACGAGGTGATCCATTCCAGTGTTTTTCCTTGGATTCCGATGTTTCTGAGGCGTTGTAGCAGGGTGCTATGACATACTGTGTCAAAGGCTGCAGAGAGGTCGAGGAGGATGAGGGTGACTGTGTCTCCATTGTCCAGTAGAGTTCGAATGTCGTCCGTTGCTGCAATGAGTGCGGTCTCAGTGCTGTGTTTGGCTCGGAAGCCGGATTGTGAGGAGTCGAGGGCTTTGTTGGTTTCGAGGAAGGTGGTGAGCTGGTTGTTGACAGCTTTCTCGATGACTTTGGCCGGGAATGGAAGGAGCGAGATGGGGTGGTAGTTTTTGAGTTCGGTGGGGTCAGCTGTGGTTTTTTTCAGAAGGGCGCTGAGTTCGGCGTGTTTCCAACTTTCCGGGAAGGTGGCGGAGTTGAGGGAGCAGTTGATGACGTCTCGGAGGTGTGGTGCTATGATGGAGTCCGCCTTGTTGAAGATGTAGTGAGGGCATGGGTCAGTGGGGGATCCTGAGTGGATGGAGTTCATCAGGCGGATGGTGTCCTCAGTGGAGATTGGGTTCCAGTCATTGAGGATGTTCAGGGGGGGTGACGGTTCGGCAGAAGGTTGGGTGGGTTGGTCTCTGGGTTGGTTGTCGAAGCTGTTGTGGATGTCGGCGATTTTGTCGTGGAAGAACGAAGCTAAGGAGTCACAAAGGGTTTGAGAGGGAGTGATGTCGTTGGAGTTGGCAGTGGGGTTGGTGAACTCTTTGATGATGTTGAATAATTCCTTGCTGTTGTGGGCATTGTTGTCTAGTCTGTCTTTGAATGCGGCTTTCTTGGCTGTACGGATCAGTTGGTGGTGTATGCGGGTGGCGTTTTTGAAGGCGTCCTTGGTGCTGGTGTTTGTTTTTTTTTTTCCAGGCCTTCTCCAGGGAGCGACAGAGTTTCTTGGATTTCTTGAGCTCATCGTTGAACCAGGGGGCGTATTTGCTGCCTAGTTTGGTTTGACGTTTTTTCAAAGGTGCTAGGTTGTTGGCGCTGTTGGTCAGCCATTGCGTGAGGTTAATGGCTGCTTGGTTAGGGTTCGATGAGTAGGCAGGGGGGTTATGAAGAAGCGATGTGGAGATCTGATCGATGGTGATTTTGTTCCAGTTTCTTCGCAGAGTAGGTTGAGGGTGGTTGTGGGTTGCGGTCTTTTTGAAGACAAAGTGAACGCAGCTGTGGTCCGTCCAATGGAGAGCTGTGGAGTGACTGAAGGAGATGTGCTTGCTGGAGGTGAAGATAGGGTCGAGTGTGTGTCCTGCGTAGTGGGTGGGGGTGTTAACTAGTTGTTTGAGTCCAAGGTTGGCGAGATTGTCCAGAAGGGTGGTGGTGTTGCTGTCGTTGCTCTTTTCCAGGTGAAAGTTGAGGTCTCCCAGGAGAATGTAGTCCTCGGAGGGGAGGGCGTGTGGGGTGATGAAGTCAGTGATGTCTTCACAGAATTGTGAGCGGGGTCCTGGAGGCCTGTAGAGGAGTGTGCCTCTGAGTGTGGTCTTGGGGTCGGTGTGGATCTGGAAGTGAAGGTGTTCGGCGATTGCGAGGTTATCGCCAGAACTGGTCGTGACGCGGATGGTGTTCTTGTGGACGATGGCGATGCCTCCACCTGTTTGGATGGTGCGGTCTTTTCGGATGATCTTGTAGCCATTCGGGATGGCTATGGTGATGTCTGGAGCTGAAGAGGTGTTTATCCAGGTTTCTGTTAGGAAGGCGACGTCTGGAGAGATGGTGTCGAGTAGATTCCAAAGGTCGATGGCATGACTGTGGACCGAGCGGGTGTTGAGCAGGATGCATTTAAGGTGGTTGGTGTTGGCTCTCTGTTTGGTGTTTGTGGATGTGGAGATGGTCTTGGTCTTGGTGCCGTCATACTTGCAGGAGTTGCATGTGAAGGGTCCGTGGGTGTTGCCAGGTGCGGCTTGGACGCAGTTGGGGATGCGGCCGGGGTTAAGTGCTAAGAGGGTAGAGGCGTTGTATGTAATGCGGGGGGTATGAGTGATGCGGGGACCAGGGGATGTGGTGCTGGGCGCGGACCAGGCGCAGACCAGGCGCAGACTACTCAGCCTTCAAGACCACTGTCACCCCACACCACCACCTCCTTAGAACAATGAAGGAATCAGACCCCCAAGAAAGGACCAATGACAATGCACTCAATAGTAAAGAACTGTTCACTGTGGTCAAAGATTTCACCAGAACCAGCACAACGACACAGTCATCCCTCCCTCCCAAGACCTCTGCAACAAGATATAGAGCACCCCATCGGCATACACCTATCCATGTAATAATAACCCTGAAACATGAAACCTAGGAGACGCTGGTCGTCTGGGTGTACCGGGAGCAATCGGAACGCTGACTCGATATCTGACTTCGCCATCAGCGCCCCGGGCCCCAGGCGATTCAAAATGGTTACGGCCTCATCGAAGGATGCGTACCGCACCGAACATACTTCCGGATCTATTGCATCGTTTACAGAAAAACCACGTGGAGCTGATAAATTGTGAATCAATCGGAACTCACCCGGGTCTTTCTTGGGGACCACCCCTAAAGGAGAACAAACAAAATCCTGCACCGGGGGTACACTAAACGGGCCAGCGACCCGACCTCGAGTAACCTCTTTCCGGATCTTATCCTGTACCACGGTCGTATGCTGCAGGACCGACAGTTGATTTTTACACTTCTCCACACCCTGAAAGTCCCCTACCGGGATGCGGAAACCATACGAAAATCCGTTCCGCAGCACCCCAGCAGAAGTACGATCTGGGTATTCACTGAGCCAGGGAATCATCGCCAAGGTATCAATCGGGGTAGGTAAAGGCGCCCCTCGGACTATGTTAGACCTGTTTGGCGCCTCCTCTCCCCCCGTTATCACCCGTTTTGGCTCTGCACGTGGACTCAGGATGGGGCGACCCGCACCCACTACATTCATGTTTAAATTTACACGATCCCTGGGGCCTAGTACATTTACCTCTGTTGAAATTAAAGCATAACCCCTTTTTTCCTGTATTGCCGGCAGGTCTCGAGTAATCGTCGGTACCCGTACCTGAACGAAAGGGCGTCCCCCCATATTGGCGGGAGGATTCGCCAACATTACTTCCTACCAATGGCATTTTCAACATACCTGTCTCCTTCATTTTGTCCCATGTCAAAGAATCATAACAATCCCAGGTTAAGCTTTTGTTATGCTCTTTAGCCTGTCTAAAAAGATTATCATAGCAGAACCAATGGTTACCCTGGTATGATGTCGAGTACCCCATGATTCGCGACTGATAGGTCGGCAACTCGGCAAGCAACTCGGGCCTACGTTCCCCCAAGATCGACGTAAAGATTCCCCATGCATTGCCCCAATTGCCAATATTTTCATTCACTTTAAAGGCGGCCATTTTTGCGCGCCAAACACTCGGATGCATGAGGTCTTTCTGACCCTTAACATGCTCCACCTCATAATGATCAACAAGCAACGAGAAGATGTTCACATATTCCCCCGCCCAAATCTTCTCCTTAATTGCCAAAGGCACATGTTGACCCAACCTTTCTCTACGAGTGGGTGCTGACTCATCCCTCGCAATCGGCAATGGCCGCTTACCTGCACCGGACGCTGCCTCTGCGGTCCCTTGTGGCTTGCCAACTACTGCAACCGGTGCGGACACCTTGGCTGCATCCCGTTTCTCGCGCAATTGCTTCATCAGCGTCTGCGCCTCGGCAGCCGTGGCGCCCTCACTACTTTCGCCCAACCACGCTGCAAGTTGTGCTGCCAGCTCGGGCGGCATATCTTCATTGGACACCGGGGTGACAACAACGGGAATCGGGTTCCCCTCCGCCGGTACTGGGGTTGGCGCTTCGAGCGGGGTACAGGGCACCGGGACGTCTCCCCCAGCCGGTCCCCTCCTTGGCCTCTTGGCTCTCCCTCCTGGGGCTGCTCCAGCTGGCGGACGTTCCGGCCCCCCTTCCCCGTCTCTCTCTGCCACCCGCTTCTTCAGCTCGGTCATCTCCTTCATGAGGACCCGAACCATCTGTTCAGTCGTCATTCTCTTCCCGCCTTTCTTGGGCATTTCTCCGACAGAGTATCTGTAAGACAAAAGAAAGATTACAACGCTCAAAATTGGCTCTTCGTTCCGTCTCGAGCTCACGTGCAGCGAGGAGGTGCAGCTTCAGAGCACAGGAACAAGAGGATGCCTTCCGCTCTTGCGTCCCCTTTTATCTGTCTTCAGGGCGGGCGTAAACCCGCCCCTGGCTGCCCCGAGGGCGTGGCCAGCCGCGTCAGTGTCTAGGCCAGCCCACTCTAGGGCGGGAAAAAGCGCGCCCCGGCTACGCCGCTTCGGGCATACCAGCCGAGACACGCCTCCCGCCCAAGATGGCTTCCCGGGGGGATCGTGGTACTCTGCCATACGTGCGGGGGGACCGAGTGGTCGCCCCTTTCCATTCTGCTTCCAAATTCAGTGACACTTGGTTTATTGGCCACCAAGAGATGAAAGGTTCAATGTGTATTATCAAGAATAATGCCTGCGACTTATATGCGGTCACCATATCTCCATAACTGATGCCTATATCCACTTAATAACCCTAGTGGCTACAGAGAAGAAAACGGGGTGACGAGGACAAGATTGCTAAAAAACCGTCAGAGTCAACCGTGTGTAAAGAGCATCAAGGTTATATAATCTGATGCTTGGCATGAGCAGTTCTCACATTTTTTTTACCCATTTATATTGGCATACTGATCTTTGTCTGACACAAGACCACTTCACCAGACAGCCCGGAGACCCCTCGGGCTGTCGTATAATTGATGGAGTCATCATTGGAAGCGTGTGTTGAAAGTTACCACAGGGCACGCCTAAAAAAACATACACCGAGACAGATTGTTCTAGGAATTTCCTTTGAGGAGGCGTTTCGGAGGGACTCAAAAGTAAATTGCTGGATGGGGGTGGGAGTAAAACACCCTCCACACATACTTCATAACAAACCACATTTTATCTCTCTGGTAACAACCAAAGTGATCAGTTAAGATTAAAAAATAATTTGCAAGAAATACCGAAATATAGTCACACTCGCCCCTGCTCCAGACACACCTTTTATGAATATAAGATAGGATCACATAGTTGCATGTGGAGCTAATATAAATCCCCCCATGAATGTCAATTCACCAAAATGTCAAGGGTAGCGGAAGTGACATAGCATGTTCATTTAGCCTTTTTTTCTCTGACACATGCATGCTTACACATACACAACCATTCACACACTCCTTCTCACATAAACACACTGTCATTTGCAAGTGCACCCACACCACATGTATTTAGGAGCATTTATTACTGACCTCAGCTGCCAGGAAGGGTCATATTCCAGCTAGTAGTAATCCATTCTTTCTTACACTAATAGTAAATAATAAAATATTATCCACTATTAGTGAAATAAAAATTGACAGAAAATAAGGAAAATGGTGCCCCAACCGACGTCAACAAGGACGGGCTGCCCTTTTGCTCCTGGCACAGCATTTGCCATCTCTGATGCAGGGGTCATAAAGGCAGTGCCAGGGTTCGCAGAGGACGAGCCAGGGACCGCCTGATGCAACCCCTGGCGACCCCTAAATGACGTCCATACTTCTCTCTCCTTAATACATGTGTATGTTGTATCTGCTTCTTCCATACCTACAAGTATTCCTTACCAGAAGTTTAGGCAAAATGTACTTAACATTAATATTCTCACGTCTGAAACAGCGGAACAACAAACAGACCTGAAATCTGTTACATTTATGTAAGTGTCCCATAACTCTCTGAGCACTTTGATCCTCATAATGAGTCCTGCCTGCTCAGAAACAGGTGTGATAATTGCAAAGAAAATGGGATACAACAAAATGGTGTGTTTAGTGGACGCCATTCTGAATGTCGGATGTCAGAATGGGGAATAACGTATTTTTGCCTGCCAGAGTTGCTCAAACTTGATATTTGTGCAATTTGGACATATGATTTGTGTCGGGTTTTACATGACAAAAAAATCATGCAGGCTAACACCTGCAAATCCTCAACTAGTGCCTGGTTTTCTCAACAGGAAATTGCACCTGACAAGGACTGGCATGGCTCTGAACCAGGGCCCTATTGTTTATTGAAACAAGCAGATACATTTCTACCGCAAGTGCTCTGCAGACTAACAGAAAAAGAAGCTTGTGACTTTTTTCAAGTTGGGTGGGTTCATTTAAAGATCATGGAGGCAATTTTTATGTGTCACTATTGTGCAAGTAGAGAGTTGGATGAAGCCCTTTGACTTCAACTTATACAACATGCACGCTTGTGTATACCAATTTGATACAGCGCAAACCAGTGCTTAATTTGTAAAAAACTAAGGGGTATATTCACAAGAACGTGTGATAACTACCGCAAGAGTAGCGTATCACAACTTTCAAAATCGCAACCTATCTCGATAAAATAACCCCATGTCAATGTGGAATTCCCAACTCGTCAGTAGTATGCGATAGACACCAGATAACGCGTCAAATGCCCGCATGAAAATGAGCACCACGCTGCAAAAATGCGATACGCAAACACAAAAAATGCGATGAGGCCAACCGCAGTATAAAAAGTAGCGAAAACCAGCCACAGGCCTGAAAATCCAATGTGCCTGGCGGGACAGGGCACCATAAAAACCACAGAAAAAACACACTCGGCAGCAACGGCGACAGGAGGTGGCAGTCCAGCGCCACCGGAGGAGCTGAAACCCAGGCCACAGTCATCAGTGTGGGGACGGTGCAAGGAGTAGGGAGTACGGACACAGCTCGAGAGGACCTGACAGAACATCAACAGGGAGTGCAACGAACAGGGACTGGGGGATGATGGGAGATGGGCACAATGGCATACATGCACAATGAGGTGTAACACACTGCACACCCACAATCACCCCGGATCATGTCCCAGACCCCCTTGGCACACTGCAGCACACACACATAGCAAGAACAGCACACACACATTGACGACAACATGGTAGAATGCGCATAGCCAACACTGCAGAACAGAGGACACAACTGGCTCCGCACATGCACAGAAACATGCCCACTACTGTGAAATGGAAATGGACGCGTACGAACTCACATCTGTCATGTAGTCCAAATGTACATTGTCCCGCAGTAGAATCCAGCACTCCCCAAACAGTCACAATGTACATTGCCATACAGTCTGCTTGCAAACCAGCACAATGCGCCAACTTACATGGTAACACAAAGTAAAGATGCATCTCCCCTTCACGTCGCAGAGGGGCACACAACACCTTCAGCGGACCACAGAATACACCACATCTGTGATGACGGGGAGGACCACCACACCGTCGACACCGACACGCTACAACAGCCCAGGGATATCCCACGCAACCCCTCACCAGGACCTGGCCAGCCAAGCTACTCAGAGAAGAATATCGAGCCAGCAACAGAACACACAGCAGGAAGCACCCATATGCACAGCTGGCTCACGACACTTCACCCACCCACTCATGGCACCCCAATGCCATGTGTCAGTACGTCAAAAGGAGGTGGCCCAACAAGTGTTGGCGGGGTGAACCCATGGAATGCGAACCAAGACACATATGTAGGTGTCTATCACCCTTCAGGACCTACCCACACCCCACTGAGGAGACCCACACCGCCATAGAGACACATGCAGATGCACATTCACAGTACAGAACCACGCCCAGGGGCGCTCAAATAGCAGTCACAAACCCATGTTGCCTCTGCTTACGATGGCCCTAGCCACTCCCCTTACGAATTGAGTGGGTGATGTCAAAGCTACATGTCCAAGCTCCAACCCGCTGCCTGCGGTGACATGTCCGCATCCAATGTACACAGCACAATGAAATGTCATAAGGCCCCTCGTGAATACAACAAGACCACAGGGAAGCACTCGCATATCATGTTAAACTGGCTATGGGCACATGCGCCCGGCCCCTGTATTAGCAGGCCCACATATACAGTGATACCTGTACTGGATGTGTGTGGGGTGAGTGAATGTCTGATGCTGGCAACCACTTGAACATTGGACACTAGTGCAACAGAAACAGAAAACACATGAATCACAGAGTCCACAGCTGAGCAACATGGAGTGAGCCGGAGAAAATCCAGAGGACAGCCAACATGCAAACAGAAGTGTACATGAGTTGCAGTGCACTGGGGTTGAGACACTTGAGATGTGCATGCTCATGTGAAGAAAATGACTCGGATTGTGTCCCTTCCACCCATTCCTGATGCAGATGCAGTGGGGTGTGTTAGGCCTGCATCCTCTTCCCCATCAACGTCTCAGGCCCCCACACTGTTTGAGGTGACATAGCTGCACAACCACTCCACAGCACAAAACACAATCAGCAACAGAGAATGGCCTGCGGTGCACTGAGTCACTGGCATCTGGAGTGCTGAGCAGTATCCCGCCGATGATAGCATCCGCAACAGGTCTGAGCAACTCCGTACGTCTGTCAGGACCACCATTTCGACTCTGGCAGATGGCGGTTGGAGGTGGTCCTTGCGGTGGTGGCGTGTGCCCCCTGCGGTGATGTGACAACCGGGCCAGTCTAGACTCGCTTTGGTGTGTTAACCCTGGTGGGATGCATTTGGGCCCAGAGGCTGAGTACAGCACAAGGCCACAGAGAAATTGTGTTGATTATCCCAAGGCCAATGCTTCAGGGTCCATCCAGTATCTCAGGAGAAGGGTTCCCTGCCCGGACCAGCACAGAATTAGTGGCCCAGGATGCACTGCGGCCGGCACAGGCATCCAGCCACGGGACTGTGACTTGTGATGCAGTCAGAAGGGCCATGCGTTCTAAGCGGGTCCTCATCAATGTCCGATGGGTATGTTGCAGAGGGTTGCGGGGGACAGTGGAAGGTGTCCTCCAGGGCATGATGCGGAAGGTTTGATTTTATCCGGAAGCAGCAAATGGAGGAGTGGAAAGCTCCAGCCTCGTTGCCACTGCCAATTCGGTATCAGCTACATGAGGATGAAAACTACCCCCTTGTCCATACACTTAGACTCCACCAAAGTTTGAGCAGAGAGTGTCCATAAATGTTGGGGAACAGACTTAGTGGCCCCGGGGCTGGAAGGGGATGCAGTCTGCGATAATGCCGGTACACTGATGTGAACTCCGCCACTGCAGAATCAAGACTCTGTGAGATACTGGACCACAGTGTAGGCCGGAGGCAGCAGTCAGCAGTGGCCCACAGCCACGAGTCGTTAGCTCGCGATGCACAGAGTTAGTGACACCAGGGCAGTTGTCGGTAGTGTCTGATCACCTCCATAACGATGATCCTTTTTTTCCGCTAAGATGCAACGCGTCATCCTCGTACGCCTCTCCTTGCGTGCAATGATGTGTAAA
Organism: Lissotriton vulgaris; assembly: GCF_964263255.1. Taxonomy (NCBI): domain Eukaryota; kingdom Metazoa; phylum Chordata; class Amphibia; order Caudata; family Salamandridae; genus Lissotriton; species Lissotriton vulgaris. The sequence goes on from NC_141687.1 coordinate 1,200,124,039, forward strand.
CTGCCTTTGCATAATCGATGTTCAGTTCCAAATCTGTGTGCTACTCGAGCGCAGCCTAGGCCTTATAGGCCGGAGGCAGCGGTCAGCACGGGCCATTCACTGAGTGTCGCGGGCATAGGTTGGTGGCCCCACCGGCCTGCCTAGTTCAGGTTCAGTGGCACCACGCGTTCGGTCACCTCCATGACTGTGACCCGGGTTTCTCCTGGACTGAGCTTCATCTTCTTCTTGCTCCTCTCTGTGTGACCACTGGTGTGGGCTCCGCCATTCGTGATTCGTGACTAGGTGCTGGATGTGAGACCTACTGGTTTGCAGGGTAGTGCTGGTCCATCATCCACATATCGCCGGCTGGCATTGACCAGGATTTGTGGCAGCATGTGTCGCCGGCTGGCGTTGAACAGGGTTTGTGGCAGCATGTGTCACCAGCTGGTGTTGAACACGGTTTGTGGCACCAAGTATCGCTGGCTGGCGTTGAACGGAGTTTGTGGCAGCATGTGTCGCCGGCTGGTGTTGAACAGGGTTTGTGGCACCAAGTGTCGCAAGATGCCCATATGGAACTATGACTCACGGATCAGGGGGTCTGGTGGTGTGGCCGCTAGCCCGAAATTGGGGTCACTGCCATTCAGGGGCCAGGACACAGTTTCACAGATGGGACTTACTGGGCCGCAGAGGATGCCGGTGGAGTATGTAAATGAGGAAGGGCCAGCATCGGGGGGGGCAGCTATGGTCTGAGAGGCTGGCTGGCTCACAGGCCTCTGGCTTGGAACTTACACAGGCACATGGTGGACCCTCCTTGACACATGCCTGTGTCCGCAGGTGATCAGTGTGGCCTGGCTGCGCAGGGTCGGGACTGACAGGTTCGTGGTCCAGTGAGCCAGGGTACGGCAGGCACACAGGATCGCAGGCAACTCCTCTGACGAGGACGGCGTCAGCCTTGTAGCGGGGTGGGAGGCGTTGCCCTGGCAGAGACATTGGGATTTCCCGAAGAGGACCAATACCCAGGACTACATGCTTTTTATTCACACCCCTACGCTGGCCTGGAGTACGCTGGCCCATCACAAGATCACGCTTACGGGAAATGGCCTAACAGGCAACATTTCCGCGAGGATCCCCACTGACTGGGATGACATGGTTGCGTCCACTGTCCACTACACTCCATACACCAGAGTTGTATGTTGCTGTGGATATGGGTGTGTTCTGCATGCTGCGGTCTGTCCAGCACAGCGCCGCCACTGTGTACTTTCCCAATCATGGTTCTACTGCATCTTTCACACATGCCTGATTGCCACCTCTCCCCACATTCAGCTATTGTCCTCTATCTGAGAGACCTACACTGGCTCCCCGTCAACAAAAGAATCACCTTCCGCCTCCTCACTCACGCACACAAAGCCCTACATGACCAAGGCCCGAGCTACCTCAACAGCCGAATCAACTTCTACGCTCCCAAACGCCACCTCCGATCAGCCACGCCCTCGCCGCCGTCCACCGCATCCGAAGAGCGACTACAGGAGGAAGGTCCTTCTCCTACCTGGCCGCCAAGACCTGGAACTCCCTCCCGACCGACCTGCGCCTGACCCAAGACCACCTCTCCTTCAGGAAGAAGCTGAAGACCTGGCTGTTCGAGCAGTAGCGGCACCCCCCCACCCCCAGCGCCTTGAGACCCTACGGGTATGTAGTGTGCTCTATAAATGTCTTTGATTGATTGATTGATTGTGTGGCTGATGTGCCATGCCGTTGATTGTTCATGTGCACGGCTTGGCTAGGAAACCATTGTAAGTTGTTCTGTCGTGTTTTGTGGGTGGTCATGTTGTTGTCTATGTTGGTTGTGATTTTGTGACTTGTGAATTGCCTGGGTTGTGGATTGCATGGTTGTGGATTTGAGGTGAGTGGAGTGTTAATTTGGAACTTGCCAAGGGGCTGTGCATTTCACTTGGTGTCATCCTGGGTACGCCGGTTGCTGATGGACTGTCGAAGGGTGAAGGGATCAGGCACTTTGGCTGTGTATTTGGAGGCGACATTGGTGAGGGTCCTGCAGTGTTCTGATGTTGCCTGCACATTGATGTGTGACGTGTGCGTCCTGTTGCGGTGTTTGTGTGCTGTATCACCAGGGGGCACAGGTGGGACATGTGTACAGTGGATTGCATCCCAACACGTGCATGCTTCCGGCTAATGGGTATGGCCCTTGCTTGGTCTCCAGCGATTCCTGCGCATTGTGTTGGACGTATGGTGACTAGGGTGCCAGGGTGATGGTGATGGTGATATCAAGGACAGGTGTGGGGGACTTGGATGTGGCAGGCTGTGAGACTCGGTTGACTCTGGCTGTTGTTGGTTAGGGTGTGCCAGGGGCCAACAGGTGCCGCACAGCCAGCAGCTTGATGTGGGGTGGGATGTTGGTTGTCCACTGTGTTGGTGCTGTTGGCCTGTTAGGCGATGATGGTCAGGATGCGTAGGATCGTTGTCCCTTTCAGTCTGTACTGGACTGTGACATTGTCAGATGTCGGGCCTGTGTGGCAGGTGCGTTTCCTGGGGGGCCACTGTGTTTGTCTGCGCTGGCTCTGTGGTGGTCCGGGGGGGGAGGGGTGCCGGGTGGGTGTTGTGGCCCTCTTGGGTGTCTGGGCTGCATGATGTGTGGCTCAATGGCATGTGTTGCCCTTCAGATGATTCCCTGGGCTGGGCTCCCTTTTGTGGTGCAGGCTGCCATCCGACTTTACACCAGGTCAGAGTAGGTGTTAATTTTCAGCTGCTAATGTGCCCTATCTCGTGTTTTGTGTTCTTATCGCAGATCTGTCTGGTCATTGTGAATGTTGAGGTGTCGTGTTTTTGCGTTTTTTGCACGGGAACGCCTACTCTGCATCTCATCAGCGATAGTTGCGGAGGTCCTCTGTGGCTATGCTTTTTGCTGCTGCTATAGTGGGTTAACTAGTGTTGTGAGCTATTAATACCAGCGTATGAATGAGAAGGTAAATGTATGAATACTTTGGCTGCGATAGTGCTGCTAATTTGGCAATAGCTCCTTGTGAATATGCCCCTAAGTGCCAGGGCACTCGACAGAAGGCCACTGGAGTTCTCACCACACATTGCCCCTGCCATTCTACCAATGATTGTAACCAAACAACTACTAACCACCACTCTCCTACAAGTGTGACAATTAAGGTTATTCCAGGCCCCCACAGCTATAAGAATGATTTGGGCTGCAGGTAATTCCTGCGCATTGTGTTGGACGTATGGTGACTAGGGTGCCAGGGTGATGGTGATGGTGATGTCCAGGACAGGTGTGGGGGACTTGGATGTGGCAGGTTGTGGGACTCGGTCGACTCTGGCTGTTGTTGGTTAGGGTGTGCCAGGGGCCAACAGGTGCCGCACAGCCAGCAGCTTGATGTGGGGTGGGATGTTGGTTGTCCACTGTGTTGGTGCTGTTGGCCTGTTAGGCGATGATGGTCAGGATGCGTAGGATCGTTGTCCCTTTCAGTCTGTAGTGAACTGTGACATTGTCAGATGTCGGGCCTGTGTGGCAGGTGCGTTTCCTGGGGGGCCACTGTCTTTGTCTGCGCTGGCTCTGTGGTGGTCCGGGGGGGAGGGGTGCCGGGTGGGTGTTGTGGCCCTCTTGGGTGTCTGGGCTGCATGATGTGTGGCTCAATGGCATGTGTTGCCCTTCAGATGATTCCCTGGGCTGGGCTCCCTTTTGTGGTGCAGGCTGCCATCCGACTTTACACCAGGTCAGAGTAGGTGTTAATTTTCAGCTGCTAATGTGCCCTATCTCGTGTATTGTGTTCTTATCGCAGATCTGTCTGGTCATTGTGAATGTTGAGGTGTCATGTTTTCGCGTTTTTTGCACGGGAACGCCTACTCTGCATCTCATCAGCGATAGTTGCGGAGGTCCTCTGTGGCTATGCTTTTTGCTGCTGCTATAGTGGGTTAACTAGTGTTGTGAGCTATTAATACCAGCGTATGAATGAGAAGGTAAATGTATGAATACTTTGGCTGCGATAGTGCTGCTAATTTGGCAATAGCTCCTTGTGAATATGCCCCTAAGTGCCAGGGCACTCGACAGAAGGCCACTGCAGTTCGCACCACACATTGCCCCTGCCATTCTACCAATGATTGTAACCAAACAACTACTAACCACCACTCTCCTACAAGTGTGACAATTAAGGTTATTCCAGGCCCCCACAGCTATAAGAATGATTTGGGCTGCAGGTAATAGTCAGTTTTAATATACATTAAATTAATAATTGCCTATTGTTGAGGTAATCTCTAAAATAGTCAGAAGCACCACCTTGCGTCAGACTGTCATAAGTGCCTTTGTTGACAATTAAGTGGCAGTACCGAGCATCAGTAACCACCGGCTCATATTAAGCACTGCCTCAACAGAGCAGATTCACTTCATGGAGAGTGAACAACAGCAGTTACTAATTTTTGTTACCAGGAGATGCTTACAGAACCGTCTGGGTATCCAAAGACAATATGCTTGATAATATTACTTGCGTGGAAGTAGTCCTGAATTGATTTCGAGTATTGACAGAAGTCTCAGGCCTCATACTCAGGCTTTCATTTAATAGGGACATTTAAACTTTGTTTTTAGGTCGAGCTTGCAACAGTGCATGCCCTTCGTGTGCTCTCGCTTGTGATACTATTGTTTACAATAAAGGGCTTTGAGCTAGATGTGGGCGAGCTTGCAAATTAACAAGGAGAGCTGTGCTAAGGGTCTGGTGGGGATCTTAGAGCCTGTACACCAGCCAAGTCCTGAAAAGGTTTGCTATCTAAACCATATAACGAATCATTTAAAATATGACACGCCTTTAAACATAAACCTTTAGTGAACTGAGAGGGAATACATGTAAATCCAGTACATAGCCCAGATTATTATTGATCAAAATTACAGTCTACTAAATCAAACACAATAGGTTTTGTATAACTGGTATGCAGAGCTAACATTTCAAACTACTTTACCAAGCGATAATGAAGAAAAAGGAGTTTTGCTGAAATAAAACATTTGCCTAAAATCACACTATTTAAGCTGGCATTTATCCTAGTTTTCTCATTTCACACAGTATACATCAGCCACTAAATGGGCATCATTTTGTATTTTTATTTAAATGCTTTATTTCACCTCTTTGTACATTTTCTGCAGGTTTTATATTGCGTGCGCTCGAAGCAAAAGTATTGGATGGAGCGTTTTATGCGGGGCGGGCACCTATTACATTAAGTTACATTCCTATTTTAAAAGGCATGGGGAAATTAAGTGTCCAGAATCAAAGGATGTTTATTCGAAGCCCAGACTCAAACCTGGCTCCCTAGTTCCAAACTCTGCAGCACTGGCCACTATGTTGCATTTTGGGTAGAGTGCGCGTCGCAGTCAGAAGCCACTTGAAAGCTCAGCTCATTATGGGCTTGAAGATCCAACAAGGCCTCAAGCTGAGCCAGAGCCAGCCTATGAGACCTGGAAAATAGCACAGCGCTTTTTCCAACTCCCTTCCCAAGACAGGGAATAACTAATAGATTCAATTTAGTAATTGCATTTGCAGCAGCGGCCAGCACAGGTAAACGTGGTGGGGCATGACAGGTGGCAGCAGAGTTGACAGCCGATCGACGACTGAATAGATAATATTTATTTCATTATACCTATTCCGTCGTAACTCGACGTGCCCCCTCCCACAGCCGCCCCAACCCGTTTGCTAGTGCCAGATGCAGCCATGGCTGCATTTGTGTCTATAAAACAGATTCTATAAAACGTAAATAATGTAACCAGCAAGAACATTAATACAAGGATATTAAAACAAAGTTGGGGTATACACACGTTTGCATTTCCACCAAAAATGCTGGTCTTTTCATACAACTCTTTTCAAACAAATGTTATGTGCCCAAAAGAACACACACAACTAACTAATTCATCCCTTGGAAATCCAACTATGAAAAGACAGGCTGCCAAGCCTGGACCCTGAGAATGTTTGGAAGCACAGGTACGTCGAGTCCTGCCTGCCTCTTCATTTCATTTTCTCACATGATTCTGGAGGACACTTACAAACCAGGTAAGCTCCTCGCTGCAAATTCCAATTGTAACTAATTTTACATCAATACCATTACATCACGCACTTCTTTATTTGCAAATGAACAGGCTTTTTCTACCATCCCCAAACTATCAAACATAAATCCAAGTGCGATGCTTTTTTCAGGTTGATCCTAGGCAGCACATGCGCTGCTCTGCTAGCCATGCTGTATTCAAGTATGGAGTTGAAGCTCCGCCCTCTCTCCGCCCATATTTTAAATTGGCTTTTGTCATTGTCCTTTGTAAATGCTGGCTTCTGATTCGTTATTAGGCTTGTAAGTCTCTCCTTAGTACCGCCTAGTCTTCATTTGTAACTTCATATGAGGACTGGCCCTTTTACCTCTGTTGTTACATGGTATTTCTTATTTGGTCTGTAAGCACTCTTTTCTTTATGAGTTTCTCCTACTGCAGGCACTACATGCTTTCCTGCAACATTCAATGCACCATGCACACTTTCACTTTACAGGCAGCCTGGGGCAGTGGCGGCTGCCTGTTTGAAATGAAATAGGTCTCACATTTACAAGAGTTTCAGCTATTGGCATTGATAAATGACAATGCCTTTTATTTTTTGTGTTATCAAAACAGATATTTAAAAGGCATTGTCATTTACAAATACGAGACATACTGCATTGCAAATGCTTGTTTCACGATGTGCCTCTGCTTCCCCGTCCCCAAAAGGGATGCCGTGGTTGGTTTTGTAACCCGTTAATCGTGGGAGCAAACAAAATAATGTTTCAATAAAAAATAATGATATTGTCTGCTCAGATGTCGTTCTTCAAGATTTAAATAAGTAGCTGGGAATAAGTGAGAAATCTATTCAGTCAAATACTCCCTTCACACAAGTCTATTCTCCTGTCTGGCACACATGAAAACAAAGAAAGCTCTGCTTGTCTTAGGTCAAATGAACTTCAGCTTTACTTTTCTTTTGTGCACTTCTGAAGTCCTTGATAATTTAAGGAAAACAAGCAAGTAGCCGAACCAGGGCTGTGTGAACATGAACAACCTGAATAAAAAATATCTATTTTTATAAACCTCCTCAAAATATATGGTCAAAGCTTCTTAACGTCATAATATCAGAACACGTCAATGATTGAAGAGTCTTGTGGCTTTCAGACAAAATCTGTAGTATTTCCGAGTGGTCTTTGCCACTAAAAATCTGCTGTGACTAGGGAAGAGTCAGTCATGCGGTAGGTAGTTGTTAGAACTGGGGGTCTCTAGTTGGCTGAGGTAGGCACCTTAGGCCAAATAGGGACCCTTGCTTCCACGTCAGGGGAAGGAAGGACACCTTCTCAGATAGCCCCTGCTCACCCCCTCGGTAGCTTGGCACAAGCAGCCAGGCTTATCTTCAAGGCAAATGTGCAAAGTATTTGCAATCACGCTCTCAGTAACTCAATGATGACACCACAAATGGGCTCCCCAAAAGTTTCATAAAAACAAGTATATGTTTATATAAAAGATATGCGATGAGACCACACAATATAAATCCAACATACGCGTATTTGTAATATTTCTCTTGGCCGGGTATTAGGCCAGCCAGCCCTTGTAGGTTTTAGAGATATTAATGAGCAATTCTAGATGATTCAATACAGTCCTAATGCAATGCTATGCAGTTCGTAATGCAAGAACCAGGCACTTCGCAGTGTAAAAATAATGCAGTTCGTTATACAACAATCAAGCAGTTCGTAATGCCAAAATAATGCAATGCATAACGCAACAATCAGGCAGTTTGTAATGCAGAAATAAAGCAATGCGTAATACACTCCAGCACAGTTCACAGTGCTTTAGGCGGTCAGCTTCCACCAACATATGCACCCAACACGTGTATGATGTAAACCAAAGTGCAGCTCCGCACTCCGGCCTGGTAATGTCATTCCTCGGCAAGTACGGACCGCAATGCGAGCTGAAGTAGAGGCTCGCGCCGACAGAATGGGTGAGGCCAGGATCATCTTTCTCTGAGCCCGCACCAAGACCCAGGTGGCGACACATGTTACCTGGGGGATGCGACCTTGCTCTCCTCTCCTGTTCTTGCGTCTTGGACCTCCGATGTGACTTTTTGGATTCTGGGCAGTGGCGATAACAAAGCTCTCAGGCTTCAAGAAGCACACGTTCACAGCGTCGCTGAGACTCCCTTGAGCTTCGGGTGTGCATCACAGGACAATCCTCACGAAGGTCTCTGATTGTGAGAAGCACACACACAGTGTTGCTGAGACTCACTTGAGTTCCGGGTGCACACAATCACAGGGCAATTCTCACGAAGGTCTCAGGCTGCAAGGAGCACATGCACACAGTGACGCTGAGACTCACTTGGACTCCAGGTGCACACGATCACAGGACAATCTTCACAAAGGGCTCAGGCTGCACGAAGCACACGCACACAGCATCACTGAGACCCGCTTGGACTCCAGGTGCCCACGGTCACAGGGCAATTCTTACGAGGGTCTCAGGCTACAAAAAGCCCATGCACACAGCGTTGCTGAGACACACCTGGAAACGGTTGTGCTCCTGAGTTTCCATAACAGGGAGCCATCTCAGATCGGGCCCTGGGGACAAGTTACTTCAGGACATAGCACTCAGCAAAGTCCTTTCAAGCAGGGGGACACAGCACACAGCAAAGTACCTTAGCCGCTCCTTGGTTACATCAGCAAACTGCAGGCCAGCCCCAGAACACACAGCAAGGGTCAGTCCTTTCCTTCAGTCTTTTCAGCTGTTTCTTCCTTGGTAGAGGTTCCTCTTGACCACAAAGTAGTTTCAATACTTTTCAGTCTTGATCAATCCAACGTTCAGGGGTTTCAGCTCTCATAGTTATACCCCTCAAAGTCTTTGAAGTGTTTGTATTCAGGGGGGTACTGACCTCTGTCCAAACCAGTTCTGGGTGTCTCCCTACCAGTGACACCTTCCTCCTTTGATAGTGGGGGTCTGGATCCTAAATCTCTCAGGAGGAGATGGAGTCATTGTTCCATGGCAGCAACCCTGGCCTCTTCACCTCCAGGGGCTACTCCTCCCTCCTACACTCCAGATGCAGGTCAGCCTGCTGATATCTCACCTCCTCCCCTGGGTCAAGACATTCCCCAGATTCTATCACTTTCAGATCCAGACAGCCAATCCACAACTAGGCAGAGACACACCAAAATGTTAGAGCACAAAAACCCAGCCACTTCTAAAAGAGTGGTTTCTAAACACACAATGCAAAAACCACCTTCAGAAAAAGATGTATTCTTGAATTGTGAGTTCAGGCATACTAAACATCACCCCTCCATCTTAAGCCTTTGGGAAGATAGGCTGGATACATATGACACAGCCTCCCCATTCTGTCCTATGGGCAAGATGGTCTTTCAACGGTGAAAATGAAATGGAGAGTATTTCACTGTCAGGACATGATGCACACCTCAGTACATGTCCTACCTTTCACATACACTGCTCCCTGCCCAGGGGGTACATTGGACCTACCATAGGGGTGTCTGATGTGCATAGAAAGGAAAGGGTAAGGCCTGGCAAGTGGGTGCATTTGTCATAACAACATGGCAGTTTAACAAACAGCGGGCAGGCACCACAGTGGCAGGCCTGAGTTCTCTCTTTAAGGCTACTTGTGTGGGGGGCACAATTAGTGCTGCAGGCCCACTAGTAGCATGTGCATTACTAGCTCTGGCACACATAGTGCACTTTACTACTGACTTTACCAGCAAGTAAAACACACCAATCATGGACAACCAATTACCATTACAACAGGGACCACATGCACTTTGACACTGATCAGCAGTGGAAAAGTGCCCAAAGCATCTAGGTTGGCAACACCATGTCAGAAAAAAGGTCTAGAGGGAAAGCAAAATGTTGAGGGAACTTTAGCCAAAAAGGGGCAAGTCCAACAGTTGTTTTTAGACATGTGGCGGACTGTACGCCCATTCTGTTGGCCTTTCAGAGGCCTCGGGCAGGCAAGAATTCTTATGATTTCATTACTAACCTAAACGAGCCGGGAATGACTGACTGTTCCCCAGCCTAGAGCTTAATGTTGCCTTGTACATAAGGCGCAGCCCCTATCGCCACCACAATGTCGATAAAGTGACGCTGTGTTGGCGATTGGAGCTTGTACATCTGGCCCATAGTTCTAAACAGCGGAGCAGTGTGGCTGACTCGAGGCATGGCACTAAAGTTCCTCAACATGGCTTTCTATTGCAGGGTTCTCAAACCATTTCTGTAGCGAGAGCTACTTCTGATCAGTGAAAATTGTTGTCAATTAATAAAGGCCAAGCAACTCACACATTTTTCGGAGAGCCTTCCCTCCCTGAGCCCAGCTTCATTGACTTTATACAATTAACGTTATTATTAGCCTGACTGATATTGTTTGTCGTATGATTCTTTATGAAGACTGCAGCTGTATGGTTGAAAGCAGAGTTTCGACCCTCCCTGTGTTGTAGACTCGTATTTGTGGCAGGGAAAGCAGAATGTTCCTTTGCTTGGTGGAGATGCTGAAAGCCGGAGCTCCAGTTTGGGGACTGCTGGTATACAGGCATGCAAAAGGGGTTTTGTCTGACTCAGTAAATTAAACATATTTTATATTAGTGCATCAAGCTTTCAACAAGGTAGGTACAGTATCACAAGGGATCTTACTAATAGGTCAGGGATGTGTTATGAACAATGTGAGAGGGGATTCTGTCTTTCAACTTTATTTTGTTGTTTTGGTGAACCATAATAAGTGTTCACCTCATTCATGTGGAGTAGCACATATTCAATTATATTACACTATAAAATGCAACTATGTGTGGTTTTGTAGTCATTGTGCTACCCCACGTGGCAGCTTTGTCTGATTTTTAACATTACTACTGCACAAGAGCATATCTTAGTGGGAGATGGGTCTCCCACTAAGTTAGGTGTCAATTTCCTTTCGGGTTCAGGAAATCTAAAGAAAAATTCAAAAATATCTTCGGGTAACACAAGTGGGGTACCACGATCCATTCCAGAAAGTTTGTGTGGCCCTGTTCTGTTCACACTCCCCTGCCAGTGCCAGAACTGCTTGATCAGGCACTTTGCTCAAGAGCAAGGTAGAAAGGTATACAGTACATTCTAAACTAGAAAAACAAGCATTATATAAAATGTTGCTACAGTGCATGTGCACGCAGGCGTGTGCGCAAGGTTTCAACCAATGGTTGTCCTGTGCATACAATCAGGCAAAGAGGGGGACTGTCGGCTATTAGGGAGGTCCAGCATACATGCCTAGGCTGAATATCAAGTGAAAGGGTATCTAGTTCCTAGTAAAGGAGGGTTGGAAGGGAGAGAGAGAGGTGACTCAAAAAGTCCCCAACTACACACTTGCAGTGTTGGTGAGAAAGGGGGGGATAGGGAAGTCCTTCCTTTCAGAATAAGTGCCCTCACACACCCAGCCTGCTGTGTGTCATGCTTCATCATCGAGCATGCTCCTCGTCGGGTCGGCGCTACAATACACAACGGGCACCCTATGCAGGGGCTCTTTGGCGAAGATCTTTTCATTCCTAGCCGTATGATGCAGTGGGTGTGAGGGGCCCTAGTAGTGTATGAGTGCAAAAGTGTCAATTAAAACAAGGGAATGGAAGAGTCAGAGAAATTAGACTTTAATAGTCCTGCCTTCCCCCTGGTTAAAAAAGGGAGTTGGCGACTCACTGCAATAATGCTGCAGGGTTTTGTGCTCACTCTCGTTTGGTTAACATGTTTCTTGCCAGTTAAGTCAGAGTGATCTAGTGGCAATTCTTCAGGACCTACTAGGAACTACATACCCTTTCTCTTGATATTGTCTTGTGCTTAAACCTGAAACTGGAGCGGAAGACCTGCTCTGCCTCCCCAAAGGAGTGAAAATGAAAATGGAAATACAAGTCAGGGCGATCTAGTGGCAATTCTTCAGGACCTACTAGGAACTGCATACCCTTTCTCTTGATAGTGTCCTGTGCATCAACCTGAAACTGGAGAGGGAGACCCTCCCTGCCTCCCCAAAGGAGTGAAAAGGAAAATGGAAATACCATTTCCATACCATTTCCATGAGCAACCTGCATTTTAACTAATTACTGATGCTCCAGCCCAGCACAGCTGGATGTCTGCTGCAGTCCAGTCCCATGTGAGTGGAAGAATTAGGAAATGAGGGGATCAATCAATCAGGGTTGTGATGCAGCGTTTTGGAACTTAAATATATCCTTTTATAAACTGGGCCCAATTCATAATAAGTTCCCTCCACACTGTCTGAGTTAATACCACTTCCCAATATTTGGATCATCTCCACTGTCTGTGGATCTTTGTAATAGAGGGCAGGGATTGGTTATTACCCCCAGGTCCCTTATGTCCTCGGCCCATTCATTACTTATGGAGATAACCATCTCCCGACAGAAATTAAAACAAGAGGAATGCTGGGATATCCCTACTGCCCCTCCCCCCGGGAGTATAAAGGTAGTACCTACCCAGCAGCTCTCCTGTTCTTTTTTTCTGTCTTCGACAGTTTTTGATGTTGGATGCTGGTGCTGCTCCTGCTGGGCTTGAGTGGCTTTTGTTCCTGTTTACCCCCTTCCGGCTGCCTGGCTGTGTGGTTGGGGTTCCTGGTTCCTTGCCTCCTGGCCTGCTGGGCTTGCTGAGAGGCTTGGTTTCTGTGCCGGCTCTTTGTTTCCTCTGTTTGAGGTTTCTGACGGCCCTTTGTGGCTGGTGAGCCGGCCTCCCGAGGGTTCCTTCCGGGTTGCTGGAGGCTTGTCTTCCTGTACTGGGCTGTGTGGATTTCGAGCCGATTTCCCCGGGGTTCCTGCCGGTTCTCTGCTGCCCGTGATGATGGTGAGGGCTTCCGGGATCCTGGATGGTGGCGAGGGGGGGGGGGGGGGGCGCTGTGTTGGATGCGGCCCCTCCTCCGGCTGAGTCCCGCATGGCGGATTTCCATTTCTTGCCGTTTTGCATTGGTGGATATGTTGTGCTTTCATTTGCAGTGTGGGTCTTCGTGCTCCCTCTGTATGCACTGCACTTTTTCCTGAGCGCTGGCAGTGGGGGTCTTGTGGTGTGTTGGCCCCCGCTGCCGCTGGTTGCTGCTTCACATTCTCGACCTTCTGGGAGGGTTATGGTCTTGTAGCCTACTGGTTGTGTTGGGGGGGGGGGGGGGCTGTGCCCGGGGTTTCGTTCATGCTCGGTGTGCTTGGACGCGGCCGCTTCCGATGTTTAGCATGTGCACTTTGTCCCCTCTTCTGGCAGGGGATTGTGGTGTCTTCCTCTTGCTACACTCAGTGCCTGTATGTTTTTATGTATGGACAGGGCGTGTTCTGTCCTCGGAGCATCCTGGTGTTGTCGGGGGCTGTTTCCGGGACATCATCCGTGCGCATTTGGCATAGGTGGCGCCTTGGCCGCGGGTTCAATCCCTGTGCTGGCCGGGTTTCTTGGTTGTACTGTGTTAGTTGGTTTTGCACGTAGCTTTCTTGCTGCCGTTCTAGCCTGTCCTCGGTACCTCCTGGTGTTGTCGGGGGCTGTACCGGGGGCTTCATTCTTGCGTGGGATGCTTGCTTGCTTCGGCTTGGCTTCGTTTCCCCTTGTGCATTTTTGCGTTGACTCTCCTTTGCGGTAGTGGCTGACTTCTTTGCCTGTGGGGGTGTCCTACCAGCTCGACTCGGGCAGGGTGGTGCCGGGTTTCGCGTCTGGGTCGCTTCCTGTGTTTCTGGGTACCTCGCTTCCTCTCCCGGAGCCGTTCGTTCCTGTTTTTATGGTGTGTTGTGTCGCGCTCTGTTGCCCGCTCGCCTTGTTTTTCCCTCGCTCCTTCTTCGTCTGAGTGACGGCTGGCCTGTTCTCTCCCCTTTGACTGGTGGGGCGTGTGGGCCTGTGCGCGGCGCATGTTCTGGCTCCTGCGGGGTCCCTGCTGCGGTGGGGACGCTCCGTGTGTGCCTTGCCTTGTGCTTCTGTGTTGCGCTCTGTTTCCTCTGTTGCCGGACTGCGCTTCTGTGTTTCTGGCCTGGTTACGCTGCGGGGATTCTTCCCCTCCTCTGCCCACTGTTGTGCTGTCGCCTTTTCTGGGGGGGGGTGCTGCTTCCCCGCCTCCGGTTTGGTCCTGTGCGGTTTTTGGGTGGTGTTGGTCCTCTTGGGGCTGGCTGGGATGCGTCCTGGGGGCCTGCTCTCCTCCCTTTGCGCCTTTTTGTGTTGGCGTGCCTTTGCCGTGCTGTGTTTCTCATGCGCCTTTGGTGTTGGGTTCTCTGTTGCTGCTGTCTCTGGGTTCCGCGCTGCTTGCTTTCTGGCATCCGGCCAGCACCGGTTGTTGCTGTTCTCCGGTGGTGGCCGTTCCATGGGTCTGTTCGCTTTGGCTCGGGTTGGCATGGGTTCCGGTCGCCTCTGTGCGGGCTGGTTCTTTTTCGCTGTTCCCGCCTTTGCTTGCTCGTGGGTTTCCCGGTGTTGTTGGGGTTTTTCTGCCTGATTGCTTGCGCCTTGCCCTTTGCTGCTCTGGTGCTGGAGTTGGTTCTTTCTTCTGCTGCGGCGGCCTGTTGGTTTGCCTTCTGTTCTGCCCCGCCTGGTTGTGGGACGGTGTTCCTGCTCCTTGGGCCGCTGATGGGGTTGTGGGGGTCCTGCGGGCTCTTCTGGTTCTGGTTTCCCTGCCGTCCTGTTCTGCCTCGGTGGCCTTGCCTCCGCTGCGGGCTGGCTGTTGTGGCCTCTGCTCCGCTTGGGGTTCTGGTCCTTCCCTTCCTGTCCTCTGTGTGGTTGGTCGGCGTTTGGGGCTCCTGGTTCCTGGCCCTGTTCCTCCCTTCCTTTGGGCTGCACCTGGTTCCGCTTGTGGCTGCTTGCCGGTGTTGTGCCAGTGGTTCTTTTGGGTGCTGTGTCACCCTCTGCCTTGTGTGCGGCTGTTTTTTTCCTCCCTGCCTGCGCCTGTGGTTGGGTGTGGTGCTTGGTGGGGGCCTGCCTGGTTCTTTCTGGTGCTGTGCCTTCCATTTGCTCCATCAGTGGTTTTCAAGTGTTTCCCGGGGCCTTTTCTGTGAGCTTGGCCTGGCTGCTTTTGAGCTGGTTCTTCCAGTGCTTGCCTTTGGCTTGGTTCTGCTGTTCCTGGCCTCCCCTTCTGTTTCTTTGGTGTTGCCTGTCGTGGTTTGTTCCTGACTGGGGCTTTCTGGCGGCTGCCGGGCTCTGTCTTGCCTCCTGTTCTCGGGGTTGGTGTGTTGTTCCCATGCTCCGTTTTTCTGCTCGGTGGTTGTGCTAGGTCTGGCCTGGTTGGTTTCTGCCTAGCCTCCTGCGGCTGCGGGGTGCGATTGGCTTCTTCCTTTGGTTTTCATCCCTGCCTCTTCTGGTTTTGGTGGTGGTGCGGGGAGGCCATTGTTGTTGCCTCCCTTGGCCTGTGGGTTTTTCTCTCCCCGGGTGTCTGCTGGGCGGCATGGCTTCCTCCTGGCCGGTGTTCCGGTTTCTCAGCCCTTTGTGGCGGGTGCGCCGCCTCCCCGTTTCTTCCGGGTCACTGTGCACGTCTCCCCGTTGCTTGGCCGTGTGGGAGGCGCGCTGCGCTGGTTGCTGTGGCCTGCATTTGATTCTGCTTTTCCTTCAGCTGTGGATTTCTGTGGTGGCCTGTTGCCTTGGGCTTCCTCCCTGTTGGCTGCTGTTCTGGGCTGGTCTGCTTTTTCTGTTTGTGCGTCCTGCTCTGGGTTGCCTGGTTGTGCTCTTTCTGCAGTCCTGGGCTGCCTGATTGAGTCTCTTCTGGGTGTTTCTTGGGTGGCTTGGCACTTCTTTGCGGGTGCCCTGTCTGCCTGTGGGGTGGCTGGTCCCTGTGTCGTGGGGTTCCGGTTACTTATGGGTGTGGTGTGTTCCGGTCTGCTTCTTGTTTCTGGCCGTCACGCTGTTGCCTTCTTGTTTTCCCTTCTTGCCTCTTCTTGGGTTCGTTGGGGCATCGACAGGGCTGTTGGCTCTCGGGCCTGTGCTCTGTTGGGGTCTTTCCTTCTTTGTCCTTCCCTTGTTTTGGGTTAGTTCTGCGGGTTGCTTTTGGCTTCGGCTTTGGCTCCCTGTCTGTATCCTCGGTTGCGGCTTTTCGCCGTGCGGGGTTCGTCCCCTGTGCGTGCCCTGCCTTGGGCCTTGCCGGGCTGTGGGGTGTGGTTTGCTTGTGCTCTCCTCCCTGGCTGCGGTTGCTTCTGTGAGGTCCTCTGGGGTGGTTTTGCCTCGGTCTCTCTGGCATCTGGGTTTCTGCCCCGGTCCTTTGCTTGGGCTGTTTGGGGTCTTTGTGCCTGGCCTGTCTCTGGTTCGGCTTGGCTGTGGTTGTTGTGTCCTTCGTGGTTCCCTTGCTGTCGTCTTGGGTCCTCCGGGTACTTGGCCCGTCCGGATGCGCTCCTGCTTTGGTGTTCAGGTTTGCCTTCTTCGGGCTGTTGCTTCCTGCTCCCGTTTCCTCCGCTTTGGCTGGAGTTCTGTTTTGGGGTTCCTGGGGTTCCTTCAGTTCCTTTTTCCTCTTTATACGGGTCTTTGTCCTGGTTGGTTGCCCTTGTTGGTTCTTCCTGCTCGGGTTTCCTGGTGGTGCTGGTTCCCTTTGCCTTGTGTCCTCGTCTTGCGGGACCTGGTGGCTTGTCTTCCTGGGGTTTGCTCTTTGTTCCCTGGTGCCTGGGTTTTCTCTCTTTCCCTGTCCGTGGGCTCTGTCTTGCCTTCCGGGTTGGGTGCTGGTAGGCTTCCGCTGTTCTTTCCGGGGTTGGTTTTTTTGGACCTTTGGTTCCTCTGGTCCGCTTGTCTCCTGCCTGTTCTTGCCTGGGTTGTCTTCTTCTGCCCATTTCTGGCTTGTTGGCCTGGTGGCTCTTGGCCTTTCTCTTTGTTTGGCCCCTCTTCTGCTGTTGTCCTCTAGCCTGTGGTGGCTTGGGTGTCTGTGCTCTCCCTGTCGCTGGTTGGCTGTGGGGTGTTCCTGCGGTGGGCTGGTTGGCCTCTGTGGTGGCCGGTCTGGTCTTCTGGCTTTGCTCCCTTGGTTTTGTTGGGTGTGTGCTGGGCTGGTAGGTGTCCTCTGTTGTCGGGGGCTCTGCCTGTATTTTACCCGGTTCTTCCTCTTTCGTCCTGCGGTTGCTGCCTTGGTATGGTTTCCCGGTTGGCTTCTATTTGGTTTGGGAAGGCCGGCTTTTTCTGCTTTGGTATTTCTCCATAAGTAATGAATGGGCCGAGGACATAAGGGACCTGGGGGTAATGCTCTATTACTTACCGGTAATCCTCATTACTCCTGGTCCCGTTGTCCTCGGCCCATTCATACGCCCCTCCCTCCCTCCCGGGCGGCCGGCCTTCCTGTCTGGGCTTGTTAGTACAGGAGGGCTGCTGGGTAGGTACTACCTTTATACTCCCGGGGGAGGGGCAGTAGGGATATCCCAGCATTCCTCTTGTTTTAATTTCTGTCGGGAGATGGTTATCTCCATAAGTAATGAATGGGCCGAGGACAACGGGACCAGGAGTAATGAGGATTACCGGTAAGTAATAGAGCATTAATTTATTCCATGAATTAATACAATACCATAATAACAACCAACACCTTTGGTAAAGTTAATTAATTTGATCTAATAATGTAAATACTCACAGAAATACAATACAGCCCAAATGCATGTCATTCACAGGAGTAAACATACATAATACAAATGCATCTCAAGATCAGTACATTGAAGGAGTGGATAGGAAAAGAGACAAAAGAAGAGAAAACATTTGCAAATGGTTATGCAAATCGGAAACCATGAATATTACCTATCACCCAAGATTCTAGGAAAGGAAACGCTACTCTCTGGCCATGAGAGTAAACAAGGCACTTCAAGAAGATTTCAAGTGCAAAGATATAAAGGACAGGATCAGTGGTTCATCAGCCAGCCCTCAAGTTAAGGTAATAGCGTCACAGCTCTCTCCTCTCACAAAGTTAGGAAAATGCTCATTCACTCCTCCTACATTCTAGGTTTAGTTGTACTCTATTTTCTCACAAGTCCAACCCACTACTCTATACATCCCCCCTAACTAACAATGTTAATTGGCTAAAACAAGTGGTGTCTTGGTCACACCACTCAGGCAAAAACAAAGCTTTTGAAGAACACCATTGTTCATAAAGCTACGTCATTCTCAGACCTCAGTATCTCCTTCTTCCATAGCATGCATATGTTTCCATGTAACAAATTGTGTTCATCTCCTCTTACAGAGGAACTTGGCTGTAAAACTATTCATGGTCTTCCTCTGCACAACCTTGGCCATCACCGGAAATTACATTTCTCTGTCACATTCCTCTCCCTACACCACAGTTGTGAAGGCTCGAACGGCTTTCCGAGGCCATTCTAATTTCTGAAATAAACCCTTTTCCACCTTTCTAAGAAAGACAAAATATAATGTAAATATCTTTTCCACACAAGTCTACATTGCTAAATAGGTTTTTCCAAAGCAATTTTTGGGTTATGCACAAAATCAAAGCATAATGTAATAATAATTTGCAGCCTTTTAGTCATTAGTTTCTGCATTATTTATGCACAGGCTTGCGGCCTACTCCTAACACGTCCTCCCCATCTCGCATACGCATGCGCATTTTATTCAAACACTATTAGTATCATACAATTAACGATTTTAGATCTTTATTCACTCAATGAAAGGTTCAATCTGAGCAGGTTTTATTTCTCAAAAACCCTGCTCCATCAGTTGGTAAAGTGCAACTACTCACCCGTGAGGGTCTCAAGGCGCTGGGGGGAGTGGCAGCTCCGTTGAGTGCTGGGGTCAACAGAAAAGCCAGGTCTTGAGGTCCTTCCTGAACTGGGGCAATGTAGGAGATTGCTGGAGGTGGAGGGGGAGGGTGTTCCAGGCTTTGGCTGTGAGATGGAGAACAACTTTTCTCCCGTTCTAGTCTAATCCGATCGAACTCTTGGAAGTGGATAAGATGTTAGTGATGGTACTGTCACTCAAATAAGTCATTTCATAACGGGGCAGGCTTGTTTCTGCCATGATAATGCTGGTGTTCACACTTATATGATGTTGATTCTGGTATGATATTCGTGCTGTAAATACCTGTTCAATGTTGATGCTGGCATGATTGCCAATGGCGCTGCACACCTCGAGGGAAATGTTGATGTTGCTGTCAGTCAGTTCTGTACATACCTGTTACTTTGCTTTCTGTCATTAAATTGTCACTGTAAACACATGGCCTATTTGTTTTTTTAAATTAAAATCGTGCTCCACTTACCCACACAATAAGTGTTCTGTCATGGAAGTGATCCGTTAAACATTGGCATGTGTGAATTTCCTGCCAGAATACTGCGACACCCGCATTATAGCCGTACCTGTATCCTAAGTGATAACTGGACCATCCAAGATCCAACCCTGAACCTGTATATTAAGTAACATCGTATTGTTATGTGCACAGGAACAGTCACATGAGCAATGATTACACAATGGCCCACCGTTTCTTTCACACGCCTCATGCGATTCAAGAACAATTTTGTAAATTTCACGAATTCAGATTTTTCCAAATTTGCAAACTGCCATCCTTTATCTCAGCAGACAGCACATTGGGGTTATTTAAGAACGTGTAGATGATCGAGAGACATGTGCTGGAGCCTTAAGAACCACCACCGCCCTTTTTAAAGGTAAAATTAGGTGATATGCATTCCTGTTCATGGGGAAGGTCCTCTTGACTGGACTGAAACTTTTGGGATGGGGCAAGGTATTTGCATATGGCTGATCCCTGTTTGTGACTGTAGAAACTAGCTAAAAGCAACCGAATTGTCTTTGTACAAATTTATTTTAAAAAGTGCACATTAAGCATTTCTGTGAATTATTATTTTGCTGTCTAAGTGAGCTACACCAAGTGGAATCGTTATGCCCAAACTTGGGCCTCGTCGTCTTTTCTGGCACAGGAACTTTTACGCTGCAGTATTCTGATGAGGCCCAAGGACAACAAAATACATCTTGGCTATTTTTGCTTTCTTTCATTTAGAGAGGGCGGGATATACTAACCTGTTCTGGTTCACACCAGAGATGGTTTAAGGCTTGGGCAAAGTGGGCTCTAGACCCCAGCACTTTCATTTCAGATTCCCAGCTCGACGTGTTATGCTGTCAGACTGGAGACGGTAGTTCGGAATCTTGATCCCTCATTAATGACCTGCACAAAATTGTTCCTGAGTTCTTAGAGTTCCTGTATTCTCAAAGGCTAATTTCTACATATGCATTGCTAGATCAGAAAACTCCAGGCAGTGAACAACAGTCATATCTCACTCCAGTTAGATTGTTATGCTGCTGAAGAAGGAATATGAAATGGGGAACTAAAGGTTGATAATCATTTTAGAAAAACATATCCAACATTTGCAATACCTTAAGCATATACGACATTTACTTTTCCAATATTTTGTTCTAGAATCTACTTTAAAATATATTATATGATTTTGATTTCCCGAAATTGTATAATCACTGTCTGTTTGTTCAATTTCTTGTGTACGATTGTTAGTGATATTGTAAACCTTTTATTACTTTACAGGAGCCCAATTTACTTTATTGAAGGGGTGATTTGACCTTTAACGGGAGGTTGTTTTAATTTTGAAGAGAATATTTGTTTCCATTTTAAAAATCTTGACTAGAGAAATGAGGCACTTTTCTCATACAGTTTTGCTGAAAGTGGCACATTTAAAAAAATGTATTTTACTCATTTTTTTTTATTTAGAAGCCAGAGCACAAACAAATGAAAATACAGAGAAAATGCTAGGAACAAAAGGAAAATACACATTTCTCTTCTTAGAATTTATTTAATTCCTACACGAAAAGGAGAAAGCATAGAAGACAGAAAGAGGGGTGTTAGAAAGCATTAAGGTAAACGAGGAAGGACAATTGAGTAAAATGAGACAAGGACGGTTATGAGAAGAGAAGAGGGTAGAGAAAATGGTAAATTGTGAAAAGGGAAAATCAACTGGGAGAATAGTAGAATGAGAATATCCAGGAGAAAGTAACAAGAATGGGAGGAACAAGAGAAAGGAAGGGAGTAGTGATAAATGATGTGAAGGAGAAACAATTGACTGAAAAAAGGTGACAGAGTATGAATGTGAAATAAAGAAATCAAGAAGATTACAAAGGAGAAGAATAATAAAAACAAGTGAGGGGAAATAAAAAACGAGCTCGGAAAGAAGAGAGAAGGGAGATAAAATTAAAAGAGGGAAATAAAAGAAAGTATTAAATATTGTAGAGATTGAAAAAAGATGGAAATGAATCAGTATGAAAAAAGCAGGATCGTGGGAAAGGAAGAGAGGGACTGTGAAGAAGACAAGAAAGAAGAAAGTAGAAAAAGCAAATGAAGGAAATTGTGTAAAAATTGTGAACAAGGAGCAGATGAGATAGGTTGAAAGAGAAAGGAATGAGAGAGAGAAAGAGAGAGAGAGAGAGAGAGAGAGAGAGAGAGAGAGAGAGAAAGAGAGAGGCAAAGAGGAAGAAGACAAGAAGGCCTGAATGGAAGAGAAAGAAATGTGTAAAAGGGAACAATGAAAGGACGCAAGATACGAATGTAAAGAAAGAGAAAGAAGAGTAAGAGCTGAGTAGATCCTAAGGAAGAATGGTTGAAGAATCTTAACAGACATGACATTTTTAAGCTCCCTTTACAGGAATGAAGGCTGAAAAGTAAATAGTTGCACACTTTACATATACAGCAGAAAAAAACATAAACGTCTGTAGGCATGACTGTCTACAAAGTAGCCTTGTCATTCAACCTAACCCTTCCATCTACCAGATTCAGCCTGTTATACTCATATTGCACAAGTCTGGGGTTTGCTGTCGCATTCTTCTGTAAAAGGTCTAATCAGCGTTATTTTTATAATCAGGCAGTGATTCTCGATTTCCTTCAACGTTTGGGAAGAAAGATTCCATTAGTAAGAAATCCAGGTCTTTCTTGAGGACTTAATGTTGCTCAGTCGGGACTCTTGGGAGCTCACTTCAAGAAAATGACTGAATCCAATATCACATTTCCAACATGGAAAGAAGCTATTATTGCTGCGTTACATCAGTATGAAGAATTAGTGAAATCAACCTCCTTCTTTCAAGCAATAGCAATTTATTTTTTATATGAATAAATTACTTTGTGGACCCCTTTCATCTCTTCTCCTGAGCGTTATTCAAATTGCCATGTGAATCAATCTCCATTCCTTGCAGCAGCCATTGCACATTCTTCCTGTGGAGCAGCGTATGTGACCCACTCCTCTTAGAAGGCATCTGCTGGTATAATTGGATATGGCCCAACTATTCAAAGACGAACAAAACACCACCTCCATGTTTTGGTTCAGCTATTGAAGGGAAAACCATATCTTCGTACATCATGTAGATGCTTTTCCACATAAAACCTTTTGTAAATAAAAGCATCAGCCCTGTAGACATGATCTGAGTGTCAGTCTGCAAGCGTAATGCGGCCACATCAGTGCTTAAGGGTTCTTCCTTCTTGCTGAAAAGGGTAAGGCAGCCATGTGAGAGTCAAACTACAGCTTTGGTTACAGGTACAGTTTGAATTTTTAATGTGTAGCCCTCATTATAAGAGGTTTGAAAAAGGTTGGGGTGTTTTTCACACCCGGTAAATACCAATACTACAGGGTATAGTATATACTGGGTGCAGTAATTAAATAAATAAATCGCAAATCATGCTTTCTTATATAGCGTCTTTCACCGTAAGGTCTCAAGGCGCTTGCTTTGGGAACCCTTCCTGGCCTTTCCCTGCGAGATTACCCCTACTGGGCATCCCATCACGGTGGGGCCGTAGTGGAGATTAAGCAAGCTATTGCCCAGAGTTGCAGAGTGTGAACCCACGGTTCGAGTAGGCACCGAGGAGAGAATTATTGAGTCTGTGGACATTTTGAACTCAAGGCCCTATCACGTTGGGGATTGAACCCTGGTCTGACCTCTGCATCAGGGACTGCCTCCTCTAACCGGTGAGCCACACTTCCCTTATTCCGGGTTTTACTCTGGAAAATGAGAAATTGCATGTGGGGATTGATGTCTTCACACCAAATTCCACATGTAATAGAATTTACCAGTTTCCCCTCTGAATTTCTGCAGGTTGGACCTGACAAAATGTAAAATTGCAGGGAGAGACTTTAATAAACAAGCATTTGCAATGCAATAGGTCTCGCATGTGTGAGAGTTTAAGCTACTAGCATTGCAAATGACAATGCCTTTTATTTGTTTTAAAAACCAAAACATAAATAAGACTTTGTAATTTACAATGCGAATAGCTCAAAGTCGCGTAAATGCGCGACCTCTTGCATTGCAAAAGCTTGTTTATTTCAGTTGACACCATTGTATAGTCAATGTAAATAATATTTGTTTATTCGTAGTAACCGGAGCTTTTGGAAAAGAAGCGAGTGATCAATACACATGAAGATGAAAAGTAAGGAAATTGAGTTTATGAAATAAAGAAGCAAATATATTGTTAAAGACATGTGCAAATTTGAACTGAAATCATTAGATATTGGGAAGTTAACACAAGTGGTGC
This sequence comes from Lissotriton vulgaris, assembly GCF_964263255.1. Lineage (NCBI taxonomy): Eukaryota > Metazoa > Chordata > Amphibia > Caudata > Salamandridae > Lissotriton > Lissotriton vulgaris. The sequence continues at coordinate 1,200,147,462 of NC_141687.1, forward strand.
CCTGTAGGGGGGCTTTCTAACAGCAATTCGCTTGCTCTCCATTCTAAGTCACTGTGTCATCTTTGCGAATCAGGGCTGTAAAATAAATAAATGATATGAATTAAAAAGAAAGTTCATTAAAAAAGTTTAGTGGGGCGCTTTTGCACTAGTGTGCCACTTTTAATGGGAAGCTCTTTCAGGTGGGTGTTCCAAGCATGATAAAGCCAAGTCATGCGTGCCCTACACCCCAGCGCTTCCTTCAAGGCGGCCTAAATATGGCCAGCCCGGGCTAGGCCCAGGGCGCTGACACACGGAGGGGCGCACGGAGCTGTCTGCATGCAGGGCTTACAGCAGACATCCGCCAACCTGACTCCAGAGAATCGTGCATTTAAATGCGGTAGACTGCTAGCACCTGTGTGTCCCGCTGCTCTGCCGTAAAGACTCAAGGAGTAAGGGAGCTGTCGGACCGTCTCTCCCTCGAAAAAAGAAGAGCGCAAGAGAAATATGTTTTAGTGAAAGGTGGGTGAGGTAGTAAAGGGGGTTGGAGTTTCACCCGGGGCGCCAGGAGAGCAAAGGCCAGCCCTGGGTGCCCTGATGAGAAAGCGAAAGGGTATCGGAAACAGGCACTTTTCAGTATTCCGAATCTCTCTGTTCTGGCTTCAGCTTGAGATATGATTTTATTTTCAATACTAGTTCTTTGTGTGGAAGGACCGGAGATATACATTCATCCCTTTAGGGGCAGCGCAAATCTGTAGCGGGGTACAAAGACCACATTGTGTTGCCCTGGGCCGCCATTGTGGAGTGGAGTGGATAGAAGCTTTTTGTCCATGTTGAAACCAAAGAAAATAAGCAATGCTGGGGGAAGCCTCGTGAAAGCAAAAGCACACACGCGTAGGGAACAAAAAAGTGTGCTTGTGTGTGCAAAAAGATGGCGTTTGCTGTCCATATGCACGTGGATTTTTTTGTCCCTACACGTGCATGTTTAGCTTTGCAATGGCGAGAGCAGCCATCTTTGTCCATTTGGATGTGCATGAATTCAGCTTCGGTTGAATAGATTCCAAAAGGTCCTCTCCATGGCCAGGGCAGCGCATGCGCTGCTTTCGCCAGGGCGAGACCTAAAAAGGATGTAGTTGCATGCAGTGCTTTGGATTCTACTACCTCATCAGATATAATGAATAACAAGTGGGTGGACAACACTCCGCTTATCTCCTAGTTTATGGCAAGTGGATGGACAACACTCCATTTATCTTGTAGTTTATGGCCCTGAGGAATTCCTAATTGGAGATACTAGCTATATGTGAGACGCATTGGATCAGCTCAGGCTTTTGACGATTCATTTCCACCAGCACCATAATTAGAACATGATGTGTGTTTAGTGGTAAACTGTTACAATAAGCTGTGAGTCAATGGAGGGCACCAAGAACATTGCAACAAATGATCACATTTATTTGATGAGGTACAATAAATGAACACTGATTAGGAGTGTAGCTTTGCCTGTTTTATATCTGATTCAATTTACAAAACATCCAGACACATTTGGAAGTGGATGTCCTTACAGAGAAGCTACCTACTTACCTACTTCTAAAAAACTTTTTTATCATCAAAGGTATCTTTATATTTTGCCGACTATATTAGAGGTGTGCAATCCTTATTTCTTTGAATTGTCCAATTGATATTTGGGAAAGGATTTGTCAAATGCCATATGCCTCATATATCTTTTTCCTTCTTTCTTGCTTTCTTCAGGTTTTGGTAGGATTGTTTGGGCAACATGGGTAAATTTAAGGTAGCACTAGCACTGGCAGGATCCCCGTAGCTGTGACTTTGTATAGCTACCCAATCAGCGGCAGCTGGGTCCAATGGGGAGGTCTCCTCTGAGGGCTAAGGGTGGTTTCTTGGGTAGAGGGTGGGTTCTGGGGAGGGGGAGAAACTATCAGGGTAAGAAATGCATCATGAGGACAATCAGTTTAGAGCTAATGTTTAGAAAGGTTTATTTGTTTGAATTTATTAAAGATGGGAACCTAATTTATGTATCAATTGAGATGTTTGGCATGGAATGTGGCGGGCTTGAACAGTAGGAATAAAAAAAGACTAGTGTTTGATGAACTAAAAATGTATAATCCACAGAAAGTAGTAATATCTGAGACTCATATCGCATATAAAGATCGAAACTTACTTAAACAACTGGGCTACGATATTCTTGTGTGCACTGATCTAAACACCTCAATACGCGGGGTAGCTATTTTGAAACAAAGGCAATTTAGAGCAGAAATTAACAAAACCTCCACTGATAAAGCAGGAAGATGGGCCATAGCTCAGCTGACACTTGAAGGTTGTAAATACACATTTTGTGGCATCTACGCCTCAAATAGAGATGAACCAAAAGTTGTTGATCAAGGTAATATGGAGTTGTTAAGCTGGTAAGGGGAGCATATAGTAATGGGGGATTTTAGTTGTATTATTAAGTATAATATTGATACCACCAGACGGGAGTCGTTTCAGAGAATGCGGAAGACACGTGCTGCTATCTTAGATCTTGATCGTATCCATGCCATAAAAGATGAGTGGCGGTATTTACATCTGAATACAGCCGGCTATACTTACTATTCTGCCGCACACAAACTGTGCTCGCGTATAGATATGGCCTGGGTATCAGACAAGATTCTCGAATCAAGTGCTATGGTTATCTGCCCGAGAGTTACCTCGGACCATAATCCTAATCTTCTGTCTTTTAATGTAGCTGCAGAGAGACAAGGCCCTCGGTCATTTTCATTCCCCAGATACTTATTCCTAAACCCAGATTTCTTAAGACAACTAAAAGATCATCTGAAAGAATTTATTAGCATAAATATGGATTCGACCTCACCATTGATAGTCTGGAATGCGTACAAAGCCAGCATACGGGGATTTTCACAACAGTTTATTTGGAGACAAAATAAGGAACGTAAATGTCAAGACGAGAAAATTATTGCTGACATCATTTTAATTGAGAATCAACTAGCTGAGGCAATACTCATTGGGTCTGCCAACATAGAAGAATTGGGTTATAATTTAATAGAACTAAAATCTGCACTTAAAAATACTCTTAGGGAAAAAAGTATTGCTAAACTTAAAAAATTCCAACTGACACAGTACAAAAGTGGTGAAAAGATAGGCAAAATATTGCCATATAAGGTTGCCGAGGACAGGGCCCAAACAACTATTAAAGAAATCAAAGGGGCTAATAATCAAATTTATAATCATTCTAAATCGATTCTGCAACAATTCGTTAAGTATTATCAAGATCTTTATACACCTGAAAACAAAGTTGCTAAAGAAGAGATCCAAAGATATATTTCTCTAAATAAAATAAAAAACATGGAGGACGAACAATCTGATTTACTTATGGCCGATATTACCGCAGCAGAAATTAGAACAGCTATTAACTCTTTACCATCTGGTAAAGCGACAGGGGAAGATGAGATACCCTTGGAATTATATAAAACATGCATAGAAGAACTGATTTTATTATTTTCCAAGGTTATTCATGCTATTGGGATAGGCAAAAAGGCTCCTAAATCTTGGAATTCCACACAAATTATTTTGTTCTTGAAAAAAAATAAACCAGCCGACGAATGAGGGTCTTATAGACCCATTTCACTTATAAATAATGACGCCAAAATATTTGCTAACATTTTATCAACCCGGCTGGCACCAACAATGCCGGGATTGGTATCACCCCAGCAACATGGGTTTATCCCAAAGAGGGATACTACAGCTCACATTAAGATGCCCATCACGGCGTTCGATGTGGCCCAGGTCGAGTCAACCCCGCTCGGTATGATATTATTAGATGCAGAGAAAGCATTTGACCGATTGGGGTGGGACTTTCTCTGGGCTACATTGCGGGCATTTGGTAATAAAGGCCAATTTCTGAATTGGATTCAGTCCTTGTACGGTAACCCGACCGCCAAAATTAGCTATTTAGGGAAGTGCTCTTCAATCTTTTCAATACAACGAGGCATGAGACAAGGGTGCCCCCTTTCACCTTTGCTGTTCGCTCTAATAATGGAACCATTCATATCTGCCCTGCAGAAACAGTCTCAGATATCCCCTTTCGTATCTGGCTCAAACTTTCTCAAAATAACTGCTTATGCGGATGACATTGCAATTTATTCTACAGAGGTGTCTGAAGCAATGAAAGGTATTATATTAGAAGCAAAGAAATGTGGAACGGTCTCCGGATATAGGCTTAACACTACTAAGACCCAAATTATTATGAATTATAAGTCTCCTACTCCTATACAGTGAGTATGTGAGGCTGCCACCTATTTGGGGGTTAAAATTTCGGCTAATATAAACGCAATATGTGCTTTCAACTGCGAGTCACTATTAAAAGAAACTACCACCTCACTTAAAAAGTGGCACAAATTGCCCTTAACCCCTTCGACGCTCATGACAAGCTCAGCTCGTCATGAGTTACGCCTGTCGTACGCTCATGACGAGCTGAGCTCGTCATGAACCACGGGTTTTTAAAAACTTCAGCGCACAGCGGGAAAACGGCCCGCGCGCATTGTGTTAAGTATCATCGGCCGAATAAACCTGGTCAAAATAAAGATCTTGCCCAAATACCTTTATTTATTTCGCTCCATCCCTTTACGGGTAGATAATCTTTATTTTAATCGGCTAGACGGGATCCTCAGTAGTTTTATCTGGGGATATAAAAAAGCTCGCCGAGCTATTACTTTATTAAAACTTCCATTCAATCAGGGTGGTCTTGATCTTCCAGATGTTAAATTATACTTTTGGTCAGCTTTTTTGAGCCGCTCTTGCAGTTTGGTGAACCCCATTAATAGTTTTTTTTATCATAAATTCATGCTGGGGGAGGATGCCAAGATGTTCTTTTATAGACTTAATGACCCAAAATATTTTAAGCGGGTAAAATTCAAGATGGCGCGGGATACTATTAGTATCTGGCGTGCTCTTCTTATTAAATGCAAAACCTCTCTATATCATCACCGAGCTCCCTTGTGGGGCTTTCCTGAAATATTTCATGACCGAGCCGGTATACACCTATCCGGTCTGGGTATAGAAACGCTAGGTGACTTATACGATCATGATGGTTTCATTACATTTGAAAAATTGAAGGAATGTCATAGCCTTACTGAGGGGGCTTGGTTTAAGTATTACCAGATTCGAGATTACTTTGTACGCAAGCTCGGCCTTACGACTATTTCTGACTCTGACTTATGGAACTGTATATATACGGAAACGGCTAAGTCATTGATCAGTATTGGATATAAAACTCTTATTGGTTTTAGAACTGATGATTGTTTGAAGTTAGCAGAGAAGTGGAGTAGGAAACTTGAAATTGATGTGTCGCCAAAAACAATAGCGTTAGCTCTAAACAGCATAAGCCGTTCTGTGCACTCTTCAAGTCTTAAACTACAACAATTTAAAACTATATGCCAGCTTTACTATACACCAGAAAGAAAATCTAAATGGGCATCTAACAACAGTAGTAGTGAACGCACTAAGTGTCCAAAATGCGATCAAAGAGCAGCTGATATGAACCATATGTTCTTTACATGCCCACAGTTAACCGAATTTTGGGAGGGAGTTATTAAAGTTCTCTCTCAGAAGTTTGCACGCCCAATCGTATTAACATCTTTAGATGTGCTGGTAGGTATGTCTCCGGGATTGGGCTACAGGTTGATTTAATGAATGTCTTAATCACCTGTGCCAGACTTACTATAGCACGGGTCTGGTTTCAACAAAGCCCACCGCCAGTCTCGGAGTGGTGGAGCTCGGTTAAGGAAATACATAGCGTGGAACACGCCCTGGCTCAAACAAGCTGAATCCAATCTAAGCTGAAAGTAGAAAGAATGTGGGGATCATTAATTTAAAAGCTTACTACCTTTTTCTTATTTTATGTCTGTGCTGTTTAATTATTTGGTTTATAATCTTGCTTAATCTAGCTAGGTAACGATTTATTTTTGTAAGTAATCATAAACTGTATTCTGCTTTCCTCATGATGTCAATAAAAATATATATTAAAAAAAAAAGAATGCCATATGCCTGATCTGTTTATTATGAAAAGGTATGAGAAAGGCAGCGGGCCTGAATTATTTATTAGGAAAAGCATATTTTAAAAGCCAATACATCTTTGTGGGTGGACTGTTAATACACTGTGTTAAAACCTGTGGACAATACTTTCTTAAATGGATTTTCACAGATTACCGTAGTTGGCAACAGTTGTGTTAACCCTTTCTGACAAATCTTTTTTAGGGGTACATTTCAGTAGTTTATATGCCTGGCTTGACAATGCAGCGGTCTGCTAGATCCTTTGACTTATGTGTGAGTCATGAGGGGATTTCAGGGACCGCCAAACAATCATTACTGGAATCTGGGGACACCAGGCCTACAATTGAAAAATAAACACAATACACAAAAATACAGAAACAAGCATATATAAAACAAATTCACAAAAGGATGAAATATTTAATTTTATCCACAAACAAATATAGAAAAGTCAAACTTCCAATTTTAATGGGAAGTTTGAAGTCTTTCAAACTTTTGTTTCTAAGTCTAAAAGTCGAAGCAATATGCTATCCTCCAGCATATCACTTTGTCTCTCTTTGCTTTTAAAGTGTGCTCACTTTTTGTCAAAGCTTCAGTTAAGCCCATAATGTATTCTATTTCGAGTACTTGGACTGCTCCCACAACTCTAGCTAAGAATGGCAACTTAATATTTAACCACTAATTTCAAATGTCTTGACATTTCCAGACGTTTTAAAATGTTATATTTTACATTTTGTTTCTTTTTTTTACATAGATTGTATCTGCTAATATGATTTAACTTTCTGAATGGTCTTCTGAGTGGGGTCATGGGCAAACAGAGGTCCCTGGGCTATAGGTTAAGAACCACTCTGCTAGGGCATGTATGAGCATCAGAAAAGGCGCTGTAAAGCAGTAATACTAAGAAATGGGCTGTGTCTCTGCCCAAGTCCCTTCAAGTATTTGATTCAAAATCGGTTTGTTACTCCAGCTAAGACTAGTTCCATTGCCTATACCTGATAGAGACTTTGTGAAAACGTAAACAGGTGAAATACAGCAGCAAGGGGCTTTGGAAAGTGTAACCCCTTAACCCATACATTACGGTATGACAATGATCTCTCTGACATATATAGGGAGGGCATTTACAATGAACTGTTTGCCAAAAATCATTAGAAGTGGCATTACATTATGAACATCATGACAAATACAATAGGAAGGGTTTTCGCCTCATGAACTTTCATGCAAAAGCAAAGGAATTTACATTGCAAACTCTGTCAAATAGAAAAGCATGAGATTGTTTTAATGTGAGTGCCATGACAAACACCATAGGAAAGGGCTTTACATTTTGAAGTAATTGACAAAAAGGATAGGAAGAAGTTTTACATTGTGACATTTCTGACAAACAGAATAAGAAGGGGTTTGCTATGGAGGTCCCTTGTTAGGTCTGGCCACAGTAAATACTTTGTGTTCCTCAAGATTTTATGTGTATGCCAATCTATACTTTGGGTCTGCCTAAAATATTTGTCGTGTTTTTGTAGGCAGAGCCCACAAGATAATTTCAAATTCATGTTAATCCCAAAAAGATTTACTGATTTGTAAATGAGGTGAAACAGCAGTAGGTCTCTCATTTTACATAGTAAATTGCTCAACTAATTAATGTATTCTATGAAAAGTTCTAAAATGTTTGATTGGTCTCTCTAGGCAAAGACCAGATGGTCATGTTTATTTTCATGTTCACCCCTTCGCTGCTAGGCCTTCTTCTCCCCTGTGCTAAGCCTTTTAAAGGTACCCAGGGTTTGTGGATTCCCCTGGAGGGGACCCAGAAATGAAATCAGCCAAAATACAGCTACATTAAGTTTAAAAAAATTGGATAAATGTGCTGCAGAAGAGAGCATCTGTTTTTCCCTTGCAAAAGCATCAACAAAGGGCTTGTGGTGCTGAAATCACCATCTTCTGAGCTTTCAGAGACAGGAAGACTTTTGTCAGAAAACCAACATTTTTTACACAGTTTTGGAATTTTACTGGAACATAGCCTATTTTCACTGTTTTTTGTGCTTTCAACCTTCTTCCAGTTAGTGGTAGAAATGGGTGTGAAAGCAATAATGGATCCCAGAAAGCTATACATTTCTGAAAAGTAGGCAACATTCTGAATTCAGCATGGGATCATCTAACAGAGAGCAACAGTACTTCAGTGCACATTGTTGGTTGATCGATAAACAAACCCAAGCTGCTTACTGTCTGTGATTTTAATATAGAATGATAAATTCAAATTATGTGCCACTCCTCTGGGTGTACATCCTGCCAACCGCCCATAGGCACTGCATGTGCCATTGCATCTGCCCCATTTCTGCTGCTGATGCCATAAGTGTTTCAAACTGTAACAGTAGTCTTTTTACCTTGATATTCATTCATGAGATCTTCTTGTGTCACAGTTCTGACACCATTCACTAGCAATAATCATGAGTCAGATCTTTCTAGCCCAATAACTATAGCGTTACAATCTGCGACAGAGAGCAGAACATGGCTATTGAACCATAACCTTGCTAGTCTCCAGACTTGTCTTGCAGCGGAGCATTCCACCTTTGAAACGCAAACTCCAGAAGAACAGTTGTAGCCCACCAAGGATAATCATTCAGCTGCCCTGCCCACATAATTCTAATACAGTCCAGTAAGATATCCAGGAGAAGTGTGGTGGGTCTACCCCATGTCTTTGGAGTTCAGTCTTAATGAGATGGGATCGAGCCGTACTGTGTTGAGTTTCCATAGTTCTCTGTACTAGGACAACGCCATTTTCATTTTTCTATTGTGCTCTTTATTCCACAGTTGCTCTGCTAGTAGTCTGTTATAGGCAGCAAATTCCGTCCCTCTGCCCAGAGCCACTTCATCTCCGCTGCCCTGCTCCTAACTCAATATTTAAAGTACTTTGCTTTAAATTCCAGTTATTAATCCAGATTTTTTTATATCTAATATTTTTTCAGTAAAGGGACTGAGTTGCCCTTCTGTGCCATTTCTTTTTAGGTCTCGTCTATTCTATCCCGTAGGGATGGTGGGCGAGATTTATAGTAAGGCTTTCAAAAAGTCTACCCAACTGTGGATCGCGTACAGTTCATGTGAGCCAGGCGAGTGCACAGGAATCCACTCCCCCTACCCCTCCCACAAAGCAAGACAAGACAAGACAAGAACATCAAAGCGACAGCTCTGGTTTCATTTGCCACCAGCCACTTCACGTGCTCGGCAGGTCATAAACAGGACCATCTGCTTGTGAATCGGAAAGCTGGCATGGTTTCCCAGCCCCCTCCCAGCGCTGCCTTTCCTCTGCCATTCTATGATTTCCAATACGCCTTACAAAAACATAGAGTGGCACATGCTTTCTTTTGTCATCTCTTTTGCTGCTCATCTTCAACCGGTGCCCAACATCGCACCCCAGTTCTACGCTCCTCAAATGTATCGCCCTGCCCACTAGAGCTCTGTTTACCACCACTGCATGGCTCACACAAGCACAATTCCACACGCACCTTCACTGTGCTCGCTTCTTTTTTTTTCTTTTCGCATGCGTGTTCACTTTTTTTTTATTTTTTTTATTTTTAAGTTTTTTATTTTTCTTCATTACAACATATCATTATGAGCTTTGCATATATCACAATTTTATCCATTACAATATTTTTTTGCATTATTTAAACTCCAACCTTAAGTACTAACATACAGATTATACAATACAGCTACACAGAGAAAGCATACACATTATGCAATTCAGCTATATTAAGAAAGCAAAATCCGAAATCTACAAAAAACCGAAAACAGTAGAGACAACATCTTCCCATCCCCTCACCTAGTTATTCCTTCTTTGCCTCTCTTTCCATTTACATAGTGGCTCCCAAATTCTTCTCCCCAATCGTCTTCCACTCTTCCCCTTTCGAGCATATATTTGTTCCTCTATATTATATGCATACAGGGTATTTGCCAGCCAGCACTGCAATTTCGGAGGGCTTTTATCTAGCCAAGCCCTAGCTATTGTTAGTCTATAGACAGCCATTATTACAAACAGAAATTCAGCATGTTGAACCTGCTCTTCATCATTCACACCTAGCATAATCCAAGCTGGTGTAAGGGCTATCTCAATACCCAGTGATCTTGCCAAGAACCCCTCAATCTCACTAATCAATGTTCGTAATTGGGGGCATGTTGCGAAGATATGTACGCTATCTGCTTCCAGCTCATTACATCTGGGACAGTTGATTCCTTGATTCCCCCCCCATTTTGCAATCTTTGCAGGTGTAAAGTACAGAAAATAAAGTGTTTTATAATGCTGAGATTGCAGCGGGGCAGCACATAATATCGTACATCCTAAATTCAAAGAATCATAAAACAAGCTACTATCAACTCCCAATTTATCCTCCCATTTCTTACTAAATTTAACTAAATCATCCTGCTTATCATTCACCAATGCTGCATAAAAGGATTTGATAGAACAATCCCCCATCAGTTTTATTTTCTCCATTATTTCTATTTTATTAAAACCTGCTGGACCTCCGACTTTGTTATTAAGGAAACTTCTAACCTGTAGATATTTGAAAAATCCCCTATTATCTAAGCCATACGTGTCTCTTAGCTCTGAAAATTGCTTAAAACCATCCTGTGAGAATAAATCTCCGATTTGCATTACCCCCCTTAGAGCCCACTCTGCCATAGTGTGATCTGCAAAAATTTCCTTAGGGAGTGACCTGTTGGTAATTAATGAGACATACCTGTTATACCTCCCCATCTTTACTTTCTTTAAAAATGCATTCCAGATCGTAACTACCGCTTTGACAGTTTTAAACTTAGTCCTCTTAAAATAACTATAGTCAATACATTTTAGGAAACAGTTCTCAGCATTTACCCCAAGTGCGACAGCATAAACCTCTGTAGACATCTTCTGCAGTCTTACATCATCGGAGTTTCCACCAATAAGACCTTGAATGTATTGTAGCACAGTAGCCATGTAATATAAACGAAAGTCTGGTGCCCCCCATCCCCCTTTTTCTCTGGGGAGTGTCATATACCTATAAGCTCTCCGGGTTTTACCTTGGGCCCATATAAACCTGTTACATATAGCCTCTATACCGTTAAACCAGCTGGCTTCAATCAACAAAGGTACAGCCCTGAACACATACAAAAATTTGGGTAAGATCATCATTTTGATGATGTTTGTACATCCAACTAGCGACAGGTGTAAATTGTTCATTCTTTCCAGATCTTTTTTCATTTGAGCTATCAAGGGATCCATATTCTTTTCCACAATTTTACTTACTTCTGCTGTCATTTGTACCCCTAGATAGGTTGCCATATTCGTCACTCTATCATCATTACAAATTACCCATTGATTTTTAACTATCTGTGTTTTAGTGGTGTTCAAGCTGTATCCAGAAAACTGACCAAACCTCTCAGCTTCTGCTTCAATTGCCCTGATGGCAACTGAGGGTTCTGGAGTCAAGATAGCAACGTCATCCGCTTAGGCTAATGATTTAAGTCTACAACCATTTAGCACTAAAGGTGATATCTGTTGATTATTTTCCAATTTTCGTATATAGGGGTCAAGGTATAAAGCAAAAAGCAGGGGAGAAGAGGGGCAACCCTGCCTTGTGCCTCTCTGGATATTAACTGCAGCCGAGTAACCTCTATTGATTCTTATCTTGGCCGTCGGATTTATATATAGTGTTTGCAGAGCCTTTATAAATCCTGGTCCTATACCGTGCCACCTCAAAACATCCCATAAATATCTCCATGAGACCCTATCGAATGCTTTTTCAGCGTCGAGAAAGACCGCTGCCATTGGGTCTTCCAGGGTGTCTGCTACATCAAATGCCGTAATTACTTGCCTAGTATGTTGGGTTGTTCCCTTACCTGGAATAAATCCATGCTGAGAGGGAATAACCAAAGATTCAATTATCCTGGATAGTCTTTTTGCCAACATTTTGGAGAACACCTTGACATCGGCGTTCATTAAAGTAATGGGTCGGTAGGAGCCCGGGACGTCTACCGGTTTGCCTTTTTTTGGAATAACAATGATGTCTGCGCCTCCCCAAGAGTGTGGAGCAGACTCACCCAATTGTGCTAACAACATCAGGTTAAACATATCTGCTAACAAAGAGGATTGGAAGATTTTATAAAATTCTACTGGGATCTGGTCCGGGCCAGCAGCCTTCCCAGATGGCAGCTCCCTCAAAGCCTCAGTCAGTTCATCCAACTTGAATTTCTCTTCCAGCTCTTTTCTGTCTGCCTCCTCCAACATTGAGGGCTCTATCTCCCTCAGATAAGCCCTTATGTCCTCCTCTCTTACATACCCATCTGATTGATAAAGCTCCATATAAAACTGCCTAAAAACCTCTCTGATCTGTTCTGCGCCCTTAACTTTGGCTCCTTGACCATTTTTGATCTCCTTAATGTCAGCCATCCCATCTCTTTGTCTAACTCGTACCGCTAATATATGACCAACTCTCTCGCTAAGTTCATACGCCTTTTCTTTATTGGCTACATACTTCTCCAATGTCTTTTTTGCCATCCCATCCATAACCTCTGCTTTGAGAGCGACTAACTTCAACAATATCTGCTCAATTGGTGAATGCGCATGTATAGCCAACATAAGTTCCTCCTCTGCCTCTCTAATTAATTTGTTATCTCTCTCTGTTTTTTCCCTCTGCCTTCTTTGTGCACTAATAACATAACTCAGGGTCTCTCCTCTTATTCCGGCTTTAAAAGCATCCCACACAATCCCTGGTGTTGAAGTACCTCTATTGATTTCCCAAAATTCCTTGATCCATTCAGACATTCTCTCCCTATAAGTTTGATCCTGGAGAAGCATTCTGTCAAACGTCCATTGTGGCGACTCCTTGTTTCTCCTTTGCCCGAGATTTACAGTTAACACTAACGGGCTATGATCTGATATGATCCTTGGTTCTCTTACTATCCTTGCACCATCTATCAAACCTCTTGTGATTAAAAAATAATCCAGCCTGACTAAAATCTGATGGGGAGCTGAAAAGAAGGTACTCCCGTCAAGATTCGGATGGCAATTTAACCATGGATCCTCTAGAGAGTTATTCCTTGCCATATCCGCTAAGGCCCTGTAAGTTCTTTTTTTTCTCCCCGCATACTTCCTATTAGAATCTAAAAAGCTACTATCTGCATCATGAATATTCAGGTCGCCACATAAGATAATAGGCTCCGGCCACTGTGCAAGTTCCGCATCTAGAAATTGAAAAATGTCTGGATCATCTCCAGTAGACCCATAAACTGAAACAAGCGTAAAGGTTTCTCCCCTAAACGTTAGTTCTGCTATAACCCATCTGCCCCATTGATCCTCCAACTTCCTCTTAACAAGTGTGTCCTGTCTCTTGCCCAGAATCACCACCCCTCTTGTCTTGGTATTCTGATTGGTTTTTGCTAAAACATTGAAGCCAAGCTGATCAAGTAAGTAAGCCTTAGTACCCTCAATTTGTGTTTCCTGAAGGCACACTAGATCAGGTTTTAGCGATTTTAACAAAGAAGCAGATTTTAACCTCTTATTTACCTCATTGAGTCCACAAATGTTTATTGAGACTATTCTACAGGTCATTATAATTCATAGTTATTCCTATTTCGTATTTCCATCTATACCAGCAGGATTTAGTAATTATCTTTGAATTCTCCCCCACATTTTTTCCTTGAATTCGTTTGTGTATCTTACCCCATGCAACTTTTTTTGTATCTTTTTTACCTCTTTTTCCTACACCATGTTTGTGCCCAATACCAACGTGTTTGTCTCCCCCCCGCCACCCTCCCCTCACCCCCCCTTACCCCCCACCCCTTAGGAGCCCCCTCCCCCTTGCTACAGGCAAATAGGCCAATCCTGGCCTATGTGTAGCCCCCTGTAGTCTGCAGAATCGCTACTCTCTCCTATCCTGTTTTCCTCTCTGTCCAGCATTGCTAAATACCTTTATTTAGCATTACCATCTTACGGGGTCTTTGGTGGAGTTCTCATAGGAGACCTTGGTGGGGTTCTGGTTCTAGTTCTACTCTCCTTGCCTTTACCATCTTCCGAAATTTCTGCTAAATATTCTGCTGCTTTTATCTCAGAATTAAACATTCTGGTGTAACCTTTCCTGATTACTTTCAACCTTGACGGGAACAACAGATACGCTTCTGCCCCTTGTTTTTGGAATGGCCCTATCATCTGTCTTAGTTTCCACCTTCTTTCCACAGTAACGTGGCAAAAATCTGGCCTAGAGAAAAAAGTGTTCCCATCGGCTGTCTTTCTTGAGTCAGGCCTAGCTTTGTCAATTATTTCCTGTCTTGCTAAGAAATTACCTAGAAAAACCAGCATTGCTCTTGGGAGCTCCTTCTCATGCCCTCCCCGATTTTTCTTTTTGAACAATGGATACCTATGCGCTCTCTGCACTTCAACATCCCAGTGCCATTTTGACTCTGGAAAGGCCTCTTCCAAAATCTTAACCACATAACCTCTGGGGTCCTGCCCCTCCTTTCCTTCCTCCAGTCCCAAAAGTCTCACATTGTTTCTCCTTTGGCGATTTTCAAAGCTTTCTAACTTCCATTGGAGATCTTCAACCACCTTCTCCTGATCCGCTTTAAAAGTCTGCCATTCTGTCACTTCGTCTTCCACCCTGCTTGTCCTTTCCTCAACTTGCGAGACTCTCCCCTCAACCTCTTCCTGTTTTCTACTTACTTTTCTTAGCGATGCTTGAAGTTTTTTTGTGTCTCTTTTTGCTCTTCTACTCTCCATTCTTGCCTCCTTCTGCATCTGTTTCAAAGTCCCAAACAACATTTCGAGGGTTACACTTTGGGTATTCTGCCTCCCCTCCTTTTCCCCTCCTTCCTGCTCGTTTTCCTTGTAGGTCTCTGAAGTAGCGGAGTAGTCCCACGATAATTTCTTAGTCATGCTGCTCCTTGATCCTCTTCCATTTCTTTTTTTACCACCGCCAGCTCCTTTTTTCTTTTTCGTCACAAATTCACTAGAGCCCTTACTAGTATCTGAATCAGAGGTGCGTTCAGTACAGCTCTCCTCTTCCTCTGACTCCTGCTCACTAGCATTTGATGAGTCCGAGCCCTCATAGACTGAAAAGAACTCAGGAGAGCCTCCCCTCATGCTTCTATCTGTGCTTTTATTATTTCTGCCAATGTCTTGATCCAAATGTAGCCCTTGCTGCTCCGTTAGACTCTGGGTACTGCCCCAACTTGACTCAGCGCCCTGCATAGGTTTGGTATGTGTCCCTACCTCCACAGACAATAGAGCGTCCATCATCTGCGTATTATTATGCATTTCTAGCTGATTTGAAGCAAGGTCATCATAGCTGGTATTCTTACCAGCCTCCTTGTTCGCCTTCCCGGCTTCCGCGGCTTCTGCGGCTTCTGCATTCATCTCTGCTTGCATCGAGCCGTCTCCTGTAGTGCTCGGTGGTTGCCCGGCAACCAAGCCTTCGACGCTTGCGTCCTCGCGGTCCGCTGACTCTGCTTCCGCATTCGCCTCCCATCTGTCTCCCTGGACGCCTGCAGCCGACAGCGGTAGCGCTACCTTCCCGGCCAGCATTTCCTTCTGGTGTGGATCGATTACCTGAATGCATGCGTGTTCACTTTTAATGCACTATGCCCCCACCTCACAGAGGAAGAATCCCATCGCCTTACAGCTCACACAGGCACGATTCCACACGCACCTTGACTGCTCGCTTCTTTTTTTTTTCTTTTCGCATGCGTGTTCACTTTTAATGCACTATGCCCCCACCTCGCAGAGGAAGCATCCCATCGCCTCACAGCTCACACAGGCACAATTCCACACACACCTTCACTGTGCTCACGTCTTTTTTTTTCTTTTTGCATGCGTGTTCACTTTTAATGCACTATGCCACCACCTCGCAGAGGAAGCATCCCATCGCCTCACAGCTCACACAGGCACGATTCCACAGGCACCTTCACTGTGCTCGCGTCTTTTTTTTTCTTTTCGTGTGCATGTTCACTTTTAATACACTATGTCCCCACCTCGCAGAGGAAGCATCCCATCGCCTCACAGCTCAAACAGGCACGATTCCACACGCACCTTCACTGCGGTTGTGTCTTTTTTTTCTTTTCGCGTGCTTGTTCACTTTTTAATGCACTATGCCCCCATCTCGCAGAGGAAGCATCCCATCGCCTCACAGCTCACACAGGCACGATTCCACACGCACATTCACTGTGCTCGCGTCTTTTTTTTTTGCGTGCGTGTTCACTTTTAATGCACTATGCCCCCACCTCGTAGAGGAAGCATCCCATTGACTCACAGCTCACACAGGCACGATTCCACATGCCCCTTCACTGTGCTTGCGTCATTTTTTTTCTTTTCGCGTGCTTGTTCACTTTTAATGCACTATGCCCCCACCTCGCAGAGGAAGCATACCATCCCCTCACAGCTCACACAGGCACGATTCCAAACGCAAATCTCGCATGCGCCCCTCCCTCCACCTCATATGCCTCAATACCTCCGCTCCTTTTAAATGCCACACCCCTCCTCTCCCTGAGACACCAGAGCAGAGAGAATGCGCGCCTAAGACGTTCAAGGGTAAACAGCAAGTCGAGGAACAAGAAAGGCGGGCCTGTGTGCAAGGAAAACTGGGTTATATGGCAGGCTCTGCGGAACGGGTGTGGCAAATTATTAATAACAGCAGCACTGCTTCCCTCACGTATCCTCCTCGCTTGACAAATGTGTGCGAAAGTGTTTGCGTGGACTCCTGAAACAGAATGAAAGCACAGCAAAAGGCACACTGTATATACAAATTACCATTTAAAGTGTGAAAGGTAAAGAGGATTAGAGTGCTAGGTCTGCGCCAAGCATGCAATAGATATGGGACAACACACCAGAAAACCGTAGCATGCAGCATCACGACAGTACTCGCCAGGCTGCAGCCACGTTGACGTAATTTGCGACCACTTCATAGCAGTCCTTGGGACATCCCTGCAGCATTCAAGGGCGCCAAAACCTGACAAGCCGCACATGGTTTTCACAAGCTTTCTCACTCACAGGCAGCTTGAGGTCAGTCAGTAACTAACCCCAAGTGGGGAGAGTTCACTTACTCAATATTTACCTTTCACTCGCGACCTAGGCACTTCCGGTAGATACCATCCCAACATGGCGACTGTGTACACGGGTGTGTGCGACCTAGAAATCCCAATAGTTGAAGTTTCAGTCCCTGCGTCAGTTACCCAACCGTCATCACCAATAGAAAGAGGACAATGTTACGAGGCAATGGCTTGGCTTCCGAGTTTCTCGTTTTTGTGCCTTCAAATGTGCCCAAGTACAGCGCGGGCTCTGATTGGTTCTCATTTACTACATATGCTGCTGGCTTAGGCTTGTTCACATTGTTTCCTTCTTTTCACAATGCCTAACTCTATTTCCTTTCACCTTTTTTCCCTCCCTGCTCTCTTGCTTCCACTTTTCCTTCCCACAATCTCCGTTTACTATCTACTAATCTTTATTTCTTCCCTTTTACTTTTTGTCTTTTCCTTCGAACTCTAAAAAATATCCCAGGAATCTCAGCGATCTCAAAACAGGAATAACAAATGCTGATGGTACTTGATTACTTTTGCACCATACCAATCACAATTACTATCTCATAATCGGAAGGTAGCGAGGGTCGGCTGCGCTCCAAACTGATAACTTGCAGGTTGTACAAGATCACAGCAGCAGGGGCCAAGCCCACCACGCTATTTTGCACAAGCTCTGAGTTTTTTTTAAAGTCCATTCCCTCGCACTCCCACACTGCTATGTTTCAGCTGTACATTTCTCAGGTCCAAGTTTTTAGTTTCAACTGTGATGCTAATTCTGTTTCAGATGCAAACTCCAAAACCCCTCCCCTCCTCCCTCTCAGCGGCGTGACTTCCATTCGAACAGGAGGTGCAGTGGTACCGGGACCCAGAGCCCTGAGGGGCCCGATGAGCCCTGATTATTGCTGTATTTTATCATTCAAACAGCAACCAGGGTGGCCCATTACTTGCACTAGGTCCATGACACGCTGGCTACGCTACTGCCACTCACAATTTAGGGTGCAAATCACATCTTAACTATTTGCTCCCAGGATTTGCTGCAAGAAAACCTGCCACAATTCGCGGGACTAAACCGTGCGAAATTTCATTTTTTTGCACCCTCCATTAGAGGAAATATTGCCTGAATGGTTTATATGTATGTTTATGTAATTGTTTTGACTGCCAACGTGTTGCACTTTATCCTCTGCAGAGGGTTTAAGACTCTGTAGGCAGCTGGAATTTCAGAAAATAAATGTCATAGACCAGACCAGCACAGCACCACCATCTCAGATTGACTCACCACCACCTCAGCATCACTGATCACAGCCGTATTTTAACACCACAGCATCAACACAGCACCACCTGCATATCAGTACAACACTATCGCAGCACCTCCCCAGCATCTGCACAGCATCACTTCAGCACCAGTCAGCGTCACTCATCACGACTGCAGCAACACCACCTGAGCTTACCTCACCAGCACCCGGGCACAACCACAACCACAGCACCACCTCAGCATCACTCAGGCCCAGCGCAGCACCACCCCAGCACAGTACCACCTCAGTATCACTCAGCACCAGGACAGCACCACCTGAGCACCACTGCAACATCAATGCATCAGTGCAGCAATACCTCAGCACCGTTTCTGCATCTGTGTAGCACCACTTCAACACCAGTCACGGTCACTCAGGACCACTTCAGCAGCACCACCTGAACGTCACTCAGCAGCTGAGCACTACTACAACCATCAGCACAACACCACCTCAACATTATTCAGTCCCAGCGCAGCACCATCTTAGCACCAGCGCAGCACTACCTCAGCACTAGCACAACACCACCTCAGCACCACCTGACTAGTAACACAGCACAACCTCAACATTAGTGCAGCACCAGCACAGCATCACTCAGCACCAGCATCTCCTCAGTATCACTCAACACCACCACCTCAGCATCACTCTGCACCACCTAAGCATCATTGAACAACACCTCAGTATCACTCAGCACGACTTGAGCACCACCCCCGCACAAGCACACCACCACCTAAGCACTACTTCAGTTTAACTCTGCATGATCTGAGCAGCAGCACAGCACTACCTTGGCATTAGTGCAGAGCTGCCACCTCTGCATCAGCGTAGCACCAGCACAGCATCACTCAGCACCAGTGCAGAATCTCCTCAGCATCACTCACCACCACAGCACCACCTCCGTATCAGCACAGCTCCCCCTCCGCATCAGTGCACCACCAGCAAAGCACCAACTCAGTACCAGCGCAGCCCCATCACAGCATCAGCGTTGCACCACCTCAGCACAACTTCAGCATTAGCACATCCTCAGCACCACTTCTGCACAAGCACACCACCACCTCAGCACCATGTCAGTATAACTCAGCATCACCTGAGCATCAGAATAGCATTATCTCAGCAACAGGAAAGACAAACTAGAAGACAGTAAATTGAAATTGAAATTGAAAGGAATTTATTGAGCGCACGGTGAACAAACGGTTTCTTGGCGCTAAAGGATGGAGGTAAAAGGAGAACTGCTCACTCAGCGAAGGCTTATGAAAACATCCAGGTTTTCAACAGTTTACGGAACTCCATGTAATAAGCTGTGGAAAAGAAACGAGAAATCTTGCGTATAATGCCCAAATTAAGAAAACATGAGGACACCACAGCACTGACTTGGTGATGCATAGAGAGGTCACTGCTGACTTTGATGCCTAAGCTTTTGACAGTGTTAGAAGGGGAAGGGGGAGAACCAAGGGAAGAGGGCCAGAAGGTAGAAGACCAGGGACTAAGGACACCACCGGTAAGGACCAGCTCGGTCTTATCTGGATTGAGCTTAAGATGGTTCATGCTCATCCAGTCGCTGATAAAGGTCATGATAGATTGAAAATTGAGAATGGAAGAGGGGGAGGAAGAGATATTAAAGATAAGCTGGAGATCGTCAGCGTAATTAAATACGGTGACGTCCAGTTTGTGAAGGGCCAAGATAAGAGGAAGAATATAAAGATTGAAAAGAAGGGGAGAAAGAGAAGAATCCTGAGGGACACCACAAGTGACGGGGCAATTTGTGGCTGTAAAGCCAGCTAACTGAACCGTCAGATAACGGTTCTCCAGAAATGAGGAGATCCAAGCCATGGCGGATCTCCGTAGGTCAGCACTCTCGATAGCATGGCCGACCATGTCAAATGCGGCCGAGAGATCCAGGAGGACCAAGGCCTGGAAAGAATTCACGTCGGAAGCACGTCTGAGTTCATCGAGAACCGTAAGAATGATGGACTCGGTTGAATGCGCAGGACGAAAGCCTGCTTGATGAGAGTCCAAAAAGTTAGAGGTCTCAATAAACTGGCTTAGACAAGATGTAACGTTGCTCTCTAGAAGCTTCCCCAAAAAGGGTAGTAAAGAAATAGGATGAAAACCAGTAGGGAGGGAGGGTCGGCCCCTGTCTTCTTCAAAATGGGTATAACTTTAGCAGATTTGAAAAGGTCAGGGACCACCCCTAATGTGGGAGAGTTGTTTAGCAAAGAAAGGGGGGATCAGGACAGGCAGAGAAGACCTCCGTCAGTAAGTAAGCTGAACAACTATCAGTAGGGGAACCCGATTTAACTTTGGAGAGCAAAAGAGAACATTTTTCCCTGGAGATGAGAGGAAACTGGTCCAAAGATTGGAGGTTGGGCTGAGGAACAGGGAAGACAAATTTGGGAGAGGGGAGTGGTGATATTAGCTTTGATAGTAAGGATTTTCTCAATGAAATACTCTTTGAGGGAATTACAAAGAGCTTGTGAAGGGAAGGGTTTAGGGGTAGCCCTTGTAGATGTAGCAATGTCATGAACAATAGAAAAGATGTCCTTAGATTTATTAGAGGAGAGGAGAATTTTAGATGTGAAGTAGTCCGATTTGGTAGACAGAATAGATTTTTTGTAATCATTGAGTAAGGTGCGATAAATAGATTTTAAAATGGGGCAGTAACCATGCCTCCATTGGCGTTCCGCTTGCTTAGAGACAGTTTTTTACATTTTAACTCAGGTGAAAACCATCTGTTAGAATCATGGAGGCGTCAAGTTTTCAGTAACTTGAGGGGCGCCAGCTGGTCACAGGCAGAAGAAAGCCAATGGTTAACTGCCATGGCCTGGTCATGGAAAGAAAACCCAGCAAGATCAGGACGAGAGGATTGAAGAAAAGAACAAAGAAGGGACTTATCCACACGTTCCCAATTGCGGACCCAGGTGTTTAGAGGGAGCGAGGATTTGCCCATCTCCTTAAGGTCAAAATTAAAGGAGATGAGATGGTGGTCGGACGAAAGACAGGGGCTAATAGTTGGAGTAGAAATGTCTAAGTTGGCCGACCAAACCTGGTCTAAAATATGACCATGGATATGGGTAGGGAGTGTATGCGCTGATCAAAATTCAAATTACAAAGGAGGTCAGTAAAATCTTTAGAATGAGGATCCTCCCGGGGGTCAGAGTATATATCAATTTTCTTTTAAAAGGGTTGTAAGTTTGTACATAATGTTTACTTGTTCACTGTATGTATGTAAAGCGCTCTGATACCTAAGGGTCAAGTTAGCGCTATATAAAACTTTTTAAATAAAACTAAAAAAAAAAAAATTGTAAATGACAATTATTAATTTCGCTATTCTCAAAACCAACACATAAATAAAAAATGTGTAATTTACAATACCATTAGCGCAAACGTTCCTAATGCGAGACCTATTGCATTGCAAATGCGTGTTCCCCTTGTACTCACATCTCTCAATGGGTGTTTGATACCCCATGTCTGACTTTCCCTGTATGCGGGATGATGTGCAGCACATCTTCCTCCCCTCTGTAAATTGAATGCCTTATCTTTCACCCTTGAATATGTCTGAAGGCAAATCCATGTTTCCTCTCTCTGTGAATAATATCCAAAACCTCCCCACTTTGTGCTTGAAATCAACCCCGTGCAGGCATTCTCTTGAATCACCCATGATCTAGAATTAAGCTGCTGAGCAAGTAGGCAGGCATTCAGTAGTGCTGCACTTCAAATGTAGTCATTGGTTGATAATCATAACATTGAATACTTAACTGAACACTATTTTAATTTATTAGTATATTTAGGAGTATAAACAAGACATTTTGAGAGTATGGTTGAGTAACTTGAGTACAATAATGGTTGCCAGTGAATCTAAAACCCCAATTACTGAACGTACATGAACATGCAATCTTAGGAGGAAAGGGATTGGGGAGGGAGACTATGTAACTTATATATTTGCCCCCCCCCATTTTAGACCTCTTAAACCAGCATATGTGTAGTGTATGTCTTGTGCAACTGAATTGTTATCAGATGAGGAGTCTCTAAATAATCTTGGAGCTGCTGATTGCAGAAATATACGTTTTGACAAAGTCAGTGTCAGGACCAGTACCACTGACACATATTGAGTTCAGTTGACATTTCTCATGAGGGGATCTGTGCTATTAATGACGTTAGTCACTAATGCATGACCAATATCTGTAGCAGCAGACTGGCATAACACGGCAAAGAAAGGGCCCCCCCCTAAAAATGCTCATTGATGTTGCTCCTTGAGTTATTGATACCAGGGATATTGGTAATTTTGGGAGGCAGAGATATTAGGGATTAATCAAGGGATACCAAGGCTTCCATGAGAAATGAGGAACTACTTGGGAAATCAGTAATTCCAGGTCTGAATATCCCTTTCCCCGTTAATTCTCCACGAGACTCCACCTTCTGGCAGGCAGAGCCTCTGGTGTAACCATAGTTTGTTTTCGTGCTCCTAAGTTCTGCTAATCATGGATGGTTTCATTGTAAGACAGTTAACAAATATGAATAGGTTTTGAAGGCATGAGATAGAAAAAGAACTAGAATGAAAGAATGTCTCTACTGCTGGTTACAATTGCAATCAATGAGGAGGTAAAGAGAAGCTGTGATCCAATCGGCTTCCAATGGTTAGTACAAAAATCAGAGAGAGGGGAGAATGGACCACTTGTCCTGTATAACCAGGGTTTTTATTTGTGGGGGAACCGTCATAAAAACCCTCATATATGTACAAAGGCGATTGGCGGTATATCTTGATTCTACGCCTCAGTGTACTGTTACAGCATCATCATTGGGTCTTTATTTTTGTAAATATGCTGACCTCCACCTGGAGGAAGACCAACTGGTTTGTCAGTAGTGGCCAGTTACTAATCTACCACACTGATATTGGTCAACATGTTTCAGCCTCGGGGTAAACCCGGGGCACCGCGCACAGAGCCAGAACAAGCGAGTGACTTGCAAAAACCGAACCGGGTTTCCTTTAGCTCATCGGTACCCCGAGGAGGCCCAGCACTACAAAAAAAAGGTACAGATACTACAGATCTGACTTAACACTACAAGGGTGGTAAGTTTACCACTGTATTAGGAACCATAATGTGCTCTTAGAACACACCTTGTCCTGACGAAAGCCTCTAGAGTTTACCACGAGGCTGAAACATGTTGACTAATATCAGTGCGGTAGACTGGTAACTGGATCGACACACGCCGAACTATCCTTTTTTAATTTCCCACATCACAACTTCTCCAATAAATACTTGTGATAAAGTGATGTTGGGAATTTTACCTCACTACACCAGAGCACGTACACACCCTCTCGTTTTTCGTTTCTGGCCACTACTGACAAACCAGTTGGTCTTCCTCCAGGTGGAGGTTAGCATAATTACAAACATAAAGACCCAATGATGACGCTGTAACAGTACACTGAGGCGGAGAATCAAGACATACCGCCAATTGCCTGTGTGCATATATGAGGGTTTTTATGACTGATCCCACACAAACAAAGGCCCTGGTTATACAGGACAAGTGGTCCAATCTCCCATATCTGTGATTTTTGTACAAGGAAGTATTGTCTAATTTTTATCTTGCCAAATGTATTATTATGCACGGATTTGCATAACATTTAATCAGGGTGCCTTGCTAACTCTAAGATGTATTGTAGAACAATACTCAGCAATTGATGCACTTTCCTGTATTTAGGAAATGTGAGCAGGGGCGGCTCCTCCGTAATGGTGCAAGAGTGTTGCCCCACTGCCCAAAGCCAGCAGATGGCAAATAAAATGATAACAACACAATACTATTATCGTTTTATTTATTGTTGTTTGAGCGGGGAAATGAGTATAGGGCGAGGCGCGCCGGGCATGGCAAGGAGGAGGAATATGGTGCACTTGAAAGTGCGCATGTCAGTTTTGGGCAGCCGTCTCAGCCAGCCAAACAGACATGCACACTTATGTATCTCCAACCAGCTGCGCATCTCCAACCCAGCTCTGTTGCACGGCTGGGTTGGAAAAAAGCCACAGGCTCCCTGGCACTGTCTGAGCTGCAAATGATGCTACTCAGACCAATCCTGTTGCTGCTCTCATGCTACAGAGCAGTGGCTGGATTGGGTGGGGAGCCTGTGATTTGAGACCCATCTACTTCCAGGCTGGACGAGAGGAGCAATGAGGCGGCTAGCATCGCCAGCATGTGTGCAGGGCAGGTATTTGTTAAAATGTTTATTTTATTCCCCAACTCCGAACAGCTGCTCTACCACTTTAGATAGGTGGCGACTACCACTGAACATGAGATTTAGTGTATCCTCAGGCCCCAGACTCTACTATTGTTGTATAATTGCAGTCATCTCTCACTAGTAGATCCAAAGTGTTATATGGGCATAAGTAAAATGTTTGTAACTATGCCTGGTAGTTTTATTCTGACATCTTTCATTTGTCTATGTTTTCAATGATAGATATATACCAAAGAACACTTCTCCAAAACCAATTATTTAGTATCAGGCATTATATCCAAGAAAAAATTACAGTTGTCCAACAGACCAATGGTTTTCAATTTTTATTATTAAAAATATATACAAAATTTATAAATCATGTTTTCTTTTATATAATACATATACATGTCATTATAAAAAAAAACAACACTTTGTCGGCGCTCTTCTTCTTGTAACATGTATGAGCAATGATTTGATTAATGAAGCATTTATTGAATTCTGTTTGTGTGTTCGTGTATTCTCCTTGTGTCAATATTGTTTGTTGTTTACTGATCATTTGTATTGACAATGTGTTATGTTTTCTGTCATGTTTTAATAATTAACCTACATACAATATGTTAATTGTTCATTGTAATGTTGGGGGTGCTCCTCAACATTTGATGTGTTAAGTATTTATTCTTCAGAGTGTGTTGGTGTATTTTTTATAATGAAATGTATATGTATTATATCATAGTTTTAAATGATAAAAATTGAAAACCATTGTTCTGTTGGACAACTGTGATTTTATCTTGGCCATAATGCCTGATACTTAATAATTGGTTTTTAGAGAAGTGTTCTTATATATCTTGTTGTTTTCCCTGCCTTCTTCTCCTTACATATTTATTCTCTCAGGGACCCTCTAGTTTTCTTCATATGTTTTCAACGCTCCCCCTCACCTTCCATTGCCGAATTTGCTGCTGCTGCCTTTATGACCTAGCTACTATAAATAGAGTTTAGTTTAATTTCCCTACCACCTGTGTGCCTCATTCTCATTTACTTTAAGCAGCCTGAGTGGCTGACCAATTTATTACACCAGTGTTATGTGCAGATAAACTCAGTAAAGTGCATCACCTAGTCCCACCTGTGAGGTAAACACATGCTGTAATGTAAAGAGTTAAATAAAGCAAGGCAGTTGACTGCTGCTTCAGTAGGTATCGTTCTACACTGAGGGCCTGATTCAGAAACTGCCCTTTTGGGGTGAGATTACTACTTTTTAAACATTTATTGTTACATTATTTTTCAAATTTAAAATCATTACATTTTAAATACTCTATAATTAAGTATGCACTATTTCTATATATCTGCAACACACCTTTCTATGTATTTATATTTTTAACTATTTTAAATAATTTAATGTAATAATATTTCATACAGGCATTTATTTTAAGTCCCTTTCTCCGTTAGTTTCAATGCAAGGATGCTGCAGTACTAGTAGCTAGCCATGTGTTGTGCTGGATTTGCTACAAAAGTGTCACTATAAAAATACAGTTTGTGAATACTGAAAAGTAGTAAAGTTACTCAAAAAAGTAAACTTTGTCAAACATGTAAATTACCTTTGTGGAACAGGCCCAGAATATTTTCTGACGTCTCCCTAGTTTCGGTATACCTGAGCTGGCACACTTCAATGTCAACTCATTTAATCCCAGGTCACATTCACATTGCTGGGCTTTACACTTGAGCTGTGCCTACCTTCAGGTTCTGCAATGCCTGTGTATCTTGCAAGTAAGGCTGGCATCGTAAATTCCTCTTTTGTGACTGTGAATTTTATCAGCTTTTATTCACATTCTGATTTACAACTGCTAATCTGCTTTTGATTTGTTTAGCCTGGATAAAGACTGTAAGTGAAGGTGCCTGACTGTCTACTGGAAAAAGTCATACTTCTCAAATTCTACTAACTTTTGAGTAAATATTGCGACTCGCATCATCTTTGATTTGGCAGCACAGTAAACGTGATGAAATAGTGCAGTTAACTTTACATGATATTTTCTACCCCTTCTAGAGACCCAGAATGGAGTTATATTTTTTATACATACAATTGTAGAACACTTCCACTTTTCTAGACCACGATGTAAAGCTATTCCTCCTAAATTCCTAATTTTCCATATGAAGATACTGCTATTTTTTCAAATTTCTTGGCAAAGTCCTAAATGTTGCACTTGGTGAAGCTAGGTAAATTGTTCTGACATCATTTGATATTGACCAAGGTGGCGGTTTTTCTTTAACCTTGTCAGTAGTGAAGATATTCAGCTGCAGGGTGTTTCACCAGTGGGACTTCTGCACCGAGGAATGGGACAGGAATCAACCATCTTCTCCATGACAAGGTGCAGGGGAGGAAGGTACTATGAAGACAGGGCAGTGGAGTATGGTGTGGGGTAACTACCAAACTCCTCAAAATGCACTGCGGTAGGAGGAGGAGAGCAGGACAGAAAGTTTAGGAACTGTGTTGGTGCAGAGCCAGGGGAGCTAGGACAGGAGATAAAATGTTCCTGGTTAGGGCGTGAGCTTTGAACTGGGGGCAAGTCAGTCTAGCTTAAACCTTCATGCCAGTGAGACTGGTTCCTCAATACCACAAAGAGATTATTTTAAATTAATGAGCCTTCCCTTGATAAACATTAAGAAGGGTTTTTTTTATTACAAAATTTAAGAGTCAAAAGACTACACAAATATGCACCTCCTACTCAGTATATAGATGAAGGAATAAGGTAGAGGAATATGTATATATCTATGAAGGACATCTCTGAAATCTGATTCTCCTTAAGGCATAGCTTGATCTATATGAGAGAGAGAGAGTGAGAGAGAGAGTGAGAGAGAGAGAGAGAGAGAGAGAGAGAGAGAGAGAGAGAGAGATTTATCAGAAGGTCAAGGTGTTGGATTTATTTCACGTCAGCATAATAAAACTAGCTGGGGTTCTCAGACTGCAAATTTATTTCTACCCAGGATATTGTTCTAGATGAGAGAAGTGAGTGCTCATACATATTTTGTGGCATATTACCACTATTTCCCCTGATGTAATTTGGTGCTTTCTCATGTATGTCCGAATGTGTAAAGCAGAAGAGAAGGTAGTGATTCCAGGGTGAGTTATAAAGCCTTTAAATGACTACACTGGAGCGTGATATTCGTATGTGGTATTTCTGTAGCGCTAAACTGGACACTAGAAAACTGCTAAACAACCTCCAGTGCATGTGTTTTGACACCAACTGCCTTGATTAGATTTTAGCTAAAGCCACACTGCAATGGGGCAGAAATGACACCAGTAACACTAAAGTGGAACAACCGTGGCAGGAGATGGAGTATCAGAAAATAAGCTCAAGGTCTCTGAAGCCTAAGACCTTTGCACTTTTCAATTAGTCAGAAACACGTAGAATCAGGCCCTGGAGAAATACCGGCGAGATAAAGGGAAAAGGAAAGACACTGAAGTTTTAGCAGTATGGAACCCCTTCTTACCACTGGTAAGCAAATGGTGCATGTGTTCAAAGTTTGAACATACTTTACAACTAGATAATTGGCAAGTGAAATTCATAAAATGATGTGTTACTCTACTTACCATGAAAATACAACTTTAAAGTAGGGTCCTAGGGCTAGATTAACGACCCAACAGACACATGCCCTGTTAACACTATAGAGACGAAAGAAATATCTGAGGGTCAAGAGGAAACTACAATCCTACTGTGAAAACATCAGATAAAAGTGCTGTGAGATGAACAAATGAATATAACTATGTGTCATGCTGCACTCAAATTCTCAAAATTGAAAAAAGTGCCCATCAGCTCCCGCCAGGTACCACCCTATACATCATTTGGGCTCTCCTTACCCTGGAGAAAGTGCAGTATGTCTACCAGTATAGTATTGATAGAAAAACAACTTCAGAAAAATCCAAAGTTGTACTTAGAGGACCGGAGAATTATTTAATATGGGTAGCTGAATTACAGTGCCAAAAAATAAATTTGTGAAAAAAGTGCGATCTTAAAATTAGGTAGTAGTTGAGTGGATTAGAGAAATTTTTATTGAGTTCCCTCAATACTCCTAATACTAAGATGTGAGAAAACAAGCAGATTTAACATAATATCTGCAAGTCAGTAGGGTCAACATGTTTCAGCATTTGTGACTCTAAATATGTCACTGCTTTCTTCAGGACCTAGATGTTAATGGCTACTGTACAAAAAGGAAAAATATCACCTGTATATTTTTCTCAAATTCGTTCAATCTTCTCCCCTGTGACTAGTGAAAAGAAAGAAAAATAAAAAAGAGCACAGAAACAAACGAAAACACAGTAGAATCAATAGTAAGACATACACAATTTGTATAGCCATACGATGTAGATACTTAATTATATCTGTATAGATGCTCAATATATCACCATTATTTCAAATCTAGACTTTTAGCCATCTTACCTAATCGGTAGGAGGAATAGCATCACCCCACCTGGCTGCTGCTCAGGTATGAGGAGCACCGCTCTAGTAAAAACACAAGACAAAACACTTAAACTCACACCAATTGGCCACACATCTTCCACAAACTCAGTTCAGTATCAATATTTTGTTTTACTTTAGATGTACTTGAGTGGAAAGCAAATAAATCGGCTCATATTCAGCCTATTGTAGTGTTGCTTAAATTTCACAAGTATGTCGTAATGAGGCTTATTTAGAGCATAAACCGGCATCAACAATTTCGTCTTGTCCGGTGAATTATAATCACCGAACAAGTCTTTCTCACACAATGAATCCTAATTCAATGTGTTTATTTATTAGGATTTAGGAATTAGGATTCATTGTGTATTCACATCTGCGGTCAGCTTCATTATTTTAGATGCGCGGGACTGAAAGTCCTTCTAACGCATTTGTTTGAATACAAAGCCAGAGCTCGACTGCAGTACTCGTCGCACTTGATCTTAATAATGACTAACTAACAAACAATTTATTCTGCCTGCATGATTTCGCCCGTACAGATTCTATTTGCACATTCGTTCAGGTTCCCAGCCGGAAACCAAAAGTTATTGCCTTACTCACCAACCGGTCATTAATCATCACCAGGCTCTCACCTTCCTGTCGGTACACAAGGCGTACCTCTGAGCAATCTGGAGGGGCGCCGGTGTACTGCAAAAACGCCATTTTGATCTTGTCAATGTCACGTGACATTTCGAGCACATGACTTCAGAAACTACAAACCAACCCCAGAAGCAAGGGAATTGTAGTTTTACCGATGATGTGAATTGGTATTGTCAATGTCACGTGACATTTTGGTTATGTGACTTCAGGAACTACACGTCAAACTCAGAAACATGGGAATTTTAGTTTTGTCGGTGTTGTGATTAAATAACACTTCTTTTAAGCGTAGTAGTTTCTTTTATGGTGTGAATGTAGTTATTCTTCGTTCTAGTTTATCGATATATGTGTTTGGTAGGGTTCAAACTTAATATTGGTAACAAATGTTATTATCTATGTAAGACTCAATCCGTCACACCATAAATATTTATTACAACCATTATGTCTTAAACAAAAACTAAGCCTACGGGAAAAGTAGTGCTAGTAGAAAGGATAACTTTTGGTTGAAAATAAAGACTAAAAAGAGTAGTTAGTTATATCTATATACAATTAGTCTGTTTAACTTCCTTTTGTTGGGCATGTATCAAAGGTTATGACCATCATAAAGATATTCATAGTGATATCCATGGAATGTCTTCATTTAAATCCATTTTGTCACTGTTCAGATGATAGACCCACTTTTGTTCTCGTCTAAAGACGTAATTTGATACATCAACAACATGTTCTGGTATCATTGGTTGTTCTAAAACAGTCCATTGAAAGTCGTTGGGACCATGGCCTTTTTCTAAGAAATGTGCCGTTAGTCTTGTTGCTTGTCTCTGACAAGGTATGGTGCTTTTGTGCTCTGATATTCTTACTTTTATGCGCCTGGTCGTCATGCCGACGTAGCGTAGTTGGCACGGGCAGGTAATCAAATATATAAGGTTTTCACTATTACAATTGGTGAACCTGCGTTGCTCCCATGCTCTACTGGTACCATTATCAATAGAGGTAGATTTACAAGTCTGGGGACAGGCAGCACAAGTGCCGCATGGATGATGACCTACTACTGCAGGTAGATACCAGAGTGTCCCTATCTGACGAGGTGTCTTGCTTTTAGGTCTAGTGTTGACTAATTTATCTTTGAGATTTGGTCCCCTTTTAAATGCAAAGAGAGGTCGTGCTATTTGATCTCCTCCTGTGTTGAGAATGGACCAATGCTTATATACAATTTTTTTAAGTTCATTAGATCTAATATTGAAAGTATTGACAAAAGTCAATCGCTCCATTTTCTCTTTTTCTGGTTGTTGTTCCAGCAACGCCTCACGGTTGTTCTTAGAGGCACGTTTTTTTGATTGTCGGATGACCTTCTTGGGATAACCTCTATCTAGTAATTGTTCTTCTAGATTGGAGGCATGTTTTGCAAAAGTTGATTTATCAGAGCAATTTCGTTGAACTCTTAAAAATTGCCCAAATGGCAAATTATTTCTCAATGATCTAGGGTGACAGCTGAGAAGGGAATTGCGAGCCATGGGTTTTTTGTACAGTTCTGAGTGTAGCCCATCTGATTTCACAGTGATCAGGAGATCTAGAAAAGGCAATTCAAATTTGTTGTGTTCAACTGTAAATCTCAAATAGGGATTTTGAACATTAAGCCACTGGTGAAAAAGCAAGAGATCGTCCAATGTCCCATGCCAGATTACTAAAATGTCATCAATATATCGCTTCCATAAGCTAAGCGATTAATGAAATGGATTGTTAGATGTTAAGACGATACTCTGTTCAAAACTATGAACGTATAAATTCGCCAGACTCGGCGCAAAAACGCTGCCCGTGTTGGTTTGGAGGTGCAGTGAATCTTCAAATTTGAAATAGTTCTCCTTCATGGCTATCTCTGCCAAAGTCATGATGAAGGAAACGGGAGTGATAGTTGGTGGTTCACTTTCTTCAAGTAATTTTCTCACCACTTCCAAGGTCTCTGTTTGTGGGATCGAAGTGTATAGTGATTCCACATCGAAGGAAACTAAAATGTCTGTGGATTGATCAAATTCGATTTCAGGTAAGAGTTTCTGGACATCTTTCGTATCTTTCAGGTACGTTGGCATCTTCCTGACCATAGGATTGAGAAAATGGTCTACGAAAGTTGATAGAGGTTCAAGAAGCGAACCAATCCCTGAGATTATTGGTCGTCCTGGTGGTGGACGTTGTGGCTTATGTACCTTTGGTAAGGTATAGAAATAAGGTACCATGGGTTTGCTATTCCTCAAGTATGCAGCCTCATTCGGAGTTATCCAGCCTTCACTGACACCTTCCTCTACTAGATCACTTATGATGTTTTTTAACCGCTCTGTTGGGTCATTGGTTAATAGAAGATAAGACCTTGGGCCCGATGTAGGTGGCCATTTACCGGCCGGTAATGGCCGATTTCGTCCGTTACCGACCGGTAAATGGGTTTTTGGGATGTAGGGGGCCAATTTTACCGATTCCGTAAATTTACCGAATCAGTAAAATACTGAATCAGTATTTTTACCGATTTGGTAATTTCCAGATGTAGGTGGGACTCTTCTGAGTCCCAAAGGCCTTTCAGATTCAGTATTTTACCACCCAGTCCAATTGGGTGGTAAAATACCGAATCCAGGTGTGCATGCACACCTATGCCATCTGACAGACAGACATGCCCTTAGGGCATGTCTGCACACATGCCTGTATTTGGGGTGCTAGAGGGTGTCAAAGTGACACCCCCTGCACCCTTGCTGGAATTGGTATTTACCGAATCAGTAAATACCGATTCGGTAATGCCCATTGATTCCTATGGGCTTCAATGCCCATAGGAATCAATGGGCATTACCGAATCGGTATTTACAGAATCGGTAAATACCGAATCTTAACGATTCAGTATTTACAGATTCTGTAAAGCCTACATCCCCCCCCCTCTATTTTACCACTTCTTAAATACCGAATCGGTAAAATTCGGTATTTAAGAAGTGGTAAAATAAAATTACCTACATCTAGCCCCTGGTGTCTTGTAGTTGTCGCAGACACTCATCCCTGTAGGTGGTGCTATCCTGTAAAACGATGGCACCACCCTTATCGACTGATTTTATCGTGATCTTATCATTGGATGTCAGTGAGCGCTATGCATCTTGTTCTTTCTTTGGCAGATTCACAAAGGAATTTTTCTTCGACTGGAAGAGTAAGCTTAAATCATTTTCAATCGCTTTCTCGAAAGCAATGACTGAGGGATAAACGTAGAAGGTTTTTTTTAAACCAGTATTAGTATTGGTTGAATCGGGTGGTTCCTCATTCTTCTTAGCGAAAAAGAAATGTAACCTGATTTTTCTGAAGAATTTGGCCATTTCCTATCTGGCTAGGAAAGGATCACCTTTGTTGTGACAAAATCTAAGCCTCTGTTTAAGAGAGCTTCTTCAGTCTCTGACAATGTGTAAGAGCTTAGGTTTATCACGAGGCTGTCTCGTTGCTTGTCCCTGCCGCTTCTTGCGGTATTTTCTTGCCATTCCTCAAATCCATTGTGGTTGGTTGTGGAGGATTCGCCCATTGGACCAGTCGATTGAATCTGGGTCTCTTGCGACCTGTCGCTCCTCTCCGGCCACGCCCTAAAAAAGGCTGCATGTTGGGATCATAATGGAATTGTGGAGGACCGAACTGTCCCACTGGTGGTTGAAAGGGAGGGGCTCCAAACATCCAAGGGTTCGACTGAAACCACGGTGGAACTTGATTTTGATAGTTGTTCCTCCAAAATCTTCTGTTGCCTCTTCCCCTGCTTCTATTAGACTGAGTCCCTGCACCTGAACTGTCTGAATCAATAGACAGATCCTCCAAACTAGAAGTAGCATAGGTTGATCCACCTTTTCGTCCATTTCTGTTGAAAGGAGTCATTATTAAGATCAAGCGCGAAGCATACTACAGTCGAGCTCTGGCTTTGTATTCAAACAAATGCGTTAGAAGGACTTTCAGTTCCGCGCATCTAAAATAATGAAGCTGACCGCGGATGTGAATACACATTGAATTAGACTCCATTGTGCTTGAAAGACTTGTTCGGTGATTATAATTCACCGGACAAGATGAAATTGTTGATGCCGGTTTATGCTCTAAATAAGCCTCATTACGACATACTTGTGAAATTTAAGCAACACTACAATAGGCTGAATATGAGCCGATTTATTTGCTTTCCACCAAGTACATCTAAAGTAAAACAAAATATTGATACAGAACTGAGTTTGTGAAAGATGTGTGGCCAATTGGTGTGAGTTTAAGTGTTTTGTCTTGTGTTTTTACTAGAGCGGTGCTCCTCATACCTGAGCAGCAGCCAGGTGGGGTGATGCTATTCCTCCTACCAATTAGGTAAGATGGCTAAAAGTCTACATTTGAGATAATGGTGATATATTGACCATCTCTACAGATATAATTAAGTATCTACATCATATGGCTAAACAGATTGTGTATGCCTTACTATTGATTCTACTGTGTTTTCGTTTGTTTCTGTGCTTTTTTTTATTTTTCATTCTCTTCACTAGTCACAGGGGAGAAGATTGAACGAATTTGAGAAAAATATACAGGTGATATTTTTCCTTTTTATACAGTAGCCATTAACATCTAGGTCCTGAAGAAAGCAGTGACATATTTAGAGTCACAAATGCTGAAACACGTTGACCCTACTGACTTGCAGATATTATGTTAAATCTGCTTGTTTTCTCACATTTTAGTATTAGGAGTACTGAGGGAACTCAATAAAAATTTCTCTAATCCACTCAAATACTACCTAATTTTAAGATCGCACTTTTTTTTCACGAATTTATTTTTTGGCACTGTAATTCAGCTACCTATATTAAATAATTCTCCGGTCCTCTAAGTACAACTTTGGATTTTTCTGAAGTTGTTTTTCTATCAATACTATACTGGTAGACATACTGCACTTTCTCCTGGGTAAGGAGAGCCCAAATGATGTATAGGGTGTTACCGGGCGGGAGCTGATGGGCACTTTTTTCAATTTTGAGAATTTGAGTGCAGCATGACACATAGTTATATTCATTTGTTCATCTGACAGCACTTTTATCTGATGTTTTCACAGTAGGATTGTAGTTTCCTCTTGAACCTCAGATATTTATTTCATCTCTATATTACTCTACTTACCACCAAGAAGCTATGGGACAACCTTGTCAACAGACTGAATCCGGAGAGTCCAGTGTGAAAACAGCTAAATGAAGAAGAACAGCCCAATGATTCCTTCCAATCAAATCTACCCACCGGAATGCAAACAAATAACAAATATGCTAATGAATGGGAGCTGGGTGTGTTGGAGCTTGGGCCCACTCAAACCTTTATCTCCAGAGCTGTGAGCTTTCTAGAAGCATCAGAGTTAAAGAGAGAAAAACTATCACTTGTTTACCTCTCGATACAGTGCAACCAATGTGGCCACACAATAATCCACCAGACAACTTAATCTGAGTTTAGTAGGGTTTAATTATACATTTAGAAACAAATAAATGTAAACCAATCTCAACTCCAATCTCAACATAATCATGCAGAAATACAGAAAGACCAAAGAAAGTCCAAATCTCCTGAACAGATTTACCTACATAATACAAAGTAGACAACTAACTCTATTATGATGATTATACAGACGACCAGGAAAAATAATTGGGTATTAAAGTGCATCAGATGATCCACCTTAATGAGAATGAGCAAGCTATCTCTCTCTATTCTACCTTTAAAAGGACAGCCCCAAACTAAGGAGCATTTGGTAAGGGTGAAATCAGAAATGTGTCAACTGTCATAGTATTCAGTAAAAGGCACTCCAAAACTGGGTCAAGTAGCATAAACCTGCACAAGCAGAAGCGTAGGTCTGCTCTTTGTAAATTCCCAAAATGACTCTCCTGTCCCTCATTTCATTCAGTGCAAAATATAAATTACAGTCAGAGTAGACAAAAAAAGCACTATAAAGCGGACAATGCTGGCTTTGTCATAACGTTTTTACATTACATTCTGCCATTTGCAACATAGCTAAAAAACATTAGCAAAGCTAATACATCTCACATGGGCAAGAACTGTGACTTTTTCAATGCTTGTTAGCTAAAGTCATGCACAGAGTTAATGCAGAGAATGAATAGGGGTTGACTAAAAGGAACACTTGACATTCTCCACTACCTACGTCGGTAAAAAAAGTCCCTATGCCAATTCAACAATTCAGGTGGATGCCTTATTGATGATATTTAATAGCATTAGACATTTTAGTATTGCTTTTTGTATTAAAACACTATTTCAGATAGCTTATATTTACTGAGTTAAATTCTGTTTGCATGTCAGTGAAATTCATGTTATTCTTTTGTTCCTCTGTTGGCTTTGAGGTTGGCAGCAGAAGATTTAAATTTTCAGTGTTTTTTTATAAGCCTTAAACCTATATCAATGGGTTTCAAGAATAGCCTTCTCATTTATTCAGTCAAAACACTCTCAAATAGTTTTACCTGCAAACTCTACAGTCAGCTATGCCGATAGCCAGCCATAGCCGATCCACAACCCTTTTTAATGTTTGGAACTATTTCTGTATCTTCCCGTAGTTCATGGGTAACTTGATAAGTTATGATGGTATGTGTTCGCAAAAGCTTTGTTGAAAATTTGTAGTCTGTGAGGCAAAGAGCATATTGACATGAGGATCCCTCTACACCTCACAAGGGAAACAAGCTCCCTGAGTGATGGCAAGTTGCTAATTCATACTCGATTACAGATGGTTTCTAGTTTAATCACATGACTAAATCCTCACTAAGAATACTAGAAGGTGCATTTCTAGGCATGCAGACGGCCTTCAGAGGAAACAACAATGTAAACAATTTGGTCTGAGCAAACTGGTTGCCAAAATTATACATTTTGGGTGCCAAAGTGAATGTCACCTTGCCTCAAAGATTTGGCATATTTGGTGTGCAGAGTTAGCAAGAGTAGAACACAATAGTTATGGGTAACCATAGACAAGCATCTATTTTTCTTCTATTTTACATCTTTCTCTTCTGCTGCAATATTGCATAATCATGCTCATCATCAAACAACTCCATGTTCATCAACTTAAACACTTTCTGCCCTTTTCAGTATTTTTACTTTGCATGGTGCCATTAGCCATGTATTAACATCATAAACCATGAAGGGATAAGTTGGGGAAATTTGCTGTCTCCTGTAAGACCATTTATAGAAGAGAAACAAATATGTCTGAGAGCATAAATCATCAGAAGAAATATAGCAATGATTAAGTCAACCTTGAATATTTTTGTCCACCAACCCCCTAATGTACTTTGTAATCCAAACCACAGGTCTCAACACTCAACTTAATTTTCAACATTATAAAAAAATTCAGACCTATTTTGAAAATTGCTAATTTGTTCAAATATTCTTACAGATATAAGCTCAGCACTCAACACCTATATTGACAAAGACATTGCTCATAGCCACTAGAATGGAATGAATTGCCATCCTGTTCTGTAAAGTTTGTCCTTTGTGTCACTAATTGGGTAGTGAAGAGCTTAAGAGCTTTGCAGCTGAATATTCTACTTCTTCCCAGTGAACTTGCAGCATGTCTTTGACAGATAGGCCCAATCCACCACTTAGGATGGCAAAGAATCTTGGCACAGGTGACTTGTCTCTTTTCTTTCCTCCATGAAAGGCAGGTAGGAGTGTACTTGAATGTCTTATGGTGGACTCAACATAAACGGAATGGTATTAACCAGCCTTTAAGTAGCCACGAATAAACGTGTTTGCCACAAACGTATTAAATTCCAGTTCAGTTGTAGGCTGAAACACCTTTCAGATTAAACAATATGCTACAAGGAAAAATGGGGATATCAACTTGTGTGAAGATCAGATAGGAAATGGGGTGTATACATTTTTTCGTATGGTGGCACTTCATTCAAGACATCCCATGAAAAGGCTGCTGTCTCCTTCCTCAAAACCAGTCTTTAGAGCAGCGGAGGCTTTGTGAATAGCAGAGGGCAAGACCTCTTTATCGGAAGGGGCAAAATCAGGTTATTTAAATTAACTTAAGTCATGTACAAACCACATTCAGGAATAGAGTGCATAGGTGAGTGTGAATCGGCACTTTGTTCTTCCCATTTATCAAGCTGTACCTAAGGATACTAAAGGCCCCAGCCAACTCCTTGAAACAGCACTTGATTTGTATCTTTGAAGACCCAGTATCGACCTGGCGCACCTGGCTGGGAATTGCAATAAAATCTCTTAAATTAGTGGAAGAAAATCACGCGAGGCAAGACATCCCGCTGAATGTTTGGAAGCGGGCCATTAATAAACAAGTCCATGAAATCTCCTTCGAACTTGATTATAAATCCCTTCACCAAAGCTCAAATTTGGAACCCCTAAATAACTCATACACAGCGGGTAAAGCACAACCTTATCTAAGCAAGGCCATTACAACGCAGGCCCGAAGCAAAATTCTATCCATGAGGCTGATCACGCTCGGGATAGTAGATTTCAACCCCGCTTGGGCCCAAAGAGGGGAAGCCATATCCTGTAGGCTATGTGCGTACAAAAGGGAATCCTGGCTGCACCTTCTTTGCTGCTAACCTCATTTCATGAACGAACGCCGGTGACTGCTGCGCCTGATCTGCCTTAATTGAGTATAACAACCTGCTCGGAAGCATCAGCCCTGTGCTTGTCAACGACTACTACTATGACACTAGCGAGATTGGCCAAATTTGTTCACCAAATCAGACAAGCACTAAAAACCTATAATGATAACATTTATCGTCTGGGAAGGTCACCCCAATGTAACGGATCAGAGTTGAAGTGTAGCTGTCACGTAGCATCATTGATAGTGCCACCTGCACGTCCACCTATGAAAGAAAGCAAAGACTCATTCCTACGCTTCAACGCTGGGAAAGGGCAATCAAATGGGACTAAGACTCTCTCTCTACTCTGCTTCTTTCTATACCATTCTTTTAACCAGTACAGGCGTACATCGTTTGTTTTAAATAATGCAAAGAAATTTTAGAATTACCGTTTTCTGCACTTTTTATTTTTTTACTGTAAAGATTTTAATTAATCGCACAGTTAATAAAAAAAACCTTAAAAAACATTGACTCTCAAATATTTCATGTAAGGTTGGCACAGTGTATCCTGTAACTCATTTTCCTTTATCATTTCTAAGGCAAAAACCATTAACATGATTTACAATATCTTATTTATTTATTTGTAGAGAGCTACACTTATCCCAAAGGATATCAAGGCGCTAATAGCGAGTAGATTGGTTAGGCTGCTAGGAGGGGTGCAACAGAAGAGTATTAATATTTAGGAAACAGATGAGTTTTTAGTTTTTTCCGGAATGATAGATAGTTGGATGTGAGCCGTAGATCCAGAGGCAGTCTGTTCCACTTCTTGGCTGCAAAATATGAAAAGGATCACCCTCCAGTCCTGACTTTCTTAATATGCTTTGTTCTGGCCAGTGCTTGTGCTACAGTGGTACTCCAAAAATATATTCTAAATCAACATGGCCATTTCCCCGAATCCTCAGAACACACATTCATTCAACAGTGGGGCCCATTACACTGCACACTTACTCTATTCATTTAATTCGGCTTCACAGATTAGGCCAACAAACAAGGAGTCCTACTATAACATTGGCGGAGTGTCTAAACCTATTTAACTATTTTTATTTACACCTGCAATTTAAAGCAATTTACCCTGATTTCATTAAAAACCATTTTATTCAGACAAACCACCATAATGGCAATGGATCTGCTAGAACGAAAACTAGGCGTAGGAAAATCAAAGGCCAGCTTTACTTCTCCATTTATCTAATTTTTATTCAAAGCAAACTTTTAGTATGTCCAACATTTAGGCATTTATTTATTCTTTATTCAATAAAAAAACGTTTAACTTTATTTAAAAAATGATCATTTATTTAAAAGCTCGGAAATAGACATTTATTTAAAAGTTCAGTAAAAAGTTTATCAAAGAATAGATAGTTCCAAATTCACTCTCTCCTAACATCCCTAGCTAACACCCTCATCTTATCCTAACAGTCCTGTAAAGAAAAACAAACAAGCAGTAAGAAATTCTTACATCCAAGAATCGATCTTCAGTCCGGCAGCATATCCAGAGGAAATCGAAAAAAGCGACACCTCTAAGCAAAATCAGGGGTTTTTAATACACTAATTTCCTAACTTAATCATCTAAAAAGTAACTAACATCACCAATTCGAGTTCTGATTGGACAAATTTGGGCTAGATGAGCATCTCCTCATCATTACAGCGTGCTTTTCACAATGAATCAGCAGAAAAATAAAGGGTCTTTGTTTAAACAGTCCGTGGCCTAGGCGCTTCCTTGATTCGTAACATAGGGAAATATTCCCATGATCAGAGCATTACATCGTCCATGTTTGGCATCCATCCTAGGTTCCGGGGCAAGGTGACCTTGAATCTCCCATCCGAGCACAGTCAGCTCACTCGCGTTTGCAGACTTTGGATGCACATGCGCAGTCTAATATTCACTCGCAGTTCATCAGAACAGCCATTTTCTTAGTATGCCTCAAACGCCACTTTTGGAACTATCGTAGAAACAAACACAAATTCATGTGTAATATGGAACTAAAGCCCTTCTGTTTACCTCCCACCATACTAATGTTTCCCCATTAGTTGTTACCTAGCAAATAAGCCACATAAATGCGCTTCATACTTACATATCCGACGACTTAATGGCACAAAAACATGTACAATAAGCATATTTAAACCGCATGTATTCATATTAGGCTAAGCATTAATTCTCATCACAATTACAACACATATTAGTTATTTTTATTGCATCATGCAAGTAAGATTAGTACTCCTGTGTGTAAAAATGTATGAATCTTATACTATGGTTGATTAATTCATAATAACATGCCATTACTAAATATTAACATTTTGGAACATTGATCTCGAGAGGGGTGTACAAAATTTTGTTTTACCACCTCGCTCCATCAATTC
Source organism: Lissotriton vulgaris (assembly GCF_964263255.1). Classification (NCBI taxonomy): domain Eukaryota; kingdom Metazoa; phylum Chordata; class Amphibia; order Caudata; family Salamandridae; genus Lissotriton; species Lissotriton vulgaris. Next base: position 1,200,188,050 of record NC_141687.1, read on the forward strand.
CTTCATCTGGTGATCCTATCACCAATCATCACTCAAAATTTTGGAAAATTAAGCAGAACATGTTTTGAATTCTTCATATTAGTACAATCTATACAAAATCTTTTCTCTAATTTCTTCCATCTCTATTTCATTCTTTTCTCTTTCTCTTGCTTTTCTTTCTTGATTTGTCTTCTTTATTGCTTTTCTAAAATCTCTTCTACCTTTACATATACAACATAGTCTTATCAGAAAAATCACTATTACTATAATTGTTATTGGAATTAATATTTTACCTATAATTTAACTACCTATCTCCTGAAACCAATGCTTAACTGCTGTAAGACTTCTACCTAATTTTTAAAGAACACCTTCAACCTCCAGTGGTACAATTTCTTTATGTAAATCTGTAATGTTTGTAATATACTTTTCTAAATTTTGGCTTTTATCTGGAATATAAGTACAACAATGTTGCATTTTCTATATTCCACAGACTCCTCCCTCTTTTATTAAAATTATATCAAGGGCAAGTAGATTTTGCATTACCTTTGCTCTCATGGCAACCATTTCAGTATCAACCATCAGGAAACCTCCTTCAGTATCCGTTGATAATCGATCAACTATTGTAGACAATTTTCGGATTCTATTTGCATTAAATGAAATTCCCACTGCTGGTATCAGTGCTCCAAAAACATCACCTATTATTTCCAACACACTCTCTCTTCTTTTTCTACTAAGAACTTTGCCTATCTCATGTTTGCCATTAGTACCTCTATCTACATGGAAGTTTTTAGGAAAGACTAAGCCCAAAACACAGGTTCCATACCAATGGTCAGGTAACCTATAGTAAGCGCTATTCCCACAAATAAAATAAACACCCTGGAAAACAGGATCTTTAAAATGTTATCTATATTGGAATAATGATATTCCAATTTCCCAATCTGATCAAACAAACTTGCTATCACACTACAAGTCCCTCCATATGTAAGAGGAAGATGATGATAAGTCACACCTTCTGACACTGATGCAGGCAATTTTACACAAACATAGCAATCATCAACATTCATAGTTTTGATGTACTCAAGTAATAATCTTGAAAAAGTGTTCTTTGTAAAATCACTAATTGACCTATCATGATGCATCTCTGATCTATCTATACATATGAGTCTCATGAGCTTCTGCTTTCTCACTTGGCTTATTAAAACTCACATTTGATTTCAATTTTGTTAAATTATATTGGAAAGGAATAACAATGGCTCAAATTATCCATAATATTATCAATAATCCCATACAAATGGAACAACACCTACACCATTTTCTAAAAATAGAACATTTTGTTTTATGATTACTGGTGGTAATTTTTTTTAACACAGTTTCTTCGACCTAGCGTCATCTATGAATTACACACCAAACAATTCACTAACAAGATTTCTTCAACCTTATGTCAACTCCGACCCCTTCTATATTTACAATATCTGTCTCACAGGACTTTTAGGCTTTTACTTAATATCATATACTTTGATCATCTATCTCTTTTCTTTAAGTTGACTTCTTTTACTCACTTTTCCCAATTGCTTTTGGGCAGTACAAGTTTTCTTGACTACTATTTACTTCAGCAATGGGCGGTAGGACTATATAAGTCCACTCAGGCGATTTGTACTTCTGATTTGGTCGTCTTACTCTTTTTGGCCTTTGGACAACTTATATTTTCTTTCCCAGTTTTTCTCTCTGGCTAGTGATCTCATTCACTTGCTCTTCTGGCTTGTTTGCTTTGTTCACCAGTTTGAATCTCAGTCCACCAGTTTCTTTAGGCCAATTATCTCCTTTACAGATTTTCTTAGTCTTTGTTTCTATTGTGTTATGCTCCACTCTCCAAGCTCTTTTCCTTAGGCTTTTTCTTAATGCAATTTCATCTGAACTGTCATCAGTTTCACCTTCAGTATCTTCAACTGTGTCGTTGATTATGATCTTTACAATGTCTTTGTCTTCATCAGATTCAGCTTTCTTTTCTGTTACTCTGTTAGAAACACCTTCATAACTGGTACTTGGAATCTCATCCTTATCGTGAGTTACTTCCTCTTCCCCAGTTTCAGGATTTCCGTTCCTGCTTTCAGAGTTTTCAGATTTCTCTTCAGCTTTCTCCTCTTCAATGACATTATCTTCACTTACTTTTGCGTCTTTACTGGTGTCTGTCTTTACCGATTCTCCATCTTCAGATTGATCTTCAAAATCTGGTATCGCCACAATTTCCCTTTCACCTTCACCTTCAGACGCAGAGCTAGCTTCTGATACTTCCAGATGTCGATGTTCCTGTCGATCTTCAGTATCTGGAGTTCTTTCTGATTCAGCTTCAGAATCCGAGTCAGTTGTACTTTTACTGTCGTATGGGTATTCAGGTGCAGGCACACGGCTGGTGGGGCTGGCATGCACCCACCTCTTCAATCCAGCACGCTTGACTGCAGTAGTACTGACTAAGATAACCTGGCGTGGTTTCTGCCACCAAGGTGACAAACAATTTCTCCTGCAATGTACCTTCACTCGAACCCAGTTTCCAGGGAATAATTCATGAGCTGGATTTTTCTCTTTGGAATTTGACTCAGTTCCCACCTGGTGGAGCACAGAAGTTACCACATCAGACAGATTTTTGCAGTAGTCCAATATAATGTCATCATTTATTGTCAATAACTCATTAACAGTTACATAAGCCTGCCTCATTACCCTACCCATCAAAATCTCATGTGGACTTAGTCCAGTTTTTTTGTCAGGAATGCTTCTCAATGTCATCAGGACAAGCGGCAAAGCATCTGGCCACTTAAGTCCTGTTGCCAAACAAATGTTTGCAATTCTGTTTTTAATAGTTTAATTTACCTGCTTTACCACCCCTGAAGCCTCAGGTCTGTAAGCACAATGTAGCTTCTGGCGAATGTCCAGAGCTTCACAGATCATCTGCATCAACTCATTTTGAAAATGTGAACCGCGATCTGATTCAATTGATACTGGGAATCCAAAGTGCGGTATTATTTCTCATAAAAGCAATTTGGCAACAGTTATTCCATCATTTCTCCTTGTGGAGAATGCTTCCACCCATCGGGAAAACAAACAGATTATCACAAGAACATACCTAAGCCTGTTTATGGGGCAATTCCTCAAAATCCATTTGAACCCTTGTAAATGGACCACCCTGCCGTGCTATGGTTCCAAAACTCACAACAGTTCTGTTTGGATTAAATTGCTGACATATTAGACACCTTTGGCACAAACTTTCATCCTGAACTTGGGATTATACCAAGTTTGTCTGAAAAGACGAATCATGGCATCTCTTCCAATATGGGCTTGACCATGGTACATTCGAGCCATATCTGAAATCATGCTATCGGGCATTACTGGTCTTTCATCTTTGTAAACCCAAATTTCATCTTCTTCTCTCTGTCTACATCCTGCCTTTAGCCAAATATCTTTTTCTTCTGGTTCTGCCTCCTCCTGCATCTGCTTCACTTCCTGCCATGTCTCAACTACAGTGGTTAGCATCAAAGGACTCGGAACATGTTCTTTTAGTTTTTTTCTATTAATCAAAGTTTGATTTTTCGCACAATGCTTTGCAATGGCATCCGCATAATTATTTCCTCTAGAAATGTAATCCTCATTCTTTTTGTGCGCTGAACACTTCACTACAGCTATTCTTTCAGGAAGCTGAATTACATCTATCAGTGTCTTCACAAATTTAGCATTCCGAATAGGTGTTCCCGCAGAAGTTAAATAACCTCTTTGAGACCAGAGTTGTCATTAATCATGAACAACTCCATAGCCATATTGACTATCAGTCACTTTGGTTACTTTCACCTCTTTCCCCAGTTCACATGCTCGTATCAAAGCAATCAACTCCGCTACTTGAGCAGAATGAATTCCTTTCAAACAAGATGCTTCCAACACTTCTGCTACTGTACAAATGGCATAAGCAGCGCTCAAAATGCTACTCTCTGTTCTCAAACATGATCCATCCACAAAATAACAAAATTGGATTCAGGTAATGGTTTGTCCCTAATATCTGATCTGGGTTTTGTGCAATACTCAAGAACACCCAGACATTTGTGATCAAGCTCACCTTTCACTTCTGCTTCAATAGTGTCAGGTAATAGTGTAGAAGGATTAACATGCACACATCTGGCAATTGTCACATTTTCTGCTCCCAAAATTACTTTTTCATATCGGGTCATTCTGCTGATGGACATGTATAGGGTTTTTGCTCTTGTGAGGAGAATCTCCACTGAATGAGGTACATCCACCCTCACAGGAAATCCCATCACAATTCCTTCACTTTGCTCCAAACTCCACTGGTTGCTGCTACTGCTTTCAGACATCCTGGCAAAGCCATTGCAACAGGGCCCAAAACAGCTGAGAAATACGCAATTGGTTTTCTCATTTTTTCATGTCTATGAATTAATACTGACAATGCACATCCTTCTCGCTCACTGCAGTACAATTCAAACTCTTTCTCATAATCAGGCATTCCCAATGCTGGTGCTTCACACAATTTTGTTTTCAGCTGTTCAATGCTTCCATTTCAGTTTTGGTCAAAACTATTGGGTTTCTGATATCTGCTTTTGTCAATCTCTGTAATGGTTTTGCAATCAATGAAAATCCACTAATCCACTGTCTACAGTAACCTACCATTCCCAGGAACATTCTCACTTGTCTTTGAGTTTTAGGTGGCTGCATTCCTTGTATCATTCTGATTCTTTCTATTGTGACTTGTCTGATTCCTTTTGCAATCTTGTGACCTAAAAATTGTACTTCTTTCTGACAAAACTGCAATTTAGATGGAGACACTTTATGCCCCTCTTCTGCCAAATGATTCAACAATGCTACTGTGTCAGTTACACATGCATCTTTTGTTTTTGATGCAATCAAAAGATCATCTATGTATTGTACTAATACAGACTCTCCAGGCATGTTCAAACTTTCTAATGATTTCTTTAGCAACTGATTAAAAATCGATGGACTCTCGTGTACCCTTGTGGAATTCTGCACCATGCTAGAATACGATTCTGGAATCGGAACGCAAAAATTGGCTGGCTTTCTGAATGCAATGAAACAGTAAAGAACGCATTGCATAGGTCAATCACTGTGTACCATTCTGCATCATGAGGAATTTGGTACAAAATCACTGCTGGATTCAGAACAATCAGGCAACATGGGACAACAATTTTATTAACCTTTCTAAGGTCCTGTACAATTCTAAATGTTCCATTAGGCTTTTTCAATCCCATGATTGGTGAATTACAAGGGCTGCTTTCTATTCCTCTAAGAATTCCTTGCTCAATCATTTTGTCAATCACTGGAGTAATTCCCTCAATTATTTCTGCAGTCATCTTATACTGAGGTATATTTGGGTAGCTTGCACCTTCCTTTACTGTAACTTTTACAGGATCAACACCTTTCATCAATCCTATATCTTTTCTAGTAAAATCCCATACTTCCTCTTTCACTACTTCTTTCAATTCAACAGGAATCTTTTCTCGATCAAAAACAGGAAATAACTTGCTCCGCTCTGCCTCAATCATGAGCATTGTCATTTTATACAAACTGTCTTCATCTGAGATTTGCAATTCTATGTCATCTGGTGAACAATATATGGCACAGTTCATTTTGCACAAAATATCCCTGCCTAACAAATTAACAGGACTACTATCACACACAACAAATCGATGCATATCTTTGTAACTAATTTCCAATTTCTATTTCAACTGGTTCTGTCAAAGGAGTTTGTATCTGTCTATTAGCTACACCTACAACTTGGATGCTCTCTCCCGAGAGAGGAATATTATGAATTTCCACTGATCTAACAGTAGAACGGGTAGCACCAGTGTCACTAGGAAAGTTTTTTCCACATCATTCACCTTTCCATTTACAAATGGACCAGACTGATCTACCTCAAGAGTGGCTCCAAGCATACACTCTTCTCCCTCTCTCAGGCGCAGTCATAAACTTTCATCCGACTCACTGCCACCTTCTTCTTGTAACCAATACTGAGGACACGCATTCACTCTTTGTGGTCTTTTTACCTGTTCACCTACGCTGAATCCTGTATCTGCACTGTATCTCTGCAGGTTTACACTGTTTGGCAGTGGCGGTTGTGGCACCTGACTTTGCTGATTTGCTATCTTCTGTTGTTGCTGTTGTGGATTTACCTCAAACTGCACCTGCAAATTCAACGAATTATTTTCTAAATTAACTCCTGGCGGACATTTACACTCTTTCTTCCAATGCCCTAACTTGCCGCAATTAAAACAAGGAAGCTTTTTCTTTAGTTCATCTATGTTTCCCACTAACCTTGGTTTACCCTTAAAGTTTCATTGATTCCCTGCATTCTTACTTTCCATTTGCGCCACTTGCTGTTCCGCTACCTTTCCTTGTGCCCACATGGCTTTCTCTTTCAGCTTTTTCTGTTTTGCATCAATCCCTTCACTGCAATATTTCACTTTTCTCAAAACATCATCCACAGTATATCATGTTTTGTTGAATCATGTCTCCAATCTCTGGTGTTAACCCATACACAAATCTGTATATAAAGTGACTCATATCTTTCTCATTTAGTTCTTCATAACCACTATACTGTTTGAAGACTAACAACAATCTTTCATAAAATGAATGTACATATTATTTTGGCTCTTGCGTGGTCCTGTCTATTTTTACCCATTCAGTTTCCTTTGGAGGTATCTTATATTTCAACCATACTATTACTTTTTCATATTTCCGCATTACATCTGGTGACGGAGCTCCTGTGACTTTGCCTCTAGCAAATTCTTCTCTTGGCCAATCTATAGCTATTTTACATTCTGTCCATAAATCTGCTGGCACTAATATGTCAAACAATACATCCAAATCAATCCATAAAACTTTTGACACTTTCACAAATCTGTCTACTTGTCGATACCATTCTACTGGTTTCTCTCTCAATCTTGGGAAATCATTAGTAAACGAAAATATATCCTGTCTGCTCCAAGGAACATGTACATATCCTCCTCCAGGTATCTCTCTCATAGGAAACTCAGGGGCATATTATCAAGCCTGTGCGCTAAAATTATCGCCGCTTTATCGGCCGAAAACGGCCGATAAAGCGGCGATAATGGGCTTGATAATATGCTCTGTGGAATTCCAATCGAAGCCCATGTTAGATGTCTTCACATCTAACATGTGCTTCGATTGGAATTCCATAGAGCATATTATCAAGCCCATTATCGCCGCTTTATCGGCCGTTTTCGGCCGATAAAGCGGCGATAATTTTAGCGCACAGGCTTGATAATATGCCCCTCAGTTGTTACTGCCTCCTTTTCCCTGACCGGAAAAGCTAATGTGGATTTGTCACTATTTTCTTCCCTCTTCTTTGCCCACTTAAGTCTCCATTTACTTACATCTCCCCATCTTCGCAACAGCACAATGAATTCTTTTATCTGTGCTATTCTCCCAGCACTATTCATATTTTCAATGTCTTTTTCTGCAAAATCCACTCTATATGATTTCTGCAATGATTTAAATTTTGAAAATTCCACTCCCAACTCACTTGCCAATTCCTCCAATTGATCATACACTGTTTTTGATTTTCATGTAAGGCTTTTACACATAAACATAAGTTCATCATCCTGATATGTTTTTAGTCTATCCGTTTCAATTGTCCCAATAATTAATTCTTCCATATCTACTTTTAGTTTTGCTACATCCAATACTTTTGGTTCATTTTCTTTTAATTTTAGAGTTTTAATCCAGTCACTCAATTCCTTATCTGACGGTCCTACAGGAGTTTGTATTAAATCTATTTTATCTAGACTTTTCTCTGGTGTTGCAAATCAGAATAAATATGTTCTCTTACTTTCTGAAAACCTTGCTGTAACGGGATTGTCAAGCTTGGTTCTTTTATCCTCTGATTTTCAAATACTGGTATTACTGGCCCTATCGTTACAGGGACAGTTGCTGCTTCCATGTTTTTAGTAAGGTTCTGAATCAGTTCATGTGCAGAACGTTCATAATCGGAAATATTTGGTTGCACATCAAAATGATTTCCGCTACTTCGCACACTTTGTGTGAATCATTCATTGGTACAGGAGTACCTGTAATTCTGGCTTCCACAACAGGTGTATTTGGAATATATCTAACTTCTACTCTGTCTGGCACATCTTTTAAACTTGAATATGGTCTTGGGATTTCATTATTTCTTTCATCTATTATCGGAGCATTCGGAGTAGTCGATAAAGAACTTGGCTGATATGGTGGCAGTCTACTATTTAATATTTCTTCTAATACAACATCTTCTGATTCACTATCACCATAACTGTGGTTCGCTGCTTCTATATTCTTTTTCCTTTCTGTACATTTCTGACCCTCATATACATCCACTAACCTAACTGGATACATACTATCTCTCCATCTTCGCATTCTGCTCTCATGTGTTTCACCCCATAAATTTCGTCCTCTACCTTCCGGTCTGATATGTCTACATAGCCTTTCACTCTCTTGCTCATGCATCTCTTCCTCCCATTCAACTAAAGCCTCAAATTATGTCGGTCTAGGTCTCTGCTCGAGCTTCATCATCTTGTCTCTCAAATTTCTCAAAACTGCCAAATCAAACTATCCTTCTTCAGGAAAAGCTAACACACCATCATCCTGAGTATACCTTGCCCAATTCTCTAACCAAATGCATGTATGGTAACCATATTTTGATAACATGTAAGAAGCGGGCATTTTCGGTGGAGGAAGTCATTTTCCCTCTCTAGTCACAATTTCTTTGTCTTTTGAAAATACATTCTTTAATTTCTTAAACCATGAAGGTTTCTTCTTCTCTTCTTCGTAATAGTAAGACATTTTTCCGGTATTTCTCTGTCTTACAAAAGATCGCGCACTTCCCTGTTTACTGTTCCGTACACCAACCTATCGCAGCACGGTTCACACTAACGCATCAATTAGAACACGATACGTCTTTCTAAGTGCTTAACCAATCACTTTGCTGCTTTTTCGTGATGAACCTATCAGCTCCTACTATGTCTTGGTCACGAGAACCAATCCCAGCACGACACTTTTGACGTCACCAGCAGTCCGGCTTCTGCAGCTCCGACTGACCCCTCCTTTACAGGGTTTTTTCAAGAAGCCCTATTTACAAGATATTTTACAAAACCCATTAGTAACTTACAGAAAACAATACCCTTCACTAATAAAGTGATAGAATTTTTCAATCACACAAGTATTCTGTAACTCGAGTAGACGAAGCTTATCTCCTCAGAATTTTCGAACTCGTTGATAAAGCAACACTACTGGCCTTACCCTTCTATCAGGCAATAACAAACTCGTTTCTCCAGGAAAGCACATACAGAGATCTTTTTCACCTCCTTAGAGACAATGCCAGAGTTTCACTTGAACGCATATTGCAATTTCATTTATACATGTTGATACAGAAATCCCTTCCCAAATTTACATGAACTCAGTATCATCAGTGGGCAGCGCTTACTTCTAACCACCCACCACAGAATTCCTCTATCGTTAGTAAAGTAGACGCCACTCCTTTACCCTTCTATCAAGCTTAGGTTAAGTCCTACTACTTTCTTCAGCAATAAGTTTTAGTCAGGATACACAATGATCCCTATACTTGAAAGCCGAGATTTCATAAACTGCCCTCACTATGCATTTATCCTTTCACACCTAATGTCCCTAAACAGTGATATGCAACAATGCCACAGCAGTATACGACGATACTACTTCTTTGAAACAGACCAATGCACTGTGCCACTTTACTTGCCACACTTCCTCTGCCTGCAGACAGAGGCACTAGCTTCACACAACACTTTGAAGCTTTTTATGAACTACATATAACGTAATACGAACTCAACAGATGTTAATTCATAATTCTGTGCATCAAACTCTATATAATGCTTTATACATAATCCTTGCTAATTTCCTTAGCAACCACTACTCCACTACCAACATATAACTGCTACAGCGGGGCTCCAAAAATATATTCTAAATCAACATGGCCATTTACCCGAATCCTCAGAACACACATTCATTCAACAGTGGGGCCCATTACACTGTAAACTTACTCTATTAATTTAATTCGGCTTCACAGATTTGGCGAACAATCCAGGAGTCCTACTATAACATTGTCGGAGTGTCTAAACCTATTTAACTATTTTTATTTACACCTGCAATTTAAAGCAATTTACCATGGTTTCATTTAAACACCATTTTATTCACACACACCACCATAATGGCAATGGATCTGCTAAAAAGAAAACTAGGCGTAGGAAAATCAAAGACCAGCTTTTACTTCTCCATTTATCTAATTTTTATTCAAAGCAAACTTTTAGTATGTCCGACATTTAGGCATTTATATATTTTTTATTCAATAAGAATCTTTTAACTTTATTTCAACAATGATCATTTATTTAAAAGCTCAGAAATAGACATGTATTTAAAAGTTCAGTAAGAAGTTTAGCAAAGAACAGATAGTTCCAAATTCACTCTCTCCTAACATCCCTAGCTAACACCCTCATCTTATCCTAACAGTCCTGCAAAGAAAAACAAACAAGCAGTAAGAAATTCTTACATCCAAGAATCGATCTTCAGTCCGGCAGCATTTCCAGAGGAAATCGAAAAGAGCGACACCTCTAAGCAAAATCTGGGGTTTTTATACAATAATTTCCTAACTTAATCTATCTAAAAAGTAACTAACATCACCAATTCGAGTTCTGATTGGACAAATTTGGGGTCGATGAGCGTCTCCTCATCATTACAGCATGCTTTTCACAATGAATTAGCAGAAAAATAAAGGGTCTTTGTTTAGGACAGTCCGTGGCATAGGCGCTTCCTTGATTCGTAACATAGGGAAATATTCCCATGATCAGAACATTACATCGTCCATGTTTGGCACCCATCCTAGGTTCCGGGGCAAGGTGGCCTTGAATCTCCCATCTGAGCACAGTCAGCTCACTTGCGTTTGCAGACTTTGGATGCACATGCGCAGTCTAATATTCACTCGCAGTTCATCAGAACAGCCATTTTCTTAGTAGGCCTAAAGGCCACTTTTGGAACTATCGTAGAAACAAACACAGATTCATGTTAAATATGGAACTAAAGCCCTTCTGTTTACCTCCCACCAAACTAGTGTTTCCCCATTAGTCGTTACCTAGCAAATAAGCCACATAAATGCGCTTCATACTTAAATATCCGACGAATTTATGGCACAAAAACATGCACAATAAGCATATTTAAACCGCAAATATTTATATTAAGCTATGCATTAATTCTCATCACAATTACAACACATATTATTTATTTTTATTGCATCATGCAAGTAATATTAGTACTCCTGTGTGTAAAAAATGTATGCATCTTATACTATGGTTGATTAATTCATAATAACATGCCATTACTAAATATTAACGTTATGGAACATTGAGGGGTGTACAAAATTTTGTTTTACCACCTCGCTCCATCACTTGATGTAATGACCGCAGGCTCCTTGAGGGAATATAAAACTCAATTTTATCCTGGAGTATTTTAGGGCCGCTTTGGTACAATGCTTTATGTGCATGATTGAGCAATTGAAATACTGCTCGGTGACGCATGGGTAACCAATGCAATTTCTTCATGCACATTGAAGCTGAGCTCAGCCTGCTTTTGTTGCAGACAACAATTAGGCAGATGTGTCCTGATGCCTGATAAGACCTATGTGGGGCTTAGCGAGAGGAGCACTGGTGAGGAGACAGTTATATGGTTCTCCAACTAGAGATGTAGTTAACAATGAGGCTTAGGTTTAAAAGTGGACATCTTATAAAAGTATTGTGGGAGGCAGAAAGCAACAATATTTCATATCCTAAGAACAAGGACATTGAATGATTTTGTGTCTTAGTGGTCAGTAACATGGCAACTCAACATGGATACAGCTACAGTAAGAGGTAAACCAAGAGCAGTAGTTTATGATTTCAATAAAATAGGCAGCTGCCACTACAGCACATAGGCACAATGGCAATCTTTAAACCAATTTATTTTTAAATGTTCACTTTATAATGTAGGAACCATAAGGGTCTCACAGTAGTGTGCATCGAGCACAGTACACAGATTCTCTGCACTCTTATCTTAATGACTTTAAACCACAGCATTCCTGAAATAACATCAATTTTGCCGGCATCAATTTAATTTCCCCCAGGTCTAAATAGAACCTAAAATCCATGGATGGCTTGATAAACACTGACTGGACAAGGGAACTTAAAGATAGCTTGGTGGCAAATGACAGACAGGTGTCCTCTACAGATATGTCATGACCAAGATATTAAACAAAGAGAAAGTACCTTCTTTCTAGTAGCTTTGTGCCCATATTTTTCTAGTTTGGTGAGCAGATGAAGGAAGATGTGTTTGTATTGGTCTACAGAACTAGTTGCTGCCAACAAGTCATCAACAAACTGAGTTAGGCTATAGCCACATGGGAAAACTAGTGTGCTTTGTTCTTTTTGCAGTGCTCATGAAAATATAAAAGGTGGTTCTGAATACAACTGTTAAAGTCAAGTCCATGTCAATTTGGAGCTGCCAAATGAAAACACAAAAAACTAGCTGCCATACTGTGCAGGAATAGAGAAGAAACCAGAACCTAAATCAACAACAGTAAAACAAGAGGTGGTGGGCAAAATGCATAGAAGAATAGGACCTTGTCTTTGTTCAATAGGAACTTTGAGCATTAAAACAGCAACAGGCAAGTCTTACACAAGAGTACTCCCCTAGCCTTTTTTTGGCTATTTGGGGTAGTGCATGCTTAGGCCCCTGTAACTTTTTGACCACATAAAGTATTCACGCCAATTTTGCGGCCTTTTCTTCCAACATCATGAGGATTCTAAAGGTACCCAGGGTTTTTGGATTTCCTTGGAGGGGTCCCAAAAATTAGCCAAAATACAGTAACATTTTAGTTTATTTCAGAAAAATGGGAAAAACAGGCTACAAATGAAAGCGGCTAGGGTTTTCCCTGCAAATGTTATCAAAAACGAGTTTGTGGGGCTGAAATCACAGTTTCTCCAGATTTTAGGGAATGACAGTCTTTTGTCAGAGAACCAATATTTTTTACACAGTTTGGGCCTTTTTCTGGGACATAGCCTATTTTTGCTATTTTTAATGCTTTCAACCTTCTTTCAGTTAATGGTAGAAATGAGTAAGAAAGCAATTATGGATACTGAAAAGCTATACATTTTAGAAAAGTAGACAGAATTCTGAATTTAGAAAGGGGTCATTTGTGTAGATCCATCAAGGTTTCTTTATAGAAATTAACAGTTAAATATTGGAAAAATTAACAATTAGTTGAAAAAAACAGCCTTTTTGTCAACGTTTTTACCTGTAACTTCTTGTAATTATGACAGCTCTTTGAAAGCAATATACTGGTACATCTGTTGGACCTTCCTGGATGTGGGGATATATAGGACTTGTAGGTTCACCAAGAACCAGACGAACCCAGAGTCAAAAACTGAGTAGCAATTTGCAATGGCTTTTGATTATGTACCGGGTATATAGCAATTATTGTGCGAAAATGTATACATGGAAAAAACGGTATGAAAGACACCTATGTATTTCTGAAATGGGAACCAATTATATAGTTTAGAAACAGTACATGTTTGCATATTTTCAAAATCGGGAATACTCATACTAGCATGAGAATTATTGGTCATTTTTCAAAATGACTTCTTTTTTACACAATATCTTTCATTTGTAAGGCAGAAATGCATCAAAAGTCAATAGGTAATAACAGTTGCTTTACAAATCTGAATTACCCTAAGTCTCCCAATAAAAATGGTACCTCACTTGTGTGGGTAGGCATAGTGTCCACGACCGGAAAGGACTCAAAACCCAACGTGAACACACCACATTTTCATGATGAAAATGTACCCTTTTTTTGCGAAGTGTGTGGCTGTCGTTTTTGAACCCTAGCTCTGCCCGCACCTAGGGAAACCTAGCAAACCCATCAATTTTTTTTAAATTAGACACTCAGAGGAATATATGATGGGGTGATTTGACTGCCTGCCACCATGTTCTGTTACCCAGAATCCCTTGCAAACCTAACAAATTGTCAAAAAAGCCACATTTTCCCAAAATTTCTGTGGTGGAAAGTTTTGGAATCTACGTTGATCCACAAATTTCTACCCACCCTGCGTTTCCCAAAGTCTTACAAGAAAAATGGTACACGTGGTCACACCTCAATCTCGCAGTGAAAAATTACCCTTTTTTGGCAAAGTGCCTAGCTGTAGTTTCTGTACCCTAGCTCTGCCGGCACCTAGGGTAACCTAGCAAACCTATACATTTTTGAAAACTAGACACCCAGGGAAATCTAGGATGGGGTGACTTGACTGCCTTCCACCAGGTTATGTTACCCAGAATCCCTTGCAAACCTAACAATTGACAAAAAAAACCCATTTACTCCACATTTCTGTGGTGGAAAGTTCTGGAATCTGCATGGATCTACAGATATCCACCTACCCCGCGTTCCCCAAATTATTCAGAGAAAAATGGTACCTCACTTGTGTGGGTCGGCCTAGTGCCGGCAATAGGAAAAGGCGCAAAACACAACGTGGTCCCACTCAATTTTGCAGTAAAAAATGACCCTTTTTTGGCAAAGTGCCTAGCTGTAGTTTTTTAACCTTAGCTGTGCCGGCACCTATGGAAACCTAGCAAACCTATACATTTTTGAAACCTAGACACCCAGGGGAATCCAGGATTGGGTGACTTGACTGCCTCTCACCAGATTCTGTTACCCAGAATCCTTTGCAAACCTAAATGATTTACAAACAAAACACATTTCCCCACATTTCTGTGGTGGAAAGTTCTGGAATCTACGTGGATCCACAAATTTCCACACACCGCACATTCCCAAATGTCTTCTGAGAAAATGGTACCTCACTTGTGTGGGTCGGCCTAGTGCCTGCGACAGGAAATGGTGCAAAATGCAACGTGGTCACACCTCAATTTCGTAGTGAAAAATTACCCTTTTTTGCAAAGTGCCTAGCTGTAGTTTTTTTAAGCCTAGCTCTGCCGGCACCTAGGGAAACCTAGCAAACCTATACATTCATGAAAACTAGGCACCCAGGGGAATCCAGGATGGGGTGACTTGACTGCCTCTCACCAGAGTTACCCAGAATCCCTTGCAAACCTAATTTTTTTTCAAAAAAACACATTTTCCCAGCATTTCCGTGGTGGAAAGTTCTGGAATCTGCGTAGATCCACAAATTTCCACACAGCCCGCATTCCCCAAAGTCTTCTGAGAAAAATGGTACCTCACTTGTGTGGGTCAGCCTAGTGCCTGCGACAGGAAATGGCGCAAAACGCAATGTGGTCACATCTCAATTTCGTAGTGAAAAATTACTCTTTTTTTGCAAAGTGCCTAGCTGTAGTTTTTTAACCCTAGCTCTGCCGGAACCAAGGGAAACCTAGCAAACCTATACATTTATGAAAACTAAACGCCCAGGGGAATCCAGGATGGGGTGACTTGACTGCCTCCCACTAGGTTCTGTTACCCAGAAACCCTTGCAAACCTAAAATATTGTCAAAAATATATATTTTCTCCACATTTCTGTGGTGGAAAGTTCTGGAATCTGTGTGTATCCACAAATTTCCTTCCACCCCGCGTTCCCCAAAAAATCCAAGAAAAATGTTACCTCACTTGTGTGGGTCGGCCTTGTGCGTGTGACAGGAAACTGAACAAAACGCAACGTGGTCATACCTCAATTTCACAGTGAAAAATTACCCTTTTCTGGCAAACTGCCTAGCTCTAGTTCGTGAACCCTAGCCTCGCCGGCACCTAGGGAAAACTACCCAAACCATACATTTCTGGAAAGTAGAGACCCGGGGGCTTCCAAGGAGGTATGGCCTGCATGGATCCCCCAAAGTTTCCCTACCTAGAATCCCTTGCAAACCTCGATTTTAGCTGTAAAAATCAGTTTTTTCACACATTTTTGTGTGGGAATGTGTGGCATCACTGGGCTCACACAAATTTCTTACCACCCAGCGTTCCCCCAGATCCCCCATTAAAAATTGTGCCTCACTTGTGTGGGAGGCGCAAGTACCCGCGACAGGCAAGGGCACAAAACATTTTGAGGCAACATCGACATTGCCTATCAAAAAATGTTTTGGTCTCTTGCCTGTCGCAAGCCATGCCTCCTTGGAAGCCCCCGGGTGTCTACTTTTCAGAAATGTGTGGGTTTGGTGGGTTTCCCTAGGTGGCCGTCGAGCACAGGGCCAAAAACCCAGGTGACCCCCCTTGCAAAATCAGGTGGTTTTGAGATATGCAATTTTGATGTTGCCTCACTATGTTTTGGGCCCTTGCCTGGCGCGGGTACTTGCGCCTCCCACACAAGTAAGCGGTACAAAAGTGAGGCACCATTTTTATTTGGGGACCTGGGAGAATGCTGGGTGGTAGGAAATTTGTGAGAGCCCGGTGATGCCACACTTTCCCACACTAAAATGTGTGTAAAAACTGATTTTTTTCAGCTAAAATTGAGGTTTGCAAGGAATTCTGGGTAATGGAACATTGGGGGATCCACGCAAGCCATACCTCATTGGACTCCCCAAGGTGTCTAGTTTTCAGAAATGTTTAGGTTTGGCACTTTCCCAAGATGGCCGCCGAGCCCAGGCCAATATGTCAGGTGCCCCCCCCACAAAACCAGTTAGTTTTGCTATAGGTAATTTTGAAGACACCACAGTATGATTTGGGTCATTTCCTGTTGCAGCCACTATGCCTACCCACACAAGTGAGGTGTCATTTTTATCGGGGGACCTGGCGGACTGCTGGGTGGGAGGAAATTTGTGGATACACATAGATTCCGGAACTTTCCCACACAGACATTTGAGGTTTGCAGGGGATTGTGGGTAGGAAAAGTTGGGGGACCCACGCAAGCCATACCTCACTGGACTCTCCTGGTTGACTAGTTTTCAGAAATGTGTGGGTTTGGTAGGTTCCTCTAGATGCCTGCCAAGCCCGGGGCCAAAAACTCATGGGACCCACCTTGCAAAACCAGGTTGTTTTGTGATAGGACATTTTGATGTCGCCTCAATAGGTTTTGGGCCCTTGCCTGTTGCGGGTACTTGACCCACCCACATGAGTGAGGCATCATTTTTATCAGGAGACCTAGGGGAACGCTGGGTGGGAGGAAATTTGTGGATCCACGTAGATTCCAGAACTTTCCCACACAGAAATTTGAGAAGAAAGTGATTTTTTCAGCTAAATTGGAAGTTTGCAGGGGATTTTGGGTAGGAAAAAGTGGGGGGACCCATGCAAGCCATACCTCGCATGGACTCTCCCGGGTGTCCAGTTTTCAGAAATGTGTGGGTTTGGTAGTTTTCCCTAGATGGCCGCCAAGCCCGAGGCCAAAAATTCAAGGCACCCCACCTGGCAAAACCAAGTTGTTTTGTGATAGGTAATTTTTATGTCGCCTCAATAGGTTTTGGGTCCCTGCCTGTCGTGGGCACTAGGCCTACCCACACAAGTGAGGTACCATTTTTCTCAGAAGGCTATGGGGAACGTGTGGTGGAAAGTGGATCCACGCAGATTCTAGAACTTTTCACCACAGAAATGTGAGGAAAATTTGTATTTTTGAACACATTTTTAGGTTTGCAAGGGATTCTGTGTAATAAAACCTGGTGAGAGCCAGTCAAGTCAACCCATCCTGGATTTCCTTGGGTGTGTAGTTTTAAAAAATGTATAGGGTTGCCAGGTTTCCCTAGGTGACGGCAGAGTTTTCACTGTGAAAATGTGATGAGTCCACGTTGCTTTTTGGGTCGTTTCCTGTCACGGGCACTAGGCCCACCCACGCAAGTGAGGTACCATTTTTCTCGGAAGACTTTGGAGAACGCAGGGTGAGTGGAATTTTGTGGATCCATGCAGATTCCAGAACATTTCACTACAGAAATGTGAGGAAAATGTGTTTTTTTAAACAAATGTTTAGGTCTGGAAGGGATTCTGGGTAACAGAACCTGGTGGGAGCCAGTCAGGTTACCCCATCCTGGATTCCCCTGGGTGTCTAGTTTGTAAACATGTACAGGTTTGGTAGGTTTCCCTATGTGCCGGCTGTGCTAGGGCCCAAAATCGACAGGTAAGCATATTGCTAAAACAAATCTGTGCCTAGTCTGCTTTTTGCTGTCCTGCGGGGGGGATATGGGGGGCTGGGGTTGTCCTGATATGCCCCTAAGGGGGCAGAAACACTGTGGATAGTTTTTTTGGGGGGTGGGGGCATTGGTATGCCCATTTTGGGCAGACCCCATCCCCACACATAAAAAAGCTGGCATCATAGTTGGCTTCTAGTGGGCTTTTTGCCCCCTGGGGGGCAGATTGGGGGCTACTGCCCCCATCTTCCCCCCAGGAGGGGCAGAAAGGCTGTAATTGTTGCGGGTGGGGGTGGGAGCATTGGCATGCCTGTTTTGAGCAGCCCCCACCCTAATAAAAATTTGCCCAAACAAATCCCTTGTGTCCAGTGGGCTTGTATCCCCCCCCCGGGGGAGCAGATTGGGGAATAATGCCCCCATCTTCCCCCCAGGGGGGGGGGCAGAAAGCCTACTAGACGGCAAGGATTTTTTTGGGCACATTTTATTAGGGTGGGGGCTGCCCAGAACGGGCATGCCAATGCCCCCACCCTAATTAAAATGTGCCCCAAAAAATCCCTGGCGTCTAGTGGGCTTTTTGCACCCCCCGGGTGGGCAGATTGGGAGCGACTGCCCCAACTGCCCCCCAGGGGGGCAGGAAGGCTGTTCTTTTTGTGGGGGCATACCCTTCCCACATAGCCAGAAACCGGTCCTAGGATGCTTGATTCCGGTCCAGGAAAGATATGGCTTGGCAGTTCGGGCTGGACTGTTCCCATGGAGCACAGGGTCAAGATTGATTTGCATATGGCCATGTCTGAACTGGGGTGGCTTGGTGAGCAAAATAACGATGGATTAAACCCAGATCTGTGACTGGGGTGAATGTTTTGCCATTGTACAACATTCCGTCCATCATCTTGGCCAAGCTTTGACTGTTTCTATATGTATTTAGCAAGGGGCTTGGACAGTAAAATAGTACTTCACATGGCGTAAGTTACTAGGTATTTGTGTTCCACAGATCTTTCACTTCACATGTACAGAAGACTTTTCATTCAATGTAAAGCATAAATATGTACATCTGTTTTAAGCACTTTTTATGGTCACATCATTGCTGGTTCCGTTCCTGCATAACTAGAGGTTGTGCCAAATCTGTGCACTGGTTTAACATTTCAACATCCATGAAAACTAAACACCTGGATCAACATTAAGGGAATAAAAAACACCCCATTTAAAAATAACAGAGCAGTAGAAAAATGTGAAGCGATCACAGTGCTCTACTTGAACACCGTTAAGCCATGTTTAAATGTTGGCACAATTTGAGGAGGACCGTGAACAAAGCTGTTTGCCGGTGGCTTCTGTGTGTTTGACCAGAATAGGCATTTGGAATCCTTAAAAGAATATGTATGTTATGATAATTGGTTTGTTAAGTGCTGCTCATCGCCCGATAGGGTATCCCGGCTGATGCTGGTGAATGGGTGCATAAGTCATGCAGTTAGTTAAAGAGCCAGGTCTTGAGCATCTTGCAGAATCCAAAAAGCAAGGAGGAGCACTGATGTGTGGAGGGAGGTCGTTCCATATTTTGGGCGCGATGTGGGGGAAAACTAGGCCTCTGTTCTGCTTTTACGGATATGGTGTGTGTGAGCAAAAGAGAGGGAGGAAGAGCGCAGGTATCTGGTGGGCTGGAGGAAGTAAAGGCGACTGTTGAGGTATTCTGGACTTTGTTGTGCAGTACCCTGCATGCCTGCCCAAGGAGTTTGTATTGGCAGTGTTTGTGTATTGGAAGCAGTGGAGTTCTGAGGTGTGGCATGATGTGGGTACAATGTGGGGAATCTAGGATCAGTTTTGCTGCGGCAATAGCTTGTCCCTTGTCGAACTTAAGTATTGCTTCTCAAAGCAAACAAACACTAAGGATTTCAAGAATTTTAGCTCCTATAATAAAATTCTTTTCTTAATGGCAGTTCCTAGGTCACTTCTGCCGTTTGTAAACCGTGTAACAAGAGATACTATACCCAATGTGTTTAGGGACCTCAGAAGGCCTGGTCAACCTTGCCTGAATTCAAACTCAAATCCATACACATATCAGATGTCAGCCTGAGCAGAAGTAGTATACGACAAAAAGCAAAGGTACAGGACGGTTGGAAGCAGCAGTAAATAATTTCCCACATCACTGCTCGCAGCTGTAGGCAAGGATAGGCAAGGGGCCATCTACGATTTCACTCGCCCTCTTGTTCTTGCACAATGCCTGGAGTATCGGGCTGAGAAACAGGTGCATGCTGGGAGCCTTTGCAGTCTACACCTTAAATGTAATTGCGAGAGTGTATTCCATCTCACAAGCTCGCAGCGTCATTGCCAATCACAAAGCTGAAAGCTGCAGAGATAGGCACACACTTTGGACCGAGCTTGACTGAAAATCGGGGAAATTGTGGGAACTGCATTGGGGAAACTCATGCAGTTGGTGGACGTTAACAGCAAGTTTTAAAGACAAATTGGACATTTGTTTTTTAACTATCACGGTGGGACGGTGTTTCTCCTTGGCATTCTGCAGAGAAAGATGGTGCTGCCGCATTGTGTGCAGTGAGGGGAGGGGAGAGGAGAGGGTATTTTATTTATTTTATTTTAAAAGTTTTATATAACACTGGCTAGACCCGGAGGTATCAGAGCGCTTTACATGAGTTACAGCGAGTTACAGGTTACATAGTTACATCAATTAAATCCAAGAGTCACAGAGGGAGGAGGAGGGGGAGGGAAAGGAATACACAATGGGGAAAACTAAGAAAGCAATGTCAGATGTCCAGCTGGGTAGGTGATGGGCCAGGGGTTGAAACCAGGGCGAGACTCCTCTTTAGCTGCATATGACAGCTCCACCGGGCATCGGCCAAGGTAGCTCGTGCATCGAGGTGAGTACGACCTAAAAAGGTAGACAGGAGTTTGCTCCAAAAGTGTATGCTTCATCACTGCAGGCGTAACGTTTGAGACAAGTTTTCTTTTCTCAAAACTTTTCTAAATTTGCAGGTATGCTATAATGTACAGCACACGTGTAAAACTTACAGCACACATGCAAAGTTAGAAAAGTTTTATGCTATGTCAAGTTTAGTATTTTGTATTTTAATGGTACCCTCCCAGTACAAAACCTATGTCAGACATCACACACACCCTTATGCTACAGAGAAAGGAAGGGCAACAACACAGTCATATCTTTGTAAATATGGAGCTGCCCTTGTGTCTCCCTTTTGAGCTATGTAGTGCAGCAACTTTGGTTCCTGCGTTGATTTATAAATAAATCTTGCCCTAAGTTAATACAAGGGATAAACTGCCCTCATGGTATCTTGTACCAAAAAGCATCAGGTAGCAGTATTGTGACCACATAATGGCACACAGCCATGGTTTGAGTGCCCTTAAAAGGTCATGTGTCTATGAAGCTCATTGGAAAATCCACATTTTAAATATTTGGGAACATCTCTAAATAAAAAGAAACGACAAAAATAAAATATTCCATTCTCAAAATGCATACCTTTTAGATGTAATGTGGTAAGCTTATGATACTGAAATTCCTTAAGTGTCGAATTTTCCAACATAAATCCCACTACGCAATACATTTACTGAGGATTTCTTTGCTAAACGTTTTGTAAAAGAGCTGCTTTGTATTCTGTATTTGGCCATTTTGGAGCTGTATTTTTTATGCTTTATTACTTATATTTATTTTGGGCATCCTCACCCATCCTCCATTGCTGCCATCTTTGGCATACACCTGGAGTGCTTTAGTTTTGTCTGAAAGGAACATATTTATCAAATATTGCTCAATGCACCCATGACCTTTTTTAGGTCAGACTTGATAGCACAGCTTTCTGCAAGACCTATTGTGGCCAATCTTTGAAATATACATATGTTTGAGTTTTGTCTGTGTCCAGTGCAGTATTCTTCTCTCATTTCATGCTATTAGCTGGCCGGTGTATCATTCAGCGTGCTATGGAGTGCTTTCTTCAGAATGCTTGAGGGACTATTTTACATCTCAAAATTACACTGATTCATCAATGATTTAAAAAGTCAGAAGTTTATTATATAAATCAGTTAGATCAACTATCTTGTACATACCTCCATAGATATGAAGCAGGTGTTCCAGCCTGCATCTAAGGGGTAATTAACAGGAGATGCATCCTCTTTTCAGACCAACAGCCATCTAAAAACAAATAATGCATTTAATCAGAAAAAGAACTACATATCAAAATATTATAAAAATGAATTCAGTTGTCACGCCAACTAGCATTTCCGAGCATCTTTGAACTTCTGAAGCGTTCATCCGCTCTGAGGGCATAGGTCATGGTGTGCTTCTGGTAGTACAGGGAGTCCAGCTGCAGGTTCTGGATGACATCAGACAGAAGGTGAGCGCGCTCAACGGATGTGACGGGGGCATCGTAGCTCAGGCAGTGTAATGGACATGAAGGTGATAGTAAGACGGCTGGTAGTGGACATATATCCTCAGCTTGCTCCCGTTGATGGCATAGCGCTTTCGCATTGCGTCCAGGCCTTCGTTCAAGATGTTGTTCAACAAGGGAAGATGCTGGCTGGATGGGCCTCGCAGACTCTTTATTGTTCGAATATGACATATTTCAATTAGGTACAAGTTATCCATCTGCTTTTGATCTCATTTAAAATCAGGCAGGAGGACAAAGCCATCAGTAGGACCAGGGGCGTAGGAAGCACTAAAATTCTGGGGGGGGACAGGGACAACCTTGTGGACTTTCCAGTGACCCTATAAAAATCACCGCCCGTTAAACAAATACAGTCGCAAAATTTTGAAGTGAAATATTGAGAAAAGCAGGCATGTAGTCACAGTTTGCATGTATGCTTTATTGTTATTTACATTCACATAGTAATCAGACCAAATGTTTAAAAAAACATGTATATGAATCTTGCATCTTCATGCACCAAGCAAAAAGGTCACTGACTTCAGGGGAGGCCGTCATGTTTGTAAGTGCATTACGGTTTGAAAAGTACCTGCTGCTTCATTCCTGGTTTCCAGCAATTTTCAGGCAACAGTAAAAATGTGAAGATAACTTCGGTGATTAATGTTCTTTATTGAGAGAGATCAGAGGTCTGACTACTGGAAGTTTTGACTCATGGTAAGGTAGCCACAATGTGTTAATATGCCTGCTGCAAAGAACGTGTACCAGGCAGATCACAAAATGCATATAATGTAAATAGGTCAGTGAGTTACTGCTTTTGTCTGAGAGATTCTTTTGCTATTTGTAGTTTATAAGTTAAAATCCTAACATTGAACAGTGAGCTATTAACCGTCATCAAAGAGCTGCATGAAAACTGCAAGGTATAGATTAGAACGTTATGATTTTTACACAGACTTTCATTATCCTAAGGTTGGAAAATGGGTTCATTAGGATGGAAATCAATTCTGATTATTAAAGAGAACCCCCAACCATGATGTTATGTTTTAAATTCTGGGTTTGTGCTTCTCTAGTGTTGCAAAGCCATCTGTGCCCTGGGCACTCCCCAACTTTTTGCTGACTTGTACTGGTGGTACCTCACTCTGACTGACCCTGGCCTCTGAATAACCAGACCCAGGGCCAGTGCTATGTTGAAAGAGACACTTACAAATACAGTAAAAACATCTACATACAATAGGGTGCACTATGGGTTAGGGTACCTCCATGATTGACATGACCTCTCCTATACGGCCCTAGTACATAATAGGGCATGGGGATTGAAACTACCTTTAAGTCATTCGTATATATTAGGGCATAGTGGTTTAGAGGCCATCGGCCCTTCCTGCACTTACATGTGTGCACTGCTGTAGCCTGAGGTCAGTTTAAAAGCAGGCCCGTGTTGGAGGACTGCTTTTAAAATGCAAATTGTCCCCAATCTTGACTTTTGGGTTTGGGGCACTTACAAATTGATAAACCACAATGTTGGGGCATATTAGGTATCCCCAGGGGTTCCACTAGGTGTTCCAGGGGTTAGAGGTCAGGTATCTACAAGGAAGACCCTTATAAAATGAGTGTTATATGCCCTGGGTTTAGTGAAATTGCAAATTTCACTGCCCACATTGTAGTATAGTGCTTCCCAAAATCGGCTTTTGTGCTAGGAGCGCTGTGAAGTGAGGATCTGCAATATTTTGATATAATCAGAACCCCTAAAGTCTTTCCTTTGTATTCTAGGAGTGGGGGGTCCTGTAGGTATAAGGAGGATCTTTATATAGGCCCTGGTATTGGAGACATTGGCCAGTTAATTTTTCCATTGCAGATCCCCAGCCCATAGGATAACATTGCAAGAGGTTATTAATTAATAACTGGACAAAGGAAAGCCATACAACTAGGATTAAAGGACTCGGGAGAATGTTAATGATAAATGCAACAATGTGGTATTGTTGAATTTATTCTAAAATGTACAGACAAGAAGTTCTAAGACTTTCTTGTCTGCAAGCCACAATTCAGCCCTCTAGTGCCCTGCCTTGATTTGTCAGAGGTAAGTGGATTGGACTGGCTGTTTGAAGAGTTCATAAATGACCCCTAGAGTTAGGAGGCCTGTCTGGGAGTAGAGGTTGCTGGGCATAGGAATGCCAGAGCCCGGGGGGGGGGGGGGTAGTAAACAATGCTCTTCAAGAGAAGGAGACAAGCTGGAAAAATCACTTTCATTTACACCTCTCCCACAGCTGGATGGGGGGGATTAAGGAGGAATTCCCAGATGTAAGGGGAGTGGACCTAGGTAGATGAAGCCATCCTGTAGGCTGGTTTAGTTAGTTCTGCTCCCTCTGCTGGAAAATTAGCCATGATGAATTTTGGAGAAATTGTGCTCTCTTTGGGAAAATAGTGCCACACTTTGGAGGATGTGGTCATACCCTGGAACATTGCCCTGCACCTCATTGGACAGGAGTGTCTTCCTTCTTGACCCATAGAACTTGGAATAAGTATCTGAAAGGAACATAGCCTTTCAATTGATGATGCTTCAAACTTGGGAGAAGAAAGGTCCCTGCTGAGGAGTTTGATTTGAACCAACCAGGCCCTGGACTGAAGATTGTGCCTGTTGCACAATCTGGAGCTACAGCACTGCGGACTACCATGCTTCAAAAGGACTAAAGAGTGGACTCCCTACAAGATGAAGGTTAACAGAGCACTCCTGGACCACCAAGAATCCCCAGCCTGGAGAACTACCAGTGAATTTGAAAGGGTTTTGTCCAAGTGGATTGTGGTAACTGAAGTCCATTTCAAGGACCATCTTGGAGATGCCAGACCCTTGGAGTGAGTTTTGGACACTTTGAGACCCTTTGGAAAACTTCAGGAAGAAGTTCCAGAGGTTTGGAGAAGTTTGGAGCAACTTTGGTAAAAAGCTCCAT
This sequence comes from Lissotriton vulgaris, assembly GCF_964263255.1. NCBI lineage: Eukaryota > Metazoa > Chordata > Amphibia > Caudata > Salamandridae > Lissotriton > Lissotriton vulgaris. The sequence goes on from NC_141687.1 coordinate 1,200,213,461, forward strand.
AAGTGGACCGATTCACTCTGGCCAACCAAGCCGACAACCATCAACCATGAGTTGGACTGCCGTCTAGGTTCCTCCCGCTGAAAAGCTCCAGGGGTCAGACTTCCAGAGTTTGATCGGGCGTAGGCGGAAACCCAAGCTGGCGAACCCTCACAGAATCCGGCCTAGTAAAAAGCATTGAGGGACCCTGCAAGAAAAAGCTCTGCAAACATTTCTATTTCCGAACTTAGAAAAGGTGACCAGGGCCAACCAAGAGCCAAGCCACCCACCATCAACTGTGTGCCAGCCTGCATCCCTAGCTCGTACCGCTGGAAAGCTCTGGAGGTTGGACTTCCATACGTTTGACCGGGAGTTCGTTGCAAGGCAAGCCGGCGAACCCTCACTGAATCAGGGCTGGCTGAGAACTCTGACAGACCCCGTGAAGAAAAGCTCCAGAAAAGTTTCTAAGTCAGAAGGTAAAAACTTTGACCGAGACCTACCGCAAGGAGTAGCCCCGCAGGGCTTCATTGTGGTCGGCCTGAAACTTTGACTTTGAGCAGGTCCAGTGTGACCAGATGTACCAAAAGGGGATATAAGTTTCTATGTGCTATATTGTGCTAAATTTTTAAAAAGTCATATTCCCAGTTCCCTATATTGGATTTTTTTCATTTTAAAGAGAAAATATTTTGTATTTTTATAAATTGGTGTTGGATTTTAATTGTGTGTTGTGTCTTAATTATTTACTGAATTGGTGTTTTTAAATGCTTTACATACCTGCTCACAGCCAAACTACCAAGGGTTGAGCATGAGAATAATTTTCAAAGACCGGTACGGAGCTATATATTGAGGTAGTGTCCTTATTGCCGGGGACAGATATACATTTGCCCCTACTATTAACCCACTTTCCAACATCCAGACCAAGCACTCTTAAATAATACTGTCTACAAGTATGGATGACATGTGAATTCTCCACCCTGTAGTTTTATTTAACATTTTCTATACACTGATTTACACACCTAAGATTGACTGCCTCTGTGTAGTGTGAATGATGTAAAGTGCTGACAACCTACACTGGTATAAGTGGCGCTATATAACTAATTAAATGCATCTGAGAGTGGTTATGGAGACTTGAGCAGCACTATTAAAGGATGGTAGTGAAGGAATCTGTGGTGGAGCTGGGTTGTTGAATACCAAGGCTGTCTATCTGATTTCATCTCCTGCCTCCTTTATCCACCAACATACTCTCCCTCCACATTATCTCACTCTTCCAGGTTCTTTCTCATCTTTGCTTTCTCCTTTTCTGTTTTCCATATTTCCCTTCCTCCTTCTGCCAACAACTCTTGATGCCTTTCTCTTGTTCGGTTTTACAGTCTGATGATTTAAATAATGTACAGGTCTCTAACAAAGAATACAGTTACGCCTCACCTGCAGACACCAACTTAAATTAAGCATCATTAGCTTGCCGCCCACAAAGTAAATGCCAGAGTGGCTATTCTGGCCCTTTCTGCATTGTATATCCTTCCTGAAGAGCAGATACACCTTTTTCTCTCCTTTCTGCAAGACACAAGCATCCCAGCCATCTCCCTTCTCTATGGAAGGGAGAAGTGCGCATGGCGATCGGTCTCTCCGACTGCCAGGGAACCGCCCGTCATTGTAATATGGCGGGTAGTAATGCAGTCATCGATGGCAGTGCGACTGTCAACAACGCAGTGATTTGGCAGTCCCACCACCATTATAATCACCCCCTAAGTTTAATGTGCATGCAAATCCAACATTACCAACCCCTGGTAAGTTGCACTACTAGTGCTGAAAAGTCCAATGGAGGTACCAATGGACGAGGTGGACTGACCTCAAGGGTCTTGTGACCTCAGTGACAGAGTCACTGTCGCTCTAGTGTGTGCTTCTTCGTATGCCTGCTCGCAAGACTGGAGATGAACTGCACGGATTGTGGTGGACAGGCCTTCAAGGTTAACTCACACTTGCCACCTTTAGGGTCCACCTGCTGGTGTTAAGACACCAGGGCTTCTAAGGTCTATCGGGCCTTCTAAGGTATAGCATCTGAATGAGCGACCCTTGACCCTCCGGTAGGTCGCTCCCCTCCCGCTTCACCTCCGCCGCTGGGTGCCGTCATTTCTCGCCTCCTGACGTGCCTTGCCTGTTGCTCCTGCTCACGCCGGTCTCCTAGATCCTGACTGTATTTTCTTCCCGTGTTAATCTTTCCTCCTGATTGTATTTTCTCCCTGATTGTATTGTTGGATTCTTTGTGCCCCCCTGTACCTGCCGCCCTTTGCATGCTGTGCCCGTGGCCCCAGCCCCCTTTTTCTTCTGTACCCCGCCCCCCTCCCTCGCGATTCGCGCTTCTCCTGCCTCCCCGCCGCTGCCTCCCCTGCCGCCCCGCCCCCGATCCTCATTCGCCGTCCCGCAGCTCCCCCCGCCTTCCAGCTGAGCCACCCTCCCCACTCCCCCATTTATGGCAGCCGCACGCAGCGGGCACGCCTAAGGTCAGCCCGTCTGCGCCCGTCCGCGCCTGGACCGTGCCCAGCGCCATGACCCCTGGACCACGCACCATCCAGGTAGCCCGCATACGGTACGATGCCAACACCCTCATCGCACTCAACCGCGGACGGCCACACAGCAGCCACAAGGCCGCCCCCAAGAGCACCTACGGCCCCTTCACCTGCCAGACCTTCAGCTTCTCCTGCATCAAAGACGCCGAAACACCCGCCACGACAGAACCCAACCAGCTCCGATGCATCCAGCTCAACACCCGCTCTGCACGCAAACACGCCGTCGAGCTCTGGGACCGGCTCGACTCTACATCACCAGACATAGCCTTCCTGACTGAGACCTGGATGAACGAAGCCTCCGCCCCAGACATTGCAGTGGCCATTCCCGACGGATACAAGATCACCCGCAGAGAGCGTACCATCATCCACAAGGACACCATCAAGATCACTACTAACAACGCTGACACCCTCAACACCACCGAACACATGCACTTCCAGATCCACACGGACCTACTGTAGGACTAGGGTTTTCGTAGACTATTCGGTCTGCCTCAGCTTTTTTTCCAGTATGTTATGCACCCACTGTAAACTGAAGCTCTGAGATTCAATAAAAGGCAGGGTGATGTTCTTGTAATCCTCCCCCGTCTCCTGGATGAGGAAGTCCTCCTGCCGCAGAAATGTTTTAATATGTTTTTCTGTTGCTGGAAAAATCTGAGTCGTCTTTACCTTATTCAGCTGTGACGGGGGGTGCAGGCTGTAGGTGCTGTACACATTGGTGCGCATCTGCAGTTTGGGCTCAGGGTCGCCATGAAGTATGTCGGGGATATTATCGGCAGGAAACAGGGTTTTCTCTAAAATCACCACAGCATCCCTCTCAGTGCATGTTTCATCATTCACCTTACCGAGCAGAAAAATGCTTTTCTCACGGGCAGATTCCCCCGAGGACCCTCTGCAGCTGAAAACCAGCGAATGGAGAGACCCGCACTTTGGAACCGTCCTCGGAGCCGCCATTGGCTTCGTTTTCCCACTTCCGCTTGCTGCAAATCTGCTCTCCAGAGTCAGCATTTGGGATTATGAAAACGAAGAAGCTGCACAGTGTATGCGGAATGCAATTTGAGTTTGTACAGTGCGAGATAAGATAAATGTAGACTCTGTACCTTACAGTTAGGGTGCTGCAAGTCTAATAGTTCTCCAGGCCAGAATTTTAAAATGTGTAAAAGCTCAAGGTAGATAGGACTTCCGTATCCTTCGGCAGCATTTTTTTTCTAAAGACGGGTGACATGACAGACACTAACAGTCCTCTGTACTTTACGTGTGCATCACTAATCGGAACACAGGCTTGTGCCTGGTAACATTCACCATGTAAGCATGCGCAAATGCAAGCTAAACAAGCGTGCACCTCGCGCGGCAGGAGGGGGGGGCCTGCGCGATTCCCTTGCGGGAGCTTGCAACCGTATGGCCCACCATATGGTGCCGCTCGCTCCCGCAAGGAAATCGCCAGACGTGCACGCAATGCCATTGAAGCCGTGCGCGCTGCGTAGGCAAGACCTAAAAACGTGTTGTAAAAGCATGTGTTGTAATTGTTTGCGCTGTAACGTCATATATTAAAGTCTACGCCATATTATACATGCAGGGGCAGGGGTAAAGAAGTTGTCAGGAGGCGAAATGACAGTGCACCCACTGTTATTGCGCTCCCTGATATCAGCCCTCTGGAGGGGCTGAAGGGGGTCCTACAAACCCCCCAGACATCCTCTTGCAGGCGTGTGCAGTCACTCACTGCACACGCCTGCAAGGGGATCTCTCTCTCCTCTTAAACGTGGAGGTGAGTAGCTGCCTGCACATTGAAACACGGAGAAGCTGCTTCAATGCTGCTCTGTAATTCACTTGAAATCGATGCCCCCTGGGCAGCATGACTTCACAGCAGCTCTAGGGGCAGCGCATGTAATGTAATAGGGTGCTCTTTCCCTGTTTGCGCTCAGTGCACCTGTTTTAAGGTGTGCCGTGACACAAACAGGGAAAGTGTGCACTATCCATAATACAGCCCCTGGAGCATCAATGGCCTGGGTCGTTCCTGTACTACGCTCGTGGTCCAAGCGGACATGAAATGTTAATACAATTATTTTATTACCATTTTATTTTTTACTTTTGCTGCACTTGCAGCAGGGGGCTATCCTAATGGAGGAACCACTGCCAGTGGCGGTTTTACCATTAGGGCGTTTGGGCGTTGCCCCACCTATAATTATCAGGCAATTTATTCGAGCGGCGCGTTAATAAAAGTTTTATAAATTAACGCGCCGCTCGAATAAATTGCCCGATAATTATTGCCCTGCGGCCGTGGTGTGTGTCATGGACTTGGACAGTATGCACTGTCTGACACTGGGTGGCGCTGGACTGACTGTGCCGGCACAGTGCGCACTCACTGCGCATGTGGTGTTTGCCCGGCAGGGCTTTTTTAACTAGCAAACTATGTGGATTTAAAAAAAACAACCGATTAGGGGTTTGCCTGCCTAATGCAACGTACCCCATTGCTGAAAAAACGAACGACGTTTTTTTAATGCTCAGCCCAATCCTGATGCTACTCTCTTTAGAGAGCAGCTCTCCTCTAAAGAGAGCAGCATCAGGATTGGCTACTACTGTGTCTCGGCAAGTTGGCAGCCATTACTAATTAGTCTAGGCGCCAACGGGACCCCAGAGCAGAGATGGTGCGGACCCGGTCAAGTGAAGACAAGGTAAGTTTTTTATTTTATTTATCCCCACCCCCCTGGCCCCCACTGTGAGCGAGCCGTGACTGGGTGAAATATACTGGGAGTAAATTAACGCAAAGTGTGGCTGGAGAGGATTATCATGGCGACACCCTGTTGTTTGTAGAGAGGTGTGGCTCACTGGTTAGAGGCGGCAGACCCGGAGGCTGAGAACGGCCCGGGACCAGGGTTCGATTCCCGACGCGGCAGGGTCGAGGACCAGGGTCAGCGGACTGATAATTCTCGCCTCGGTGCCCACTTTGGGCAGTGATCACACTCGGTAACTCTGGGCATTAAGCTTGCCTCATCTCTACAACGGCCCCCCACAGACGCCGGGGATGCCTGGCTTCACCTTGGGGGTACCCAGCATGGGACCATCTCACAGGGAAAGCCAGGACGGGTTCCCCAGCGGTCATTCGCGCCAGGATACTCCGGTAGTAATTGAGCGCGCTATAAAACACCTTACATTTACATTTACATTTTGTATGGCAAATGTGGTCCTAGAAAAAAGAATAAAGTGGTGTTTTTTAAACTATTTTTTTGTCCAGAAAAACATGACATACTAATAGAGATAGCAAAAGGCAATATCAACAATCTCTTCAGGTAAGAAAAAATAAGGTCCTATTTAGTGGAGCTTGTTTTAATTTGATACAGCTAATGCTCTCTACAGTAAGTATTTTTTGTTCGGTAGGAAACATAAGTATATTTTTTGTCGTGCTTTTCTAATAGATGATTATTTCCGGTGTATGTATAGTAAAAGTCGTTTCCACTTACATGGCTCGCAGGGGCCTAGAACGGGGAGACTCAGATGGAAGGGAAAATCTGCAACACTACACCTATGTAGGAGGGGCCCCTCAATGTACTGACTGAGCAGAATTAATGAAAGTAAATACTGGCGAGGCAGCGAGGGGCATTTTGGAAAGGTAGGCACTAACCAACATTGTTTTCCGAATAGGAGGTAATTCCGCCTCAAACATGGAAGGCTGACCGCAAGCCGGAAGTGGTCCCCACATCTGTGGAAAGAAGGGCCTGACTGAGATGGTCCCTGTGCAGCGTGGGGGCGGAGGGACTGTGTGCAAGGATTTAGGGCTGGATTGGACGACCATATGCTGGACATTATGAGGGGTTGCTGTCTCTGGACTGGCACGCATTTCTACTTGTGTCTGTTTTTTTCTCCCGACGACCCTCTTTACTCTTATCCCCTCACTTTACCCCCAACCCCACGTGAACCCCTCCCAATTTCCAAAAGACCGGCGACAGGTGGGAAAGTGCTCCAAATTAGGTTTCACCCAGTGCTATCCGCCCAAAGGCCCCCTCTGACCATATGTACTCCTAGCTGAAGAAACAAAGCACACAGCACTGGCTGAGTGCAGAGGGAGGCCAGCCATCTGCACCACTTTGAAAATACGGCACTAATCATGCAGAGAATGCGGCACAAAGGCACCATGGTCAGAACCTAAAGACTGTACATTTTACAAGACTCTTCATTGACAACTTTGCACAGTCAGGAAGACTGCCGGCCTGTGACTGAATTAATGGGGGTTGATCAGCTCCCCTGCCAGTGGAGAATCGCAGCTAAAAGTAATTAAAAGTGCGAGCTGCTGGAGGGTTCATGGTCTGAGCATTGTTAGGGTTCTCTGAACGCATCTTTGTCACCATGGACTTGTTTATGACAACTTAAAGCGAGGATGTGGCCTATGATCGGTTAGAGCAGTTGAACTCTAAGCTAGGGAACCGGGTCATGTCTCTTCATGGACGCTCAACATCCTGTGATCCTGGGCAAATCACTTAATCTCCCCCTGCCTAATGAATGTGCCCGTTAGTAAAGCAACTTGTAACGTAAAGGCTCTGATACCTTCGGGTCGAGGTCGCGCTATAAAAAAATAAAATAAAATAATTAAATTAAATAATGGATTAAAAAAGCTGTAAAACCCTGCTTTCAAAGTAGGGAGTGTTAAATAAATTCAACAAGTATTTGCGATTAGCACAGCCCAGGAGGAAACACTAATGGAGCAAGAGCACGCAGTGGGTGCTGCTAAATTAGGAGGTATTTCCAATTCCATATTACATACTTTTCAGTACAGGCATCAATGATTGCCTTCCTGGTTCAGTTCTCAGCATCCCTTCTTGATTAAACTACCTTCTAAACCCATAGTTACTTTAGCTAGGACAGTTTCTCAGTTAAAGGTAGTTATCACGTTTAGATTAAAAATAGTGACTGTTAGTCAGAACATTACAGTGTTTTGTTATGTCAGCATGTTATTAGTCATGCCCAACTTTTACGCCGCACTGCTTTCAAATGTCACCAGCCGCCACTGACCACTGCTGGCTGCCCTTCACTCTTTAGCGCACAATTTCTAGCTACAACATAGCAGTCAAATTTCACCTGTCACTTTTACACTCGAGCTCACCTCCACCATCTTAGCAGAAATTGTGAACATGCAGGAAATACTGTGCCTAAAACTGCCTGAAAACCAAGAGTTCCACCAGTAACACTGGCATTTTGGAGTACAGTTCAAGTAGACACGTTTCCGTCTCTGTGCTCCTAAAAGCTCATTCCGTGAAAGAGGCATTTATCTCAATTAGTGCACTAATTATAGCAAGTTGCCTACATCACTACACGGTTCTGTTGATTTAGCTGCGCCTGGCAGCCTGTAACCTTGAACGGGCTGTTTAGTTAACAGGCCCCTGGAGAGCAGCAATGATTGAGCGGCTGAGTCTTGCAGTCCCCCCAGTGTGGATTAAAGGGTCCCCCGTGAGCATGCGCTCAGAAAAGCACACACTGGGCTGGCGGATTTACAAGGAATCAGGCCCAGTCAGAGCTGAGGAGATTTCCTCCAGAGAGCGGTAGTATCGTGCGCAGCGGGGCTGTGGCATGAGGTTGCGTGCTACGTGTGGGATTGCAGTGCCCCGGTGGAGGCTTTGCCAATGTTTTGTGCTAGTTCTAACAACGTGGAAGACGAGGTTAGAGCAAAAGTGGGTACAGGGGTCCTTCTGGTTGAAGCGAGGCTGCTCTTCATCAGTAATCTCTGATGAAAGGCAACGCAAACAATGTTCAAACAGGCACTTTGTTCTCCCTAAACCAGCAGCCCAGAGGCAAAGATGTCTATGGAAGTGCTCACGGCCTACTGAGTCTCACTTTGATGAGGCGCACTTCACTCATTTTGTGGTCATTGCAGCACTTAGAATCGAGCTTTTACCCCAGTTCATTCAAAGCTCGTGTCTTTCCGTGGGATGGATGCTTTAGATATGTTACTGGATGCCGTCAATTTTTCCATTTCACCAGCTTGTGTGCTTGGTGGGCGATTATTTAGAAAGACATCCCCTTTACGGTTTCCCTCCTCTCTTTCCTTTTTCTCAGCTCTCCTACATCTTCTCGAAATCACTCTCACAATCTCCAATAAAGCTTTTCTGTACTCCTTTTTCTATGCATTTCTGAAACTGGTTCCTGCTCTCCAAAGCACCCCCCCCCCAGCACCGCTCTCTGTTTCTTCTTTTTCCAATTCATTGTTTTTTCAAAGGATAAGCAAAATAGAACCCGCCCAGTTTGTAGATTCATTTCTGCCATATAATTGTCAAACCTTTCTCTTATGATGTTTTTTCTTGTTAGGCATCAAACTGCCCCTTATCAAAGTTTATCTTAGCAAATAGATCTTTACAATTGCCTCTCTTATATGCTCTTAGTATACATGCCAGCTGTCTCAAACTATTTCACTTCTGCCATATTTCTCTGCAAAGATGTCTCAAACTGTCGCTGTACTTTCTGTGTGTATGTGTCTTCAAAGATATCTAGCCATTTTCTTTCGCTCTTTCTCTTGCTAGTTCTCTGTCTCGAGTGAGGCTAAAGGCATTTTCTCTTTCTCTCTCTCCTTCTCCCTGCCGCTCAAGAGAAGGTTCAGACAGTCTCTCTTGATTTCTTTCTTAAGCGAGGTTTTAAGCTCTCCCCTCCAACCATCTCCTTTGTAGATTGTTTCTCTCTCTCTCCCTGTCTCTTTTCTCTCTCTCTCTGTCTCGCAATGAAGGTCTGAAGCTAACTCACTTCTGTTTTGTTCGCCCAGGTTACAATCTGTCTGTCTTCCAATTTTTCTTTTCCCATCTTTGATATTTGATATTTGATATTTATGGGTATTTATAAAGCACGGACATTCGCTCCGAAGGGGGCATCTTGGCGCTGAGCTTGCGTGCAGGAAATAAATGGAAGATGATACGCGGTGAAAAACTGGAACTAGGGGGCACATGCATCAAGCATTTTTGGAGTCGCAAACGGTGCGATTCCTTAAAATCGGCCGTTTGCGATTCCAAAAATGCTTTTTGGAATGCATCAAGCATTTTTAGAAATCGCACATTTTTGCGATTTCTAAAAATGCGATATCTTTTAAGAAATCGCAAATTTGCGATTTCTTAAAAGCAATGCATGATTACTTTTATAATTGCGAATTCGCAATTAGGGTGTCAAATTTACGGAGTGGTTGAACCACTCGGTAAATTTGCAAAAAGTGTTAAAAACGCTGCAAAAGCATTTTTTACACATTCATGTTACGGACACACATGTCCTTAGGACATGTGTGTGTGCAACATGATGCGAAAACAACATTTCATGGGTGCAGGAGGGGGGTCATTTGAACCCCCCTCTCCACCCTTGAAATGCAATCAGGATTTGCGATTAGCAAAGTGCGAATTCGCAATTCCTATTCATTCCTATGGGCATTTTAGCCCATAGGAATGAATGGGAATTGCGAATTCGCACTTTGCTAATCGCATAATATTTGAGAATCGGTAAAAATTGCGATTTTTACCGATTCTCAAATATTTTGAGAAAATGTACATGCATCCCATTTTGCATTTCCTAATTTGCGATTCCCTAAAAATCGCAAATTAGGAAGTGCAAAATGAAACAATGATGCATGTGGGCCTAGATGGCTGCCAATACAGAGGTGTCAGGTTGTTGGTACACCCATGTCTTAAGGAGTTTTCTAAAAAGGCTCTCCTTTTCAATTAATTTCATCCCCTTTTCATCCCCTTCCCATTCTGTCTATCAGATTATACCTTATCTGTCAGTTCCTGTTCCAGATATATTCTCTCTCTCTCGCTCTCTGATAAATACTTTGGCCGGGCTTTTGTGGTGCCATTAGCTGATGGTTGGATCACATTCAAGGAAAAATATGTCTCTCCTAATCTAAATCTAAATCTCTCCTATTGGTTTTAATGTGATAGCTGAGAGCTAAAAATTACATTGAAGGGTTTTGAGATACAGATCATAAAGAGACTTAGGGGGTGATTACGATGGCAGACGGACTGAAGTTTGTCCACCATCGTCACAGGGATTGGGACTGGCTGCTTATATGGTGGCGGTCCCGCAAGTGAAATCACAATGCAATTGCCACTGTGGCGGTTGCATTGTGCATGTTTACCATTGCAGCGGGTGCTGCAGGATGCAGCACCTGCCGCATTGGTAAAAATGCAAGTTTTGCATTTCCCTGCACTGCGTACTAACCTGTCACATGATGCAGAGAAATTTTGGGGGGCACTATAGGTGCTCCCATTCGTAATAATCCCATGGCCCTGCTTAAGAGGGACCCGCTACAGGTAAACAAAGTACATCCCTGCCAGCCTGTAAATGTCGGTTTAACCGCCATCCACAGGCTGGCGGGAATGAAGCATCCTAATCTGGCGGACGGTGCCTGCTAGACACTGCTACCATTCTAGGTTTGCTGACTGCTCCGCCAGGCAATCGGTACAATTGCCTGTGGTGGGACCATGGTGGCTGGTCTTTGCGACCGCCACGGAACAAGGATGATTCCCCCGCCATCGTAATATGGCGGGGACAAATTGCTGTCAGATGGCGGAGGGCCCACCACCGCACCGCTGGCGGTGGCAGGCCTTCCGCCATCGTAATGACCCCCTTCGTGACTGCATGGTAAAAGCATGCAGAAAAGAGTACATTAAACATAAAATTGCTTGTTTGAACAACATAGGTTTGTGTGTAATAGGATTCTATGGTATTCTTTTAACGTGAAATAAAAATGTGAAAGAGATGACGTGGCATTCTTACTAAATAGTTTTCTTTGGATAATGATATACGTGAAGAATTAACAAAACTAAATGTAAATTAGATGAGTTTATCCACGATTATTGAAGACTTGCTTTATTACTATTCTTGCTCATGTCAAAGTGTGCTCCAACTGAGAAAAAGAAATGGTGTTGCACGTAAATGCTAATTCTGATTTAACCGAAACTTTCAGAGTATGATCTTAACATATGGTACTAATGTAATGTGCCTAAAATGAAAACAGTTTTTTTTTAATTTTGAGATAAAATTACATTTTGGTACTTTCGATATGTAGTAGTACGTCATAGTTACTCAAGTGATTTACAAGGGGACTAACTTGCTTCAAGCACATAATTACTCAGCAAATCATATCTAAATGTCATAACTGATAATGAAAATGCCTACTTGAATGCTTAAATTCTTCCTTATATTAGCCTAAATTCAAATAGGCCTGTTTGCTTATTAATGCATATTTTTTCCTTTCCTCTTGCTTGCTTCTATCTACCTGGGAGAATATCTCAATAGTTCAAATGTATTGCAACTGTATCCTATTTCAGGCAGGAGTTCTCATGCACTTACAAGGACCATTGGATACAATTATTGCTACACCAGGACAATCTGCCTGGGAAACTGCCCTTTCAAACTTATTCATGTGCCTTGTTAAGTATCTTTGTTTAAAGGTCCACCACTACCGGATGATATGATCATTTACATAACTTGAAACACCTATATTCCCGTAAAATATGTTATCTTTATGTCTCATGACAAGCATCCTATACGAACGGATCAATAGACTGAGTGGTCCAATCTAATGAGGTACCTATGAGTTGCCACCCCAGAATTGAGAAATTATATTATCCAGTGAATTGATGATTGATGGACACATTCATTTTTCCACCTTTCCCATGCTGATTGTTTCCTATCGAACTGAGAGACAACTATCAGACTGGCAAACTCTCCTGGCTAGTGCATAAGCTGTGTGCACTATTCCCGGGCTTCTTTACCCCATGTGAGAGAATCTTTGAGCTGACATGATCCTTGTACTTTCCTGAACTCTCCTCCTAAAACAATTGATGGTCCAACATGATCACTTCGAATATTCTGTACTCTTAACTTTTAATGCCTGATATTGGTATATTTACTTTCTGAAATTACCGATAAATGTGAACCATTTAAAGATCCTGTTTTTGTCTCTCTATTGTTGTGTGCGATTATAGATTCCAAATGAATTTCCAGATTCATGCCCTTTATATAGGTATAATTCACATTGCCCTTATATAGGCATAGGCATAGCCCATGCTACCCAAATACAGGCATGGCTAATTCCATCCGTTCATCTACGTCACAACGATTTCTTGGAAAACCAGACTCTTAAGACGTTAGGGACCTCCCCTTGCCTGGATATTGATGTCTCCAAGAACTCATTATCATGCATGAACAACTATTCCTTAGGGGTTCATTCATATGCCCGACTTTTACGTCAATACTGGCATTCCTAAGCACCTTCAAGGTATAAATATACCTTCACTTGCTATGGCAAAGCAGGTTTGGCTCTGTGCAGTTCGACTACCTACTTGCACGACGCAGCTCGCTACAACAAGTGCCGAAGGAAGCCAACTTAAGATCAAAGTAAATGGGCCCAGTGGTGTTACAGCATGTCCTTCAGCTTAACGTTAATTAATGTTTCTATATTTCTAATGCACAAAATGAATAAGGCGGTCTGTCTGGCACATAGAACATCATTAGCACTGGTTTACTTTTTGCTTAAGATCAAAGTAAATGGGCCCAGTGGTGTTACAGCATGTCCTTCACCTTAACGTTAATTAATGTTTCTATGGGGCACATGCATCAACCTATTTAGGAAGTGCAAACGGTGCGAATCGGTAAATTCGGCCGTTTGCGCTTCCTAAATACGTTTTTGGGATGCATGAAACAATTTTTCAAAATTCGCTTTTTTTTGCATTTCCTAAAAATGCGAATGCATTTAAGGAATCGCATTTGTGCGATTCCTTAAATGCAATGCATCCATTTTTTTTAAAATGCGAATTTTTAAATAGTAAGTGCAAATTAACACGAGGTTGACCCTCGTGTTAATTTGCGAAATTCTTTAAAAAAGCACAAAAATGCATTTTGGAAAGTGTCATGTTACAGACACGCATGTCCTTAGGACATGTGTGTGTGAAACATGCACTTTAAAATACATTTCAGGGGTGCAGGGGGGGGTCCTTTGGACCCCCCTCTGCACCCTTGCAATGCATCAACAAATTGCGAATTCCAAAAAATAGAAATGCAAAACGGCATTGATTCCTATGGGCCTCTAGGCCCATAGGAATCAATGTAATGCCATTCCTTAATTGCGATTTGCAATTAAGGAATCGCAAATTCAGAAATTTAAGAAATCCTAAAAAATGTTAGGTTTTCTTGATGCATAGGATTTTGCAATTCCTAAATTGCGATTCCTTAATTTTCGCAATTTAGGAAATGCAAATTCCTACAATGATGCATGTGCTCCAAAGTTTCTAATGCACAAAATGAATAAGGCGGTCTGTCTGACACGTAGAACATCATTGGCATTGGTTTACTTTTTGCTTATTCAAAGCAGGTGTGTGGTGTTTGAGGACAAGGGATACGTCTTCAAGTCAGTCCCAAATTTAGAAAGATAAGGATTCTGACACAAATTAAAAGTTAAATTGTTCTAATGATTAGAATATTTGTTGGGGAAACCTTTTCCCCACAACTCCAGCTAATAACTAAACATGGAATGAAATAAGCTCCTATCTGAGCATCTGCATATTGTGACCCGAGAAAGATATGTTAGCTTATAACTGAAAGGCCAGGCAATATGACTCAATACACATGATAATAGTCATATGTAAATGTTAACCGTAGAGAGGTAGAAATGCTGTATACTGCAGAAATCAACGGCCTAAATTAGAAGGCAGAAAGAAAAAAAGTATCTGGGACTGTGTTACACATTATCACTGTTAGCACCCGGTGCATCTTTCAAAAGGTGTGCCAGGTGCAAACAGTGAAAATACGCCCCATTATGGTGTATGTGCTGCTTCCAGGGCAGCCACGACCTCGCGCTGCCCTGGGGGCAGCGCATTCATGTGAAAACACGGAGCAGCCGCTCTTTGTTTTCACAGTGCAGGAGGCACATGCCAGGAATTTCAAAGAGGCTTAGAGATCCCTTTTCTGGTGGGTGCAGTCAGTGGCTTCACCCGTCTGCAAGGGGATGTCTAGGTGGTCCATGGGACCCCCTTTATTCCCTGCAGAGGGCTGCTGACAGAGGGTGGACTGACAGTGCGCCACCTTTTAAATGGCACACCATCAGTGCGCCTCCTGAGGGCTTCTTTGACTCTGCACCCGAGTCTGTAAGATGCTGCGGGCGCAGTGTCAAAGGAATTCCCTCATTTGCATGTGGCACGCCCCTATGCCAGTCAACCAAAGAACTTTATTTGTTCATTGCGACAATGAAAGTACAAAGAAGTACAAAACAGTGGATTCACCATCTCAAACATTGCTATAATTCATCCTACAGACAGAAATTAATTAAGTAATTAAATGTATCAATGCCATAAAAAACAATAGAAGATAAAACATAGGGTAACAAGTAAGCTGAACTAGAGGCTCACACATAGTGGAGCCTTAGGAAGATTGCTTAGAAATGTGTGTGCATATATTATGAGGATACATTATTGGAGGCGTGGCATAAGTGCATTTTAAATACAACATCCAAAATTCTGTAAGATGGATCCATCAGTTTACAGCTAGAAAAACAGACTAAAAACTGTGGGGCATATTCTCAAGGGTCTATTGCCGAGTTATCGGCACTTTAGCGCAGCCAAAGTCACGAAAAATGTATCACCCCATTCGCAAGCTGGTGCTAACGTCCCATATCACCAGTTTACCTGCAATAGCAGCCGCAAAAAACATCGCCACAGATGACACCGGCAACTAACGCTAATGAGATGCAGAGTAGGCGTTCCCGAGCGAAAAACCCATGACAACACCACTTCGCAACATTCTCAATGACAGGCCAGATCGGCGATAAGATCACAAAACATGCAATAAGGCGTGTTAGCAGCAGGAAACTAACACCTTCTCTTACCTGGTGTAAAGTTGGACGACAACCGGCACCAGACAAGGGAGCACAGCCTAGAGCCACACATGAAGAACAACGGATGCCGAGGAGGAATTGAACATGCAGCCTGGAGCACCAATCGGGCAGCAACACCCAGCACCACCCCCCAGGACCCCACCCTCCCCGGGGCCTTACCCCGCACCCCCCCACCTTTGGACAAAGATATTGCACATCAACTCCACGAATCATGAACCACACAATTCGCTTGTAGTCACACAATCACAACACCTAACATACATGCGTGGTCAGAAAAAGGAGAATCATACATTCATCTTAGAATCTCCAAATAATCAGTTTATTACAGTGGAGAAGTGTGGCTCAATGATTAGAGCGGCAGACCCTGATGCAGAGGTCTAGCCCGGGACCAGGGTTCAATTCCCCGCCTCGACGGGTCTTGGGCTCAAAATTCCATGGCCTAGTCTAATCATGCGTCCCACTCTGTGACTCTGGGCAATAGCTTGCTTAATCTCCACAACGGCCCCCACAACGCTAAGGATGCCTGGCCTCCACCTTGGGGGTGCCCAGGAGTGGACGCCTCACAGGGAAAGCCAGGATGGGTTCCACAGCGGTATTCGTACAAGCGCCTTGAGACCCTTGCGTGTGAGTAGTGTGCTATACAAGTATCAATTTACATTACAGAATAAACCCAAAACAATAATTCGGAAGAGTCATGTCGGGTCTTCTCTGGACATTCTGTAAGTCACAGCCTAAAAGACAAATACCTAGATAAGAAGGTGTGTCTTGTCCTCATTAAAGTACAGAGAGAGAAAGAGTGGGAGAGACGAGGGAGAGAGAGAAAGAGAGGGAGAAAGAGAGAGAGACAAAGAGAGGACGAGAGGAAAGAGATAGGGAGAAAGAGAGGGAGAGAAAGTGCCGACACTGCGGACCCAGAGAGGGAGAGAGAAAGAAAGAGAGGGAGAAAGACAGGGGGTGAGAAAGAAAGAGAGGGAGAGACAAATAGAGGAAGAGGGGGAGAGAGAGAGAAAGAGAGGGAAAGAGAGGGAGAGAGAAAGAGATGGAGAGAGAAGGGGAGAGATAGAGAGGGAGAGAGAGTGCCGACACTGCAGACGCAGGCCTCACTGCTCACCTGCTGCCACCGATATGTCTCCAACCACGTGCCGGGACACACTGCAGTCCCCCAGGTCCCTCATCTGAAACAGTTTCCAGAGACATGAATGGCAGAGTCCATACAGTAGCACACTCCATGATCGCTTGCCCGTCCATGCGCACACAGGCATCACTGCTCACCTTCTGCCACCGGCGTGTCTCCAAACGGGCCCACCACGTGCCGGTGGGAGCTCCAAGCCCGAAGCCCGCCACCATGGCACCCTCCTCATCATGCAGCCCTGCACCACGGGCCCCCAGGTCACACACTTGATTCTGGGTCTTGATTTCGCTATTGCAGAGACCATATCAGTGCACACGGCATCTTCGCAGTCTGCACACCCGATCAGTTCTTAAGGTGCTCTTAAAGTGACACTAACTCTGTGAACCGTGAGGCGATGCCACATGTTGGTAGGCCCGCACTGCCCGCTGGCTAACACCTTCACTGCGGTCCAGCAGGGCTCACACTAATCCTACCAGTACGGACCGCCAGGATGGCGTATCACCACAGGCTGCACACCCTCTCAGCACTTAAGGTGCCCCTACCTCAGTGCACCGAAAGACACTGTCCCGTGGCGGTGTGCCTGTGCCTGCTGCAGTGTATCCGGTGCCACCAAGTCTGTGCCCCGCAAGCCATGGACCCTTTATGATTGAGTCTTGTGGTGCAGACACCATCATGTTACCCCCAGCACTGGGCAATATGCTGTGGCAGGGCCCTCATGCATAAATGATAACCACACGGAGACACCCAGTTACAGAGTGGAAATGGCGTCCAGCACGTGCACCATGCCCTTTTCATTGGCAGGGTCACATGTCCTGTGACGGGTGTGATGTGGGTGTAAACCAGCCGTGAGGGAGTGTCCAAGGCATGCAGCCAACTAGACCTGTGAGCGGCAGATCCCTACAGGGAAGACCTGGGACATGCAACATTGTCATTACCCCCTGTGAGTGTAAATGGAGTGGGCTGGCCTGGCGTGTACCAGTGCAGCTTTAGGGTGTGAACAAGTACCCCCGGGCTCTGGGCGTGGTTCCATCCTGGGTTGTACAAGGAGGTAACTAATGTGTGTGCCTCCGTACTAGAGTCGGAGCCACCCAGACTGCAATCGACAATGTGTCACCCTGTGACCCATGTCCCACTACAATGGCAACATGGACAATAAGGGGGAATCATTGACCCTACATTCATCCATACCTCCACACTTGCAAGATCATAGACATGACACATCGGTTTGAAAATGAATGTTTAATGCACATTCAGTGGAGTGTTGTAACTGGAGCAGTACTGGCCATGCAAACCCCATATTGCATTGTTGGCCCGTGGAGGGCCAGCCAGAGTCCTTCAGGGAATGAAAAGTGCATCAGAAGAGGATGAGTTCAGTCCACAGTCTGATAGCTGTGTCATTGGTGAGCAAACAGAATATAGCATTCCATGTCGAGGTCCAAGGTGAGTGTTGCAGAGTGCATTGGTGGACAGTGGAAGGTGATTATGCAGAGGGCAGAACCAAGCAGAAACAGGCCATGTAGCAGAGATGCATGCTACTGCGTCCTTCTGACAACGGAGGCAGATTCATCCGCATCTTAGTCCTTCGTCCTCTGCTGTTGCATGTGCCTCACATGTGGGTGGTGGTGTTCTTTCTCCAGCACTGTGTGGCAGTGACACCTCAGGGGTCGGAGGTGGAAGGTCTGCTGCACTGTGTGGCACTGACACAACAGGGAACGGAGATGTGGATGGATTGGTAGCAGCAGCATGCATCAGCGCCAGGCCTTGTGGCAGCAATGCCATGAGGATGATCTTAGGGCATTAAGGGACCCAGCTACCTCTCGCTGGTGTGCAAACGTGGCAGCCGCTCTTTCCACCCACGTCCGCTCCATGTTCTTCATGAGCCTCCATATGAGTCCCAATTCCCGGGCGAGCTCGCTGGAGCCACTCTGACTAGTCGTTCTTGTCTCAGAGTCAGGATTTTGGCCATTTCAGCCATGGTTTGTTGGAGAGCATAGAGCGGACTGAGGGTGTCAGTTAGGGACTGTGAGTGGTCCCTGATGGGACTTAGACAACCACGTATGGCATCTAGTTGGTCTGCCATGCGATCAAACCCCACCTGCACCTGATCAGCCAGGTTCTCCTGGCATGCCAAAACAGATGTTGGAAGATAATGTGTTCGTCGTGGGGGTCCTTGGAGGCAGACGTGGTGGTGGGTACTGCCTGCTGTGTGTTTTGTGCAGGGGGTGGGCTCTGCTCATAGAAGCTGGGCTGCCCTGCTCCGGAGGTGGGGTGCGGAGGCTCTCCATGAGCTGTTGGAGGGCATCAGAGTCGAAGGTGTGGTGGTCCTCTTCCTCATCGGAGAAGAGAGGTTTGGGCTGCCCTGCAGGAGGTGTTGGAATTACCCCTGCAATGTGAAGGGGAGATGCAGTTTAACATTCTGCCTGGTGGATCTTTTCCTATGCAACTATAGCAGAGTCTGTCTCTGGGTCACCCCATAGGCCGTCACCTACCCAGCGGACATCGGACATTGTTTTTCACGCTTCTTCACGGTTTGATCTGTCTCGCTCCTCGACTGCCTTGACTGCTTTGCTCCCCCAGGAGTGCTTTCCCCCATCAGATCTACCTGACTCTGTCTGCTTTCCTCTCCCCTGTCTACCTTTCCCCCACTTCCTTCCATTCCTCATATGACGTGTGTCTTGGATATGCTATGCGCTAATATCTTATATTATTGTGTAAGCTCATGTTTCCCCCTAATAATATACTGGTAATTGCAACTGTAACTGTAACTGATGTAACTATGTATCAATGTTCTGAAACAGTGTCCTTTCTCATGTAAAGCGCTCTGATACCTCCAGGTTTAGCCTGCGCTATAGAAAACTTTTCAAATAAATAAATAAACATTGTGTTCACATGTGTGTTGATGCATTGTACATGTTTACATTCAGACTGCATGACAGTATACATTGTGAGTGTTTGGGGGAGCTGCCTGTTTGATGCAGGACAGTGGACATTTCGACAACATCAAAGATGTGTGTTTGTACTTGTACATCATCATCTCACATTTCCCTGCTATGCGGAATGCGATTGGCCAGTTTCTGCACACAAGAGGCACCAGTTGTGTCCTCTGTTCTGTTGTGGACGTGTTGCAGTTTGTACCACATTGTTGTCAATGTTGATGTGCTCTGCATGTCATGTGTGAGTACTGCATTTTGGGAGAATAGCCCCTGCAGCTCTGATTTTGCGGCCCCTTATCCCTTTCATGTGGTGTGCCTTTGACTTCTGTGCTAATACAGTATTTATTCATTTATTTGAAAAGTGTTATGTAGTGCTGGCTAGACCCAGAGGTATCAGAGCGCTTTACATGAGGATGAGCATTGTTTTAGAGCAGTTACAAATTACAGAGTTACAAGTTACACAGTTTCAGAGCATAGTTACAAGTTGCTGGAGCATAGTTACATGCGTTAAAACATATGTAAGGGAGAAAGCAGGTAAGGTGAGAGATTCAAGGGAGAGGGGAGTTAGACAAAGAATGAAAGAGGGAAATAGGAGGCGGAGGGTGAAAGAAACACAACCAGGAGATTAGGAAAACCAGTGTTCAACATCCGGTGTGCTGTGTTCCCAGAGGAAAAGGTGTCATTCCCACACCTCCGCTGATTGTGGCTCCCTTTACGCTGTGAACTCTCTCAGAGGGGTCTCTGAGACTTTAGGGTATACAAACCGGATCTTTCCCTAACAAGAGGAGAGGGAGTACATTGGCAAGGGGCGCCACTCCCACACCTCCACTTTGTGTGGCGCTCTTGACGCTGTGGACTCTCTCAGAGGGGTCTCTGAGTCTCCAGGGTATAAATGCTGGATCCCTCCCCATCAAGGGGAAACGGAGTGCTTTGGTAAAGGGCAAATGGTTACAATAGTTAGAGTTGCAAAAGTCCAATATAGAAGAATTAAGTCCCCAGGAGAGGAAAGAGGGAAGGGGGGGCAAGGGGCTGGAAGCAGGAAGCGGGTCAGATCTGGCAGATCAGCAGTGGTAATTGCATAGTCAAACACAGAAGAACAAGTCCCCAAAATAGGAAAAGAGGGAATGGAGGAGGGGAGTGGGAAGCAGATCAGTTCTGGCAGACTGGCAGTGGGAGAAAGGTACCTTATGGGGGCCCAAGAGGTAAGAGTAAGCGGGCCCATAACCAATACAGTGCTGGGATGTTGTAGACTTGGGTACATTGGGCTCTTGGTTGGAGTTGGGACTCTGGGGCATGGTTTGTCCACAGATGTGTTGTTGACATCAGGGAGTGTTTGTGCACGTGGATGTGTCAGAGTGTGACCTGCTCCTTTACGGATGTGGTCCACACTCAGCCACCTCAGTGTTGTGGCGTGTAACATTTCCTGATATATTGACTGCAGCCCTGCTATTTTTTCATGCAGTGCCACTTGCATTGTCAGTGTTACTCACAGACATGCCACTTTGCTGGGTTTAACACATGTGCATGGGTTGGTTGTTAAATTGGTGATGTGTAGAAAAGGGCCCCCTCTGGGCACATAGTCGACGAGGGCCTACTTGCGGTTTCTAGGTGTGCTGCAGTATGCCAAGGGGATCAGAGACAGTGTGGTTGTGCACTTTGCTCTACTTAGTTGTGCATGTGTGCCATTGTGCCCATCTCCCTCCGTCTCCCCAGTCCCTGTTCGTTACTCACCCTGTTGCTGTTGTGTCCGGTCATGTTGATCAGTGTCCGGGCCCCCAGCTCCTGACACCGTCTCCCCACTGATGACTGTGGACGCCATTTCCTCCATCTCGCCCAGCTTCTCTTGTGGCGCTGGACTCTCACCTCCAGTCTACATTGCTGCCTTCTGGTTGTTTGCGAGTTTCTGCTTGGTTTTGCGCTTCACATCATTCCAGCGCCTCTTGACCTCTTCTATTGTTGTGTTCTGCCCTCCAACTGCATTCACTTTGTCCACGATGGTCTGCCATATTCCATTTTTAGTTGCCAGTGACACAGTGGAGGTAAAGAACAGTATTTGGTGTTGTTCTATCACCTCTGTTATCAGGATCCTGTTTGCCTGTGGACTGAACCTTTACTTCCTACTCTTCTTGTACTTGCCCTTTCCTGACCCCGATGTCCCAGGTTGGTCATCCGGGGAGCTGGTGGGGTTATGGTTGTCCTCTGCACTTGCCCCAGCTACCTCCATTGTGCTTCTCTGTTGTTTGGCTTTTATATGTATTTTTTTTTCAGCTTTTATAGTGCATTTTTCCACATGACGCGTGGGGATTACAGGTTTGTGGCTGTTTTCGCTGATTTTTGTTTCGTGTTTGGCGTTATCGCTACCATTTTCGTGTTTGTGTTTTGCGTTTTTGCGGCATCGCATTAATTTTAACATATGCATTTGACACCTTATTGTGGGTCTATCGCATGGTATCACCGTGTTGAGAATTCCACGTTAGCACAGAGTTATTTTCCCACGATAGACTGCGATGTGAAGAGTTGCGTTAAGCTACTTTTGCGGTAGTTATCATACGTTCTTGAGAATATGTCCCTATGATTTATAAAAACAATGCAATAATAAAAGTCTTCATACAAGTACAATGAAATCTAGACAGAGTACACTAAGGAGATTGCTCTCACGGATTGAACCTCATCTGTGGGTGGATCCATCAGTTTACAGCAAGACTGACAGCTAAAAACTATGATTTATTAAAAGAATGCAATAATAAAAGTCTTCATACAAGTACAATAAAACCTGAATAGAATTACACTGAGGAGATTGCTCTCATGAGTTGAACCTCATAAGTAGATTTAAGAAAGTGCAAGTGCATTTCTTACAAGTGTACCATAATGCATACATATTAGGTAAACTGTTGGGAGCACGACTTACATTGTTGGTCACTTAGCCCCTTTAGGATGAAGTAATAGATCGCATAAGTGAAGCAACAATGTGTACAATAGTTCAGTAGTGTTGCCATTGTGCAGAACAAATCCGAGTAACATTATGCTGATAACCCTTGCACATACTCCCAATGAGATGATCTCAATTTCTAATGGAATGCCATGGTTCAGCCGATCTTCAGTGCAAACCTCCTAATGAGCCACATTTTCCCGAGGAATTTGGCTACTGCACAAGCTATCACGGACCTGGAGAATGTTTGTAGGATGCGTAGCGCCTCCTGATGACATTGAGTACCCATCTGCCTGCACAGAGGGGCTAACAATTTTTGCCTCAGGGTTATAAAGTGGGCATGCAAAGAGAACATGTTTGATCATCTCATGGACCCCTGGGCAACGGGGATAGCAACACAATGCATCCGTGGCTCCCCGCTACCATGCCGGTGTAAACTATTTCAGAGGGAGGGTGCCAAATCTAAATTGGATATACAACTTTCTATCACACAGAACGGTGAAAACCTCCATAATCTCCTCATACAAGCCTAGTAGCTTAAATTCTAAAAAATAAGATGTGAGGCGGCCTCCTGTTATATCTGTGGCATTTCTCTGATCCTCCCAGTTCCAATAACAGATCTTAACGCTATCTGTACTAGGAGGCAAGCTAACATCAGACCCGACCCACGCATTCCTAAAACCTATAGCGTAGAGCAATTACATCATATTATTAAACTACTCAATTCTTTTAAACAGATCTAACTTATGGACTTCTTCAAGGGCGGTCACATATTGGATAAGCTCAGGTGTTTGTTTTAGACGCATCCAAAAAAGTAAGGGGCGTAGTGTTGCTTTATCCACTATAGTGGTTCTGCCCATGTCAAATCTTAGGGGAAGGAGCGGGAAACTCTGGGAGAGAGAGCAGAGCGACCTCAAAACATTGTTTTCTGTGTGGAGCAGACCCTCTAAATTGTCGGTCCCCCAGATTTTCTGCCCATATAGAGCTGAACCTACCACCTTCTGATCATAAATCCCGAGCGGGCTGCTATCGGCCTTATTTTCGAGGCCCTATGTTCAATGATCAATGCCCCTGTGGTTTTCCCCAATGTAGGGTTCCTTTAGAGAAGTGTTTCCTGGACAGTTTTTCTGTAAGGGTTAAACCCAAATAATCAAATGTGTCCAGTCTCTCCAGGGGGGGGGGGGGGGGCAGCAGCAATTTGCCCCTGAACGATTTGTGAGGGTTCATCAGCAAGAGCTTTGTTTTTGAGGTGTTGATCTCCAATCCTCTCAATCCACAAAAGGCCATAAAACAGTCAAGTGGCAAATGGAGGCCACTACGGGTTTTGGAAACCAGCAGAGTGTAGTCCGCAAACAGTAAAGTTGTTATTTTTATTCTTCCCATTGTGGGGGCATCTACATGGACCTTTGCTATGCAAATGAGGGAACACACACTGTTGATAGCGCTGGCACTTTTAGTGTGCCAGTGCTATCGGTATTATAGAAGGAGATGCACAAGAATCCATGTACCCATCTATAATACCAAAGTGCCCTAGGGCCACGCAAAGAGGGTGCAAGCGCCCATTGCGCCATCAGGGCACCATCTGTAATACGGCTTCTGGTGTCATCATGGTACATTTTTCAGAAACAAACAAAATGAAGCAAAGGGAGTGCCAAGCACCCACTTAAGAAATTATGGCTTTAGAAGAAGGACAGCCTAGTCGATGATGTCAAATGCAACTGTACCATTGAGCATCACCAGCATTACCTGCATGGCTGAGTGAACTGTATCCATTGTGCGATGGATTCTTTCTGGTGCATTGCTTGCTATCTGCAGTCTGACTACATGGTGGTAATTGCTGGAATTGTTTGTCTTTGGGACAGTTTTATTTCATTTTTTAACAGAGTTGGTAATTGGTTTTTTTAATATTTGCCACTCATCTAGAAGGGCATCAATATTATTATCAACACAAAAAGATGATGGACGGAATGCTGAACATTGTCAAACATTAACACCCCGTACAAACACCTGTGCCTAAATCTATAATTTTTTGGGACAGTTTGGACCCAGTCAAATCCAAATTAGTCTTGACCCTGCTCCCCATGGGATCAGTCCAACCCGAATTGCCTGGCCAGGTCGTATCTGGACCTGTAATCATCATCCCGGGACTGGTTTCTTGGTATCACCCCTCATCAGCCATGCTAGCTTGAATCCAATGGCCAAGTAAGCACTGGACCCAATTCTAGGTATACCCTTCCCACTTGGAGCGACAATAGCAACACAAAAAGATGATGAAAGGAATACTGAATGTTGTCAACTATTTACCTCAAGACAGCGATTTAGACCTAAATCCATAGTTTTCTTGCTCACCATGCCATTCCAGTTTTGACCAATTCAATTCATATGCAAATCAGTATTGATCCTGCTCCTCATGGGAACAGTCAAGCCCAAATTGCTAGGACAGGTCCTTCTAGGACCAGAAACAAGCAGCGTGCAATCGATGTCTGGGTATAACCCCTCATCAGCCAGGCTAGCATAAATCCAATGACAGTAAGCACGGGACCCATGCTGAGCATACCCTTCCCACTTCGAGCGACTATAGCAACACAAAAATATGATGGATAGAATGCTTAACTTTGTCAAACATTCGCCCCCCAGTACAGAGATCTAGGCAAATACCCATCATTTTTTTCTCACCATGCTATTCCAGTTTGGAACCTGTCATATGCAAATCAGCCTTGACCCTGCTCCCCATTGGAATGGTCCAGCCTGAACTGCCATGCAAGGTCCTCCATGGACCAGAAATAAGGATCCTGGGACTGGTTTCTGGGTATCACCCCTCATCAGCCAGGCTAGCTTGAATACAATGGCCAAGAGAGCACTGGACCCAAGACTGGACATACCCTTCCCACTTGGAGTGACTATAGCAGCACAAAAAGATGATGAACGAAATGCTGGACATTGTCAAATATTTAACTCTAGTACAGAGATCTGGGCACATTCTTTTTTCTTTCTTTTTGCTCACCATTTCATTACAGTTTGGACCCAGTCATATTCAAATCAGCCTTGACCCTGCTCTCCATAGGAACAGTCAGGCCAGGTCCTCCATGGACCAGAAACCAGCATACTGGGATCAGTTTTGGGACATCAACCCTCATCAGACAGGCTAGCAAGGGGAGCAGGGTCAATACTGATTTGCATATTGCTGGGTCCAACCTGGAGTGGCATAGTGAGCAAAAGAACAATGGATTAAACTCAGATCTCTTGACAGTGGGTGATTGTTTAGAACGTTTCATCACACCATTCATCAGCTTGTTGTGTTTGCTATGTTCCCCCTAAGTGACCAAGACTATGCCCAGATGTGGGTCTCTTGCTCGCTGTGCCACTGGATTCAAGCTAACCTAGCTGATGAGCGGTAATAACCTGAAACCAGTCTCAAGATGCTTGTTTACTGTCCAGGGAGGACCTGGCATGGCAGTTCGGGCAGGACTGTTCCCATGAGCAGTAGGGTCAAGACTGATTTGTATATGACAGGGTGCAGACTGGGATGGCAAAGTGAGCAAAAGAACCATGGGTTAAACCCAGATGTCTTGACTGGGGGTGAGTGGTGCAAAAGTTTCAGCCATCTGTCGATTGTCTTTTTTATGTTTGCCCTAAGTGGCCAAGGGTTTGCCCGGGTGTGGGCCTCTTCTTGCTGTGCCACTGGATTCAAGCTAGCCTGGCTGATGGTGAGTGATACTCCGAAACTGGTGAGAGGATGCTTGTTTCCGGTCCAGGGAGTTCTTGGCTTGGCAGTTCGACTGGACTGTTCCCATGAGGAGCAAGGTCAAGAGTCATTTACTTATGGCTGGGTCCAAACTTGAGGTTCCGTGACAATTGTAAGCGGTGTTTTTGACTCGCCCGAATATGGTCGAGTTTGGTATCTATGAACCGCAAATGACGAGTTTAGTGGGTGTGCGCGTTTTCGCTATGCTAACCTAAACCGTTCGTCTGTTTCGTGGGTTTCTTCATCTGAACCCACGGGTTCCATTTTAGATACGGCATCCATTTTGTTTCTTGCCCTCAAGTAGTCAGCGAACAGACACTGTTCGCTTCGTGACCCTGGGATTCCCAAACTCTTGCGGAAGACACGTGTTCCTTTGAGGGTGTCTTTATGACGAGGGGGATGACACTGCAAGGCAGATGGCCCCGCTTGAGGCTCATCTCGCCGTGCCGGTCTATTGTCTCAGTTGTGCATTCATTAGGCACATCTCCTTTGATCCCTGCAATCGTGTTTCCGATATCACCCCCTTACGCTCTTTTCAATCTGTTGACTATCCTCGTCTTCCTCTGCACCTGTTCCTGACACTTCCTTACTCGTTTATTGCCGGAATGGAATGCACTAATGGTGAGAAAATGTACTTTTACAGTTGGGAACCGGCGATGCTACTGTAATTATGTTCCGGGACCCTGAATACATGAAAGCGACCCCCTATGAAATTTACTGTGGGAACTGGGTTGTAACCTTTTGTTTGTCATGTTGTTCTATGACGAAAAACTGTATAAAAGGAGCGATCCACAGATACAATTAGAAGCAGTCTCCTTGAACCTACATGCTATGTACTTCTTGTGACTTCTGTGTTCCCTGCAGTAAATAAACCTCGAATCTTTGACGCCGAAGGAAGTGTCCCGTGTCTCTGTCATTTGTACGCCAGAACAGGTAACCCACGAAGGTTTCAGGTGTTGCCCCTGGCACCGCGTTGCCCGGTGTTGCCCCTGGCAACCAGCGGTGCCAGGGGCAACACCTGAAACCTTCGTGGGTTACCTGTTCTGGCGTACAAATGACAGAGACACGGGACACTTCCTTCGGCGTCAAAGATTCGAGGTTTATTTACTGCAGGGAACACATAAGTCACAAGAAGTATATAGCATGTAGGTTCAAGGAGACTGCTTCAAATTGTAGCTGTGGATCGCTCCTTTTATACAGTTTTTCGTCATAGAACAACATGACAAACAAAAGGTTACAACCCAGTTCCCACAGTAAATTTCATAGGGGGTCGCTTTCATGTATTCAGGGTCCCGGAACATAATTACAGTAGCATCGCCGGTTCCCAACTGTAAAAGTACATCTTCTCACCATTAGTGCATTCCATTCCGGCAATAAACGAGTAAGGAAGAGTCAGAAACAGGTGCAGAGGAAGACGAGGATAGTCAACAGATTCAAAAGAGCGTAAGGGGGTGATATCGGAAACACGATTGCAGGGATCAAAGGAGATGTGCCTAATGAATGCACAACTGAGACAATAGACCGGCACGGCGAGATGAGCCTCAAGCGGGGCCATCTGCCTTGCAGTGTCATCCCCCTCGTCATAAAGACACCCTCAAAGGAACACGTGTCTTCCGCAAGAGTTTGGGAATCCCAGGGTCACGAAGCGGACAGTGTCCGTTCGCTGGCTACTTGAGGGCAAGAAACAAAATGGATGCCGTATCTAAAATGGAACCCGTGGGTTCAGATGAAGAAACCCACGAAACAGACGAACGGTTTAGGTTAGCATAGCGAAAACGCGTACACCCACTAAACTCGTCATTTGCGGTTCATAGATACCAAACTCGACCATATTCGGGCGAGTCAAAAACACCGCTTACAATTGTCACGGAACCTCAAACTGGGGTGACATAGTGAGCAAAAGAAGGATGGATTAAGGTTGATACGTTTCAGAACTCCGTTCATCATCTTGTTGTGTTTGCATCAATAATGTTAACCTGAATTATGATTTCAAAAAAGCTCCTGGAAAATCACCATCCTGGTGCAGTACTCAATGTGCATTATTATGTATATTTGCAAAGCTCACTATCACCTGCAAAGGTATTCTGGCACTGCATTCTGTTGCATTTAATTTTTTGATTATGTTGGCAACATTTTCTATGAAAACAGATGTGAATTCAAAATCAGAAGTCACCAAAATTGATGTAGATGCCACATATGAGCAAACTTCTTGCTTGTCATTCACCATATTGTTTGCTTTTACGTTAGAAATGTTGTCACTGTAGAATCTTTGTAACTTCATTACTCATAGCTTGCCCATAAGCCACATTGTTATGCTGGACAAAAAGATATAGTAGAGAGGTTTCTTTTGAAGTACTACAATGGACAAGCTGGAGCATGATGTTACTTCAGATCCCAATTCACATTTTTGGCCTTTATTTCAGGGTTTTGATAAATCACAAGATATTCCTTGCAGGCTTTTTTTAGGTCTAAATTTAGCCATCACCTTTTAGTTTATTAAAATGATATATAAAATATACCTATAGAGGCTTTCAGTCAGCTCTTTTCATCCACTGGTCTGCTGTTGTGTCATTCATATATTTCCTCCAAGCATTACCCCATACAGCATGGTTCAGCCCGCTTTAGCTGTTGGCTAACTCACTTTGATTGACAGTGTTATGCTCTTCTACAAAGACCACATCTACACAAATCAGTGCCTCATCAATATCAGGAACTGACTAGGTAAAGTATATTTTGTGAGGGCAAAAAATATTTTTGCTTATAACCAACGTTTATTGTTTACACTGATGAGGGCCTGGCAGCTCCTTGAAAATAAACCTTAAAAAAACTGTGACAAAGGCAAAAGGCTGGCAGTCAACACCTGCTTCTTCTGAGTGTCCTACCTTTCCCACCATATGGTCTCAAACTGTGATGCTTTAAAAAAAGTAATTTCAGTTCTCCACTACTGATAGCACATGCAACCTTAAACTGAGTGTGAGGCCCTTCGACAGGTTTGAATTCTCAGTGTTGCCCTAAATGTGGATTCCTGGTCCCTTGTTCCATGTGGCCACATGTGTAGCAGCTTTGAACTGAGGCCCAGCAGAACTGAGCCAGAATGGACCCCTTAAATGATAAGTACCTAATCACGGGCTAGTCATCAGAAATGTAACTTTGTATGCTCCGCTCAGGGTTACAACAGTGGGCGCCACACGGGCTACAAGTGCAGTCCCTGCTTCCTGGGCTAGGGCACCGCCAGTACGAGTTTTACTAGCCATTACTAATTGAATGAATAGGAGCCTTGTAGAGCGCGAAATTGCCGAAGAAGGGCATCCTGGTCCTGGAGCCGCTGGCTACACAAACTGATGGGGTTATTAGAGAACAACCAAGTTTTCATTCTGAAATAAAGCACTCTTAATAAGGGCACATTTTGCTATGAATCATCTCAATGCAGCTTTTGATTCAGTGAACAAGTTCAAACTTTGGGACAGGTTACATAAAATGGTTCTGATCCAAGATTAGACACGCTGAGACAGGCTCCTGGTAATGTTATTTCAGACAGAGGGAGATGGGATTCAGTCTGAGAGGGAACTAATGTCTGGTAAACAGTAGTGCGTGTCATAGCTGCCGCCCCCTAAAATGAATTCCAGTCACATTTTATTGACAGCATTTGGGGGTGCCTATGTTATGCTGTACTAATACCTCGCACAGTGATGCATGTTCCTGTTTCACATCTGGCTCGTTGTTGAACCATTTTGTGTGGAGAAAGCATCTGTTGCAACGTCGAAAGTAATAAAAAATATGGGGGAAAAAGAAGCGTGAGATTACCTAGCGACTTAGGTGATGAAAATACTATTAAGAAGGAATGGTTTTCCAGGAATTTTCTGTGGCAGAGTTGTATTGAAAAGCCACTCCCTCCCTTTCGCTCATTATGGTACCCATTAATGCCCTTATTCTGAGTTGCACGGTACTATGGCATTGATAAATGTTTATGCTTGTTTAAAATTGCCATGTAGTCAATCCATCCAAGCACTGTGCAATTGCAAGGTAAACCCATGGAATGAGGACTTTTCATGTAGGGCTGATTTTTCTGAACATGAACCCAGACAGGATTCCAATTGCATGGCTTTAAAGCATACATTTACCACCAGCTCCCAGTGGAGGGATTTTAGGGGTGATGGAGGGGGCTGAGGGGAGTAGCTAAGGGGTGGGAAAGGGAAGGACATTTCTTGGCAGATGGGAACATTGTATACTTCACCCAGCTAGAAGCAAAATGTGGAAAGAGGCTTGGCTGCTGCTGCAGCCAAGCCATCATGCGATTTTACTACGCGGATTAGAGCACGCTAACATCTGGGTGTGGAAAAGCCCACCCACTTATAATCAGGCAGAGTGGAATTCCCTACAGGAATTCCACTCAGCTTTACTCATAGGAAATAAAGGCCAAAGTGCTGGGAACTTGCTCACATAAGAGTCACTGATGTTTTTTCTCCAAACGAAAGATACTTACTTGCTTAGTTTTCTGTATCGGAGAGACCTGGGTGTGTTCTAAAGTTTTTTTTACGAGTACCGACTGAAACCCAATGTATTCTTTCCAACACTTCTGATGTTGTGCTTTTGGGAGTTTGGTTAAAAAGGGACTGCTCCTGTGACTTTCCTTACTTTAAAAATCTGTGTTTCTGTGGTGCCTGGTCCAATACTGATTTTCAGGTTAAACAATGACTATGCTAATTAGTTCCATTAAGGTTCACTAGTTATATTTTTACTTATTATGGATGTCCTAAAGATCTAGTGCTCATTCTGCTTTCCTGGAGTTTAGCCTAATACCTGTGTGTGTTGATTATGGGTGCAGGAGCATCCAAAGAACACTGCTGAGGTAATTTGCCGAATGAAGTGTTAGCTATAGATCTGCTAACTTTCTTGGTTTCTCCCACTCCATTCAGCAGACACCAGTTTATGGAATTCAACCTCATCCGTTCAACTAAAGGGCTCCACGATTGTACAACAGTGATAATGTGGGTGGTAAACTTAGAGGAAGCTTGTGAAAAGACATGAGCTAGAACATCCACATTTTTAGCCAAACCCAATTTTTTTTACCCTACCTTAAATTAGCTTTGTGGAGCAAGCTACACTTCCTATATTAATAGCTAAGTGTCTGTTGATTGGCAACTCTCAAACTGCAAGGAGAGTTGGCGACTTAAATGTAACCTCTCAATTTTAATCTTATATTAACGACGCAGTAGAAACTGTGAAAGATTTCTTTATCTGTTCTCGAATTATAACAGAACTGTAAAGTTCCTCTCAGCTCATGCGCAAGCACTAAAAAGGAACCCTGTGCCCTGCTCGCAAAAAGCAAATAAGACGGTTTACTCAGGAGCCGATCGTACTCCAGATCACAACGCAGAATGATATCAGAACACTGGGAGGAACTCTTTTCAATCCTTCGCATTGGCCCAGGGATTAATCAACGCTCCAAATTTACTAAACTGTAAACTATGCACTTAAAAAATGTCTCAATTTTTTAACAATGACATTCCTCACACGTAATTATAGTAGAAACGAAAGGCTTTTATGATTTTTAGAAAACAAAAAAAAGGAAAAAAAATAATAATCATTTCTTTTAATCACCGCATTCTGTTTTAGTAAATGTATTGTTATGGTTTTAATTAAGTGAAACAATAAACTTTTTTGACTTGACTATAACAGAACTATAGATGAATGTATGAGAATGATTTTAAGAAATGAATGTACAAAATTATGGAGACCAAAATGACAGAATGGATGGGCAGAAGGCTTTATGTATCAAAAAGACTCTATTTTTTTTACCTTTCGGTATTTTGCCAGTGAAAGTTCATGGATTATCCAAGTGAAATGTGGAATTACCCTTATCATTTGGCCTTCAACACCAGTTCCGGCTTTCTAATCACCTTTCAAGATCAGACAACGTTATGTTGTCGGGTAAAGATGCAGTAATACTGTACAGTATTGGTAATACCACATCTGTTACTTGTTTGAATACATTTCATTCCTGCTACGAATGGGGTCCTATGTGGGTGAATTGTCTGAAAAAGCAAGAGAATTTTGCAATAGGTATAATAATATGTACTAGCCAAATACCAGTAAACATTTCTAATGACAGCAGAAGGAAACACAAACTAGCAAATCCAATTAACCAACGATGCTAGGAATTCCACAATTTTAGACATAAAATCTGGATGCTAAAATATTTTACTAAACTAATCAAGCAGTAAAATTACCTCAGTGCACTAACATGGACTATGTTAACATGCACCAAGTCTTGTGACGCGTGAAAGATTATGAAAACATATAACAAGCGCACTCACACTGTGAGAAAGACTGGCTCTCTTCTAACCTGCCACAGTGCCACTGCTGTTGTTCAACATGCCCAGAGGGCTCTGCTGCACACAAACTTTGGAAAAGCCAATGACAGTGGCTTGTAAATGACATTGTAAACCAGAACAGTTGGCTGTGCCAGTGCCCTACAGCTCTATTCGGAATAAAAATGTAGGTTTTCCGGCTGATGTATGGGTTGTGTCCATTTTTGTCTGCTTCTGATCTCTGGTAAATGTCAGACGCATTCGTATCAGCTTACCTCAAATGCATACATTCTCTATCCAGAACCCAGGAGAAGTTTCTGTTAGTTGACTATACTACTCTCTGAACACTTCCTTGGATTGGGAAGTTCAAGTTTATGGCACATCTCTGTGTTCTGTGATCGATTCATTATGTTTTCTGGCTGAAGACCACTCAAGCATATCCTTGCATACCAGGGGCCTCACTCCCGAAAAAAGGTGCGACCTCAGTCATCTACCCATTGTGAGATTCTTATTAGACTTGAATTTGTTTCTTTGTGGAACTGTTTATAAGGAAATTTGCATTGTTGTTTTTTTTATGTCTGCAGTTCTGTGTTATGGAAGCCCTTACTCACCAATTTGAAAGGAGAAAGAAAACGAAAAGTAGATACTGCATAGTCCTGTTTCACATTCTGGCCCAAAGGCAGAATGGTCTGGAAGAACATCAGAGAGTTCCTCATGCGATTCATACCAAAAAAGCTATCCTCATTTTGACAAAGACCAGGCTCTTTTATCTGACCCCACTTTCATAACCCATTGACAACGAGAGCATAGTCAAAGACTTTGACAGAATCCCGCCCCAAGAAGTTTACAAAAACTCTATATAAGATTGACTATGTTTCCTATCTGAGTTCTCCATGTCAGCTGCCAATGTAATCCGAATGGCTGGACAAAGCCTTAGAGAAAAGTCAGCCAAAGCTAAGTAAGCGTTTACATTCACGTTACTGTTTCCAAGAAAAAATGGGATTCCGAGGCACCATTAAAAATAAGAGGATAACTCTGGGTGAGCAAAATGTTCAATTTGCCGAGAAGGTTTGTAACATGTACGTCATAACGGTTGAAAGGTTTTGCAAATTTTGCTTCCGGGCAAAAAGTCTTTCAAAATTTTGCAGAAGCATTTCACAGCAAAATCTACTTTCTTGGAGAATAATCACACGTTTTTATTAGACTTACTCTCCAATAATAACTTGTGTAGATTTGTTTTCCTCATGATTTAAACTTTGAATAATCCACAAGGTTAACGAAGCATGAAAAATGCGGGGAAAAACCACGAAGTGCGTAGAGAAAAAACTTTTCACATTCTTTCGCCTTTAATAGAAACTCCATGTTGCAGCAAAGCAACTGTCCCAAATCTGGGCTGTGCTGCATTTGAACTCATCTATGTTCAGTCTCTCCTAATGAGACAGAACATACCCTTCTGACAGGGTTAACTCAGCTCTGCTCTATTCCCATACACATTCCAGAAAGGGCTGTTCTACTGCCAGCATGACTGGGGCTGCCAGCAACCTCGTGTGCAGCCTGAAGCAGCCAAGGGGCGCTATCCAAGCCATGCCAGGTCTGTCTCCGGTTTATTTTCCTTGTCTGAACCCCAGGCCATATCTTCGTCCGCTCGATGGGCCCTGACAAGGTTCCCTGGCTCATCAGCCACGTCTTCTATTTTTAATTATTGTTGTTCAGCCCTCATCAGCCTCCGATGCCAGGGTTCTGTTGACACATCACAGATTTACAGCTGGAAAGATTCGCGCAGCAGGTTGTGTTTTGCGGTTATGTTATGCTGCTGCCATTTGTACAGCACACTGTCTGCCGCTAGTTCCACGGCCTCCTTGGTTAGGACAGTAAGGGTCTGATGTAAGGGTCTGATTTGACAGGTGATGACGTGTTACAAATATTTGTCTTTGTCTCTGTCTCCCGGTTTGGTGGTAATTCCTCAGCCATTGAACTTTGGGCCCATGATGTGGTGTTTGGGAGGCCAGGCTGGAGTGCTTTACCCATAGCTAACCCACCTTCTCGGTCGGTTGTCGGCAGCCCACACTTGGCTACCTGTCCCCATATGAAGCTGATTTCAAGGAGGAGGAGCGCAGAGGTCATACCCTGAGGATATGGCTTAACTGCTAGAGCTGTTGACTTGGACGCTGGGGAAGCGGTTCGAGTCTCGGCAGCGACGTTCATCATCCTGTGATTCTGAGCAAATCTCTTAATCCTCCCCGTACTAAACTTCCAATTAATGTGTCCCTCGGTAATGCAACTGATGCTCGTGTAAAGCACTCTGATGCCTTCGGGCCAAGTTCGCGCTGTATAAAACTTCCATAAAATGAAGAAGCTATTTTGTAGCAGTCCGATTCTGAGATGGAAATCTACGATGCGTAGCAGAGGCAAAATTAGAGAGAAGGAGAAATTCCCACAATACTCTAAACAGCAGAATTGCGACATAACATGGCTTTAAGTAGAATAAGACTACAAGTGAACGCTGCGAAGATAACGCAGATATGGGTGCTGGAAAACAAGCTAACAGCCAGGGGGCTTGCTCGCGAGACAGTACTCAGCTGCAGATTGCGCAACCTAAAGAAAAATATAAAAAAAACATGGCAAATTGCCCAAAAAGGCAAAAGCTAATATTTATGACCCAAAGAGATCTTAGAGCGACGGCCAATTAGGCTAAAGTTTTTTTGATCACTATTGTTGAAAACATTCCGAGAAGAAGCAATTATCTCTGAAGTGACATTATTTAACAAGACAGTCAGTGAACACTTTACATTCCCCCATCAAGCAAATCAAGAAGACCTATTAAAAGTGGCCTGTCTGAACCAGAAGGGAGAGAGAAAATCTGGTGCCATCTTAAAGTACACAAAACAGTCAACAACAGACTTCACCATGTTTCCACATGAACCCTCACAAATAACATTGTAAATAGACTCCACGGAGTGTCTTCAGGATTTCGGGACAGGGGCAGCTGGGAGCACCAGGCATTATGGCACATCTCTGTCGTTCTAACCACTTCTCTGGGCACGAATGGTAGTGTAGATTAAATCTGGATTTCTCACTCACCAGTCCAGATTGTCACAGTTCACCTGGGCTCTGTGGGTCCTGTCCCACCTGGTCACACTGTGCGGAAGTCGATTTTGTCTTTATTCGATCATTTTCAATCATAAAAGACACATAAAAACAGTACAATCTAATATAAAAGACATAAAATCACATACAAAAATATTTTTTAAAAGAACATGTCATTTAAAGCCCCAAAACAATTTAAAGCAGGGTTGATATAAGAAGGAGAGTACGTAATCAAGGAATATTAGGGCAGAGTTACAGAGGAAATAAAAATAATATAATTAGTTAACTGTTTTTTGGATGAGGACTGAAGAGAACCCACAAAAAGACCAAACAGGTTACGTGCTGCCTCGCTGGTTCTTTCTTCTAAGGACCCAGGCCCAGCTCAAGAACTTAGCCATGGCAATAACAATGACGTCAGTGGTTCCGGTTTTAAGAATGCGCAGAGCTATTTGGTAAGATCTTGTACCAAGCAATCTACAAACCGGCTTGAGCCATTTCTGACGAGGGCCCCTATAAGCAGGGCACACGAACAGGACATGCATTACGTCTCATCCTCTGTTAGACAAGCATCACATTTTGTATCCGAGTCTTCCCCCCACTTGTTGGTAAAAAGGATTTTATAGGGAGTGTTCCCACTCTAAATTGGTGGAAAAGTTTACTATCACCAGGACATGTGATAATGTCCCAATAAGCCTCAAACTTGTACTCACACTTAAAATCTAAAAAGAGGGATGTCAGGGAACCACTAGCAACAGATGACAGGGACTTTACACAAACCTTGTCCCTGTAAATGGCTTTCAAGTCTTTTTTCGACGGGAAAGAATTCCCTTTCGGGTCCACCCACAGGTGAATAAGGTCTAGATCTAATGGCAGTGCCTTAATCTTTAGTAACCAGGAGATTTTGTTTAACTTATCAGCTTCTTTAATAGACTTGAGGGCTCTTGTATACAGTGCAAGCTCCGGGGTAGTTCAAAGTCTTTGCCAATAGGCAAGTGGTCTGAAACCTGCGGCCTCCTCAAAGGGTGTACATCCTAAGTCAAGAAGTAGGGGCCTAAGAGGTGAAGATTGGGGGAGGCCAGTCATTGCCCTCAGGAACTTATTCTGGGTTATGACCAAAGGAGCTAAATTTTCGAACCCCCAGAGTTCCACCCCATTAATTATAGAAGCTCTAACCTTTCCTTGGTAAATAGATAGCGCTGGTCCCACTGGTTTAGTTTGAGACAGCCTGAATTCTTTTAAAAGGGCACCTGCTAACTGATTATGCCGTAGTACTAATAGATCTAACTGTGGCTTCCAATTCAAACGTTTGACCAAGGTAACGCCCAAATAAGCGAAGGAGTCAGTTTGTTCCAGGGGCACATTATTCATTTCCACTCTAGCTTTCGCAACTTTATGTTCATGCAAGACAATGAACTTCGTCTTATCGACATTAACTACTAATTCATGGTCATTGCAGAACAAAGTGAACCGATCGAGGGCATGTTGCAGACCAAATTGAGTCTTGGACAAAATTAAAGTGTTGTCTGCAAACATTAATAGCGGAATCCTGGATCCAGCAAGAGTTGGTGCATCCATGGGATAATCAGTTGTGGAAAAAGGTACGGGCAGAAGACCTTTTTCAAAGTTGCCCGGCGTTAGCCGCCTCTATACCCACTCAAGTTACCAAACAAAGAGGCAGGCGCTGGAGACTGGAAGGCAGGAAACAGAAGTTTTATTCCGACGGAGCAGAACACATCAAATCAGACAACAGGGTATCTTCTCGAGGTGCTCTAACCGCATCTCTGAGGCCTGGCCTCTTATACACAAGTTTATGATCTTTATTGCATGTAACACATTCTTGCAATGCTTTGAAGTATGAAAGGACATCCTCAGAATCTCCCCTTCAGGCCCGTTCCCACACACATTTACAGTTGAAGTCCCCACCCCGGTCACAACAGGTGATGATTATCGCGCAGCTGGACATTCCGCCGATTCACGGAATGTGTGGGGTTGATCGGATCTCATAGGGTGGGGGCTTTGATCAATTCGAGGGTCCTTTAATGGGGGAAGCTTCCTACTGTACGGGGGGGCAATAAACAGTATCCGCAGGGCCAGGTGGCGGCCTGGGAACGAGGAAGACAAACGGGCACACAGGAAAAGGGGGGTTGTATCAAAGGACCTGGGACCATGAAAGGAATGAAGGGAGGTGTCGCGCTGGGAACAGGATGGGATTCCGAGGCAGAGCTGCGCTGAAGAGGGGTTTATGACCCAAGGCATGTGAGAGCAGGGGGTTGTCAGCGTGCGGGGGATGCCTGCGAGGTTAGGAGAGAGAGAGAGACGCGCTGGCTATCAGCGAGGGGCAGGGAGGCCATGGTGCTCAAAATGGCTGCCGCTTACGCGCACGAATGGGCTCAAAAAGGGCAAGATGGCGCCGATAATGTTGACGTTTGCAGCCTAACTTTTAACAGTCCTCCCTTTTCAACATATCTAGCCAACTTGCCTACTCAATGTCAATCTTCATCAAATTCCTAACCTCGGCATCATATAATGCTCCCATGCGTTCGTTTCCAAAGTCCACAGTCTTAGGGCAAATACAATTTGTACATAATGAACACAGGGGTGGCAGACATTGAATTCCTAAGCATAGACCGCATATTACAACTACAGGAATCAGGATAATGGTGAACAGTCTCCAGCCCCAGTTCTTAACGGTGTTCCAGAACCAACCACCAAGCGACCATTCTTCCTGTTCCTGGTGGACTTCTGAAGAGAGTCTGTGAAGATGTTCGATGGCTTTGTACACTGAGGGTGTATTGTCCGGTATGTATGTACAGCAGCTGGACCCAATAATGCGGCATGCTCCACCACGGTCCGCAAGAACCACATCTAGGACAAGGCGGTTCTGGAGGGCCACCAAGCGGACCGCTTGAAGCTCGGCGGTGTTGTTAGCAAGGATACCAGCTGTGATGTTCATTGTTGTCTCAACTGCCTGAGTCAGATGTCGGATGGCACGGCTGTTTGCCATCGGGCCCCAGAGTGGAACAAGTCCCTTCATAGCATCGAGGAACTGCGCTCCTGTTGAGTCGGCTTGTTCAATGTCCTTGGCTCATTTTTGTCTATGATGATTCGCTGGAGCCACATAAGTCGGAGGAAGGATGAAGGAGATGAAACAAGTGCCCCCCCAGCCTTTGGGGAGCCAGGTGTAAGCCTTTGTGCCGCAGACGAAATACATGTTTGGGGACGACACAAAGGAAGGTGGATCAGTGGAGTCCAAAGTTCTGGTAAAACGGCAAGCACTGCGGCCTACCAGCTGTGTCCCAAGCCCTTCTATGCACATGTGGCCTGTGACGTTGATGACTGACAGGGCCACAGTCAGAGTGGCAGCCGTTCGTTTCCGCAGGTAGGAGAAGGTGGGTCTGGTTGGATTGTTGAACACCTGCATTTCAATTCGTTCTTTAGCAGGGATGTCCATGTGGATTGAGTCGTTGGAGGTCTGCGGGCAGAAGTGTGTCTTTGTTTTGTTTCGCCAGACCCCGTGGAAGAAATGCGTTACGGTTTTGCTGGAGGTGGCATTGTCCTTATAGCTTTCTTGCAGGAGGATCAGCCAAGCAAGGCAGGAGCCATGAACTGAGAAGGGTGAAGGGATGAATGGTATCGAGTGTCCAGTGGCGTGGGGTAGCAACCCACAGATCCAACAGTTGGTGGCATTGATGGCGAGATTGTGCTGGTGAAGTAGCTGTACAAAAGAGTTATTCCAAAACTCCTTTCGCCTCTCTCTGAGTTGAGGAGAGAGCAAAATCAGATAATGTTCCTTCATGGTGGTAGGCTGAGCAGTGGTCAGGAATGTTTCGTGAGCAGGAACATTTTCTTCCATAATCCAGAGTGTGGTCATGAGGAGAAAGCAGAAAAGGATTGTGATGAAGAGTGCAATTGTCTTTGAGCTGTGGAGTCTGTCTGTTCTTGGGTTTCTGTAGTGGGTATTTCCTGTTGCTTCCATCATCTTCTTATTTGGCGCTTCCATCATCTTCTTATTTGGCGCTTCCATCATCTTCAAGGTGCTCGGTAGCGGGCAGAACCACAGACTTCGTTTAGCTTCTCTCCGGGTGACCCTTGGTGGTGTTTAGGTCACCGTTCTGAGATTTAACTTAGTCCGTGGTCTACTTAGCTGAAGCTCCCTCCTTTCGACGCAGGAAATACCCTTCTCTGGATGGCACAGTGGGATCAGAGAATTTTGAAAGTTCAAGCGCTTCGGTATCAGGATAGCAGGTTAGTGACGGTCGGTCCTTGTTCAGGAGCTCTTCTTGGTTGTCGATGTTTTCTGTCGTGGCCAGGGTCGAGGAGACCTTCTTACAGTGGTGTGCGTGCAGCCAGTGCCGTTTCCCCTCCACACGAAGAGCCATCCGGGTGGTGATTAACACTTGCCAGGGGCCCGTCCACCGGGGTTCCAAACTCTTCGACCGCTGAAAGTTTCGGATCAGCACGAAATCTCCAGGTTGGATGGCGTGACCCGGACCCCTGGAAGCATCGGGGATGGCCTGCTGCACCTGCTGATGAATGACAGACAGAGTTTCAGTCAATTTATACAGATAATCAGACATTAGGACGTCCGGGACGTCATGAATGGAAGTTGGTTTCGGTGCAGACCAGACACTCATGGGTCGACCGAAAACAACCTCATAAGGTGTCAAGTGATGTTTGGTGGGGGTGGAACGCATCGATAGCAATGCCAGTGGGAGGGCGTCTGGCCATTTCAGACCCGTGGAAGCCACTATCTTGGCCAGTTTAAGCTTTAGTGTGGCATTGTGTCGCTCAACAAGTCCAGCAGACTGGGGGTGGAAGACTGCGTGGAACTTCTGCTTGATGCCCAGCCCCTTTAAGATGAGCTGGATGACTTCGGCTATGAAGTGGGGGCCATTGTCACTCCATAAAATACGACGAAGGCCGTAACGGGGGAAAAACTCCTTTAACAGTACTTTTGCAGTGGCCATAGCAGTGTTGTCACGGGTTGGGTATGCTTCCACCCATTTGCTAAATGCGCATACCACAACAAGTACATATTTCAGGCCTTGGCATCTGTCTAGCTGGATGTAGTCCATCTGCAGGACTTCAAACGGGTGATTTGGGACCCCAAACCCTCCCCGGGGTACTAAAGTTCCTTTCCCGGGGTTGTGTTGCAGGCATATCAAGCATTGTTGGACCAGACGTTTTTTCGGAGTCTGTGATTTTATCATTGTGCCAAACTCTGGAGACAAGTTCAATCATGGGGGCTGATCCTATGTGGGCAGGGGAGTGTGCCATAGTCAGTATGGGAATCAGGTATGAGTCAGGTAGCAACCGTTTGTTTGTGTCTTTTGTCCGCCAGCAGCCTTCGTCATCTTTTAATCCCACCCGTGTCCATTCAGTCAGTTCGTGTTGGGTGCTAGCCATTTGAATGTCTCTAATAGTGTCCCTAGCGTCAGTCCATTTTTCTGCTTGTGACCTGGTCACGTACATACGTGTTGTCGTCCTATTTTCAGCTGTCGTTCGAGCAGTGATGTCGGCTAGTGCATTTCCCTGTCCAATAATGTCTGTCACCTTTTTGTGTGCCTGGCATTTGATGACTGCAAGCTTTTTGGGGAGAAGGACAGCTTCGATCAAGGCGGAGACTAGATCCCCGTGCAAAATGGGGGTGCCGTGTGAGGTCAAGAATCCCCTTTCCCTCCAAAGGAGCCCAAAATGGTGAACCACCCCGAAGGCGTACTGGCTGTTGGTGTAAATGTTCGCTGTGGTTCCTGCTGCTAGAATGCAGGCTCGTGTCAGGGCAATCAGTTCCGCTGCCTGGGCAGATCGTTGCGTGATGCGGGCTGTCTCGACTACAGTTCGAGCCGTGGTGACTGCATAGGCAGCTGAAGTGGTGCCATCGGGGAGTTTGATGCAAGAACCGTCCACCCACAGCTCTCCGTCAGGGTCAGGAAAAGCCGTGTCTCTGAGGTCAACCCTACTTCTAGTCTGTTCGTCCGTAAGAGTCACACAGTCATGTACAGGGTGCACATTGGGATCGTTCTGTGGTAAGGGTAACAGAGTTGCCGGGTTCAGTGTGGTGCATCTTTTCAGGGTGATATGGGGTGCAAGCAAAGTCAGTTCGTATCCAGTCAGTCGTGCACTCGTCAGGTGTTGCGTCTTGGTTTGGTTCAGGAGGGTGTCAACTGCATGGGCTACCAGTACCGTGAGGGAATTCGAGAGCACGATCCCCTCACTCTGTCGGATAGAGATAGCAGCGGCAGCTACAGCTCGAAGGCAGGCAGGCAAGGCTCTGGCTACAGGGTCAAGAGTGGCAGAGAAGTAAGCGCATGGTCGTTGCTTTGGGCCAATGGACTGGGTCAGGACAGATAAAGCGCACCCCTCCCTTTCGTGAGTGTAAAGGGAGAAGGGCTTTGTGTAATCGGGGGTACCTAGGACAGGGGCCGAACAAAGGGCATCTCGTAGTTCCGTGAAGGAGGTTTGACACTCAGGGGTCCAAGGGAGTGGGAAGGGGACGTCTTTAGCTAGCAGAGAAAGCAGCGGTTTCACAATGAGGCTAAAGTTTGGTAACCAC
Source organism: Lissotriton vulgaris (assembly GCF_964263255.1). Classification (NCBI taxonomy): domain Eukaryota; kingdom Metazoa; phylum Chordata; class Amphibia; order Caudata; family Salamandridae; genus Lissotriton; species Lissotriton vulgaris. Next base: position 1,200,255,544 of record NC_141687.1, read on the forward strand.
TGTCGGCAGAAGGAGGTGAGGCCTAGTAGGGAGCGAACCTGTTTCTGAGTCTTAGGAACAGGAGTTTCGAGAATGGTTTGGATCCGGTCGGGAGTGAGCTTCCTTCCGTCTTTGGACAAAAGGTGGCCTAAGTAAGTGACCTGGGGTTGGCAGAATTGCAACTTCTTCTTGGAGACCTTGTGGCCATTTTCCGCAAGGAAGTGCAGGAGTTGAATGGTGGCTGTGACTGCTAATGGAGTGGTGTCGGCTGCCAAAAGGATGTCATCGACATATTGCACTAACACCACTCCATCGGGTAACTGGACTTGATCCAGTTGTCTCTTGAGGGCCTGGCTGTAGATGCTAGGGCTTTCTGTGTAGCCCTGGGGTGCTCGGCAGAACCTATATGAGCGGGCTTTTAGGGTGAAGCCGAAGAGATATCGGCTGTCTGGGTGGATGGGGATGGAAAAGAATGCGTTTTTGAGGTCAATGACAGTGAAGGTGGTGGCAGTAGAAGGAATCAAAGTCAGGATGGTGGTGATGTCTGAGACCACGAGGTACTGGGGTACCACCACTTTGTTGATCTCTCGAAGGTCAATGATAAAGCGGTATGCTTTCTCATCTCCCTCTCCCTGTTTCTTGATGATGGGCAAGATAGGGCTGTTGCAAACGTTGCTAACCACTTCCTCTACCACTCCTGCGTCTATCAGTGACTGAATAATCTTTACCAATGCCTTCTCGCCCTCGGGCGATATCCGATATTGTGGAAGTTTTGGGAGTGTTGCGTCTGGTCGGACAGTAATGTGCACTGGGTCAATCATCATGCGCCCTACGTCCGAATCCGTCTTGGCCCACAGATACGGAGGCAGAGTGTCAAGCAGGGATGTGTCAGCGTCAGTGATGGAAAACATGCATCGGGGAGGGCAATGTCTAAGCAGAACGGGGTTGTCGTAAAGGAAAACTCGAACTCCGTCTTGAGAACATCTAATTGTCGCTCGGAAGTGTTTCAATAAGTCAAGTCCCATAATGGCGTCAGGGCTATTGGAGGAAAGCAAAAACGTGGTGTCAGTGGTGTTGTTTTCTAAGTCGAAGAGGATCGGAGCGGACGAAGGGTTAGTGGAGGGCGTTCCATCGAAACCTGTCGATGTTATAAGTGAGCCAGACAAGGGTGCCCTTGGAATCAGTCGTTTAGATAACGCACTACGTGTTGCGCCAGTGTCTACCAGAAATGGAGACTTTGTACCCAAGACCTTAGCAGTGACATAAGGGCCTTGCTGGTCAACATAGAGCTCGACTGGATTCCTCCCTTGCCCTTGGCAGTCCTATGCAAAGTCGTGGGCGTCATCGTAGTCAGATTGCTGGCACTGGTTCTGTCTGGGTCGATCAAATGTATTTGGTCTGCTTGATCTATCGTTAGTCGTGTCGTTTGGGGGCCCTCGCAGCTGTCCCCTATTTCTCGGTCCACTTGCTATGTCCTTGGGGTCTTTATTTCTGATTATTTCCAAAAGAACCGGGCATTGGGATTTCCAGTGGCCAGTCCCTTTACAGAAAGCACACTGGTCCTCTTTGATGTCTGTACGTCCAATGTGGGGAGTCAAAGTGCGATCCTTGGGAGGTGCAGTCTTAGGGACGTTCGTCTGATAGTTTCCCCTGTATTGGTCTCGTCCTATAGTCACCCCTTGCAGTTGTGCAATCATCACCCTCTCTTTCAAGTCTTTCTTCTTTTTCTCTGTTGCTCTATCGTTTTCATTTTTCTGATGTTCATAATATTGGGCCATCTGGAGGATAGCCGCGGGTTTGGAGGCTGCCCAACTACTCTCGCTGGCCTGCAGTTTCTGGGAGACCTCTGATGTCAAACCCTTAACATAATTCTGGACAAACAGATGGTGTCCGGTTGCAGTGGTCATGTCCTGGCCGCTGTAATCGGAGAACACTGTTTCAAACCGGGAGAAGTAATCCGATACATCCTCCTGGGGTTTCTGGCGACAGGCCGTTACTATCGACCAGTCCACTTTCTTTTCTGGAATCAGGGTTTTTAATTTCTGTACGATTTCATCTGGGAGGTCTAAAATGGATTTCAAAGGCTTTTGTCCAGGTTCTCGTTGTTTATCAATGCCATCGAGTTGTGACCAGGTATGTACAAACAGCTCAAGGTGGTCGACTTTCCGGATTTGCTTCCACACATCAGCTGGTAGACATAACCCGAAGAACAAGTCGATGTCAGCCAGGGTCATAATCGTTGAACCTAGGGCTGTACCTAATTCAGTATAGAAGGCAGTGGGGTTTTTACGTAGGTCAGGCAGAGATTTCCGGAATGTCAGAATCTCTTGTCGGTCACATGGCTGGTAGACCCAGTTGTACACTACCCTTCCTTTTGCATCTTTGTGGTTTGCATCATCGTTAGTCCCTTCACCTCGTGGAGGAACCCAGTAAGGGGCAGCCTCTCGTATCGGCATCATGGCGTTAGATTGCTCAGTTTGTGGTTCGGTCGCTACGGATGTCGTGGGTTTAGTTCCCGATTCTTGTTCAGTGAGGTGGCGGAAAACCTCAAGCGTACGCATAAGGAGGTCCGTCACATCACACTCGCCCTCATCCCCGATATCGACCTTTCGGTACAGAGTCCTTAGGCTCTCGGGACCTTTGTCTCGATATCGGTCCTCGTATGCGTTCAAGACATGGTAACACAGTCGTACGGAGAAATGTCGTCTGTGACTTCCTGTATACGAGTTAAACATATCCGTGATGTACTCCTCATCTTCCTTCCTTTCTACCAGTGTCCTTGCTCTCTTGTCAATCCCTGCTCGCTCATCTTTGCTTAGTCTGCTTGTTCTTGCAGAACCAACCCTTCGGGTCTCAGGGTCGCCTAACGTTGTCGTTTGTGTAGTATCTAATACAAGGAGTTCGGCCGGCACAGAGGCCATGGGGGCCGAAGCTGTGGCGCTACTCTCGTTTGTGCCTGCGGGTGGTGGGTGCTGTGCTAAGGGTTGGGAAGGGGCGTATGGAGGGGGCATGTAGATGATCGGAGGACCTAACAGCAGATCATCGTTGGCTCGCTGTTTCGAGGGTAATTCAGGGTAGAGCGTGGAGGACGTTCTAACCGGACACTGGCTTGATGTCTCCATTTCTAGTTTCTGTTTGGCTTCCTCTCTTTCCTTTATCTCTTCTTCTAGTTTCTGAGCAGCTAGGTGGGCTGCTTTTCGCAGCTCTTTTCCCAACCTACTCTCAGTTCTCTTTTTACGTTGTTCAGTTTCTTTGCGCCACATGCCGAAACTATCAAGCATAGTGGGCGTTGTCTTGTTTTTACCAAGGGCTGTTTCTAGCGCGCTTATTTTATCATCATCGAAGGATCCTATCAGTGGCCACTGACTTTCTCGATCCTTTTTCGTATATTTATGCCACAGCTTGCTATAGGCTATAGCGATCAATCCATGCTTCATGAACATGTCCTTATTAGGGGTGCCTTCCAGTGGAGCCGGATGGTTCATCTCTAATAAGCGGTCCGGGCTAAACAGGCTACCAATCAGTGGGGAGCAGACAGGCATGACGGATTACAATGGGGACAAAAGTCAGCACTACCTATCTTATCACTGCGTGCAAAGACTAGACAGAATATTTCTATTCTACGTTGTTTGCAGGCAGTGAATACCTCATGAACCAATATCGAACAGTCAATGTTCGGTCAATCAAACAATCAGTGGGGAGAATAAGTAGGCCCGCAAAGGTCTGCGTTACCTACCCTTTCACTATCTGTTCTTTCCTGTTTGCAGACAGAGAATCTCCAGAAAACAATCCGCGAACAGTAGTTCGGGTTCAAACAATTAATCAGTGGGGGAGAAGGAAATCTCCAGAGAACAATCCACGAACCGTAGTTCGGGTTCAAACAATCAATCAGTGGGGGAGAAAGATAGGCACGACGGATTACAATGGGGACAAAAGTCTGCGTTACCTATCCTTCACTGCTTGCAAAGAGAGAGCCTGTTGTTTCTCCGTTTGCAGACAGCGAATCTCCAAACAAATCAACAAAGAGTAATACTAGTATTTTCCAAACAATCAAACAATCATTTCGCAATTCGTCGTGTTTACACGACCTTACCCGGACCGCATGGACAGTTTCTTGTCTTCCGAATCCAGCGCCCGATCGTCCTCTTTTCTTCGTATTCCTCGCGGCACTCCTGATGGTTCCCAGTCAGGACCGTAGATCACTCGAGAGAGGTCTGTTCGGAACCAGTGAAGTTCGGATGATCGGCTGTCAGACGAGGGTCTATCGGACAGGTGCACTCCCGATCGTTGCAGTCGTTCACTCTGTCGTCAGGACCTCTCCCACTGGATCCACGAGTCGCTGATGGGCCCCACGTTTGGGACGCCAATTGTGGAAAAAGGTACGGGCAGAAGACCTTTTTCAAAGTTGCCCGGCGTTAGCCGCCTCTATACCCACTCAAGTTACCAAACAAAGAGGCAGGCGCTGGAGACTGGAAGGCAGGAAACAGAAGTTTTATTCCGACGGAGCAGAACACATCAAATCAGACAACAGGGTATCTTCTCGAGGTGCTCTAACCGCATCTCTGAGGCCTGGCCTCTTATACACAAGTTTATGATCTTTATTGCATGTAACACATTCTTGCAATGCTTTGAAGTATGAAAGGACATCCTCGGAATCTCCCCTTCAGGCCCGTTCCCACACACATTTACAGTTGAAGTCCCCACCCCGGTCACAACAGGTGATGATTATCGCGCAGCTGGACATTCCGCCGATTCACGGAATGTGTGGGGTTGATCGGATCTCATAGGGTGGGGGCTTTGATCAATTCGAGGGTCCTTTAATGGGGGAAGCTTCCTACTGTACGGGGGGGGGGCAATAAACAGTATCCGCAGGGCCAGGTGGCGGCCTGGGAACGAGGAAGACAAACGGGCACACAGGAAAAGGGGGGTTGTATCAAAGGACCTGGGACCATGAAAGGAATGAAGGGAGGTGTCGCGCTGGGAACAGGATGGGATTCCGAGGCAGAGCTGCGCTGAAGAGGGGTTTATGACCCAAGGCATGTGAGAGCGGGGGGTTGTCAGCGTGCGGGGGATGCCTGCGAGGTTAGGAGAGAGAGAGAGACGCGCTGGCTATCAGCGAGGGGCAGGGAGGCCATGGTGCTCAAAGTGGCTGCCGCTTACGCGCACAAATGGGCTCAAAAAGGGCAAGATGGCGCCGATAATGTTGACGTTTTTAGCCTAACTTTTAACACAGTGTAATATGAGATAACATTATTTATGAACAATGAGAAAAGGGTAGGGGCCAACACACACCCCTGCCTTACTACCCTGTTCACGGGGAAGCGGTCTGTTAGCTCACCTTGCTGATCCCAGCGTACTTGGGCATATGTTGATTCACTTATTTTTACTATAAAAGATAAAATCTCAGTAGGCATCCCTGCTTCCCTCAGAGTTTCCCACATCTTAGGGCGGGGGACTAGATCTAAAGCAGATATAAGATCTACAAATGCTGCATAAAGTGCCCCTTCTGCTAAGACCACAGTGTTCCAGTTAATCATCATGAATCTAAAAACCTGATGGGAGGCGTGGCTTGGACGCCGGAGGGAATGGCGGCGTGAGCTCGGAGCTCCGCGCCCGATCCCAACAATTATCCTGACAACAGTGCGGCAACACCTGTGACAACCCTACTTTCCAAACTGAAAGAAGGGGGAAGCGAAGCGGCACCCCTGGGTCCATCAGCAGAGACAACTGAGAGAACTGTGGTCGAGAAAGAAAGCCGAGAAGACAGCGCAAGGAGACGCCCAAAATGGCGCCCGCCAACAATACCGGAGACTGCTGAAAGGCGAACTCGTCGATGCGAGTCCTCGCTAGGAGCTCTATGAATTGAGGAGCGTATCGAGCCACCGAGAAACGCTGAATGAGCATACGGTGAGACTCGGGACTATGGGTTGGGTAGACTGCAGCCCAGTGGGACGAGACGCACAGAGAAGCCCTGCTCAAGATGGCGGCGTGACCTGCAGCGATTCCCAAGGGCCACCGCCCTGTAGAAACCCCGATTATTGGAGAGGCACCAAAACGTCCAGGATGAGCCCTACCTTGGCGGGCTGAGATTGGCAGAGCACCGTCTGCAGAAGGAATATCGGCAAGCAGGTGGGTGTCCACCCCAGCACAGTGGAGACGGAGGGCTGCACTCCTGTCTATCGCGGAGCGCGCGACGGCTGCTGTGTAAGCGCTTGAGGGGCGTGCTGGCTGACCGCCACTGCTGCCTGCCACGGGGACGCTCGTGACGGCCTACTCGCCCTAGACGATCGGAGAATTCCTTCGGTGAAGAAGTTAGAGGAACGTGACTCTATGGAGCTGTTGTGGAGTGGGTCCCGGTAAGGACGATGGCTCAGTAGGAAACAGCTGTGACACTTGCGGCTGCTTTAACTGACATCGGGTGCTCTGTTGGAGGAGACGGGAGTAGCGAGTGCGGAAGTCTGCCTGCAATGGGGCCGCTGGCTAAACCTGTGAAACGGATGGTGGAATCTGAAGAAAGAGTGGCCCTAACGGACTGAACCCCCGCTCCACAACACGGCCTGTGAGTGGCCTAGGGGAGGTGTTGGGCACAACGGAAGAGCAAGGTGGTTAGCAGTCATAAGGCAGGCGAGCGGGGTAATCGGTGGAACTGCTCCACAGATAGAGCCTGGGAGTAGCGGAGCCCTGCCTTACGCGAGACGGATATTAAACTCTAGGGTCCCTTGCCAGCTTCAGCGAACATAATGTGAACCCCTCAGGTTCTACGATTGAGAACGGGGAGCTGGGGCAAGAAGTGAAGGAGGCCTGGAGAGACGCCTTATGCCCGAAACAGCGCAAAGACATGTTAAGTAGAGCGCGAACTGCGAGTTGTCGCTGTGGGGGCCCGCCTGTTGACGGATTCTAGGCTATCATCTTCCATAGTCAAACCAGTGGAAAGTGGCGGGCCTGACGAAAATAGCCACTACCGCCCCACGGCCTAGGGAGGACCGCAACGGCGTTCCGGTAGCTGGAAAGTTCGATTCAAACCTCCAGTAAGAAGACCAAGCTGGAACCATGGTTAAAAACAAGGGGAAGACGGAGGGGGCTGCGGTTTCCGAGTCACCAGATGGAGCTACCGCGGGGCCCTCAGACCTACAACAATTACAGGACCGCATACTGGAGGCTATTGCGGCGACAAGGGACACTCTGCAACAGGATATTGCACAAGCGGCATCAGGTTTGGGTCTCCTGAGGGCCGACCATGACAAACTTAAAGACAGAGTCAAGGATGCCGAGGACGCCTTACGAGACTTGACCCCAGCCCACAAAACAATGGAGGGAAAGCTGGCAGACGCCTTAGACCGAATCCAAACACTGGAAAAGAGGGCCGAGGATGCGGAAAATAGAAGTCGACGCAGCAACGTTCGCATAGTGGGCATTCCGGAAAAGACGGAAGGGGACGATATGATCGAGTTCCTGGACAACTGGCTCAGAACAGTGGTGGCGCCAGACGGCCTAACACCGTTCTTCACGTTGGAACGTGCCCATTGTGTCCCGACCGGGATGCCCAGACCTGGCCGGCCCCCAAGACCAATTATAGCCAAACTGCTACACTACAAGGACAGGGACTTGCTGCTTCAACGAGCTTGTGAGACGGGGCCGTATCAGATAGCGAACAGCAAAGTGACACTATTCTCCGATTTTACCTTTGAGACGCAGCAGATGCGAGCCTCCTTCTTGACCATCAAGCGAGAACTCCGAACGGAGGGTATTCCGTACTCTCTGCTCTTCCCAGCTAAGCTCCGGGTGGTACTGGATGATAATACGCACTTCTTCCTCAAGTCGGCGGATGCCTGGGAGTGGTGGGAGACATATAAGGCGGGGACAGACGATGCCAGATTCCGAGGGGAGAAGGAGCGCACGTCAACACAGGTGCGGAAATCTCAAAGACTACGGAAACGACAACAAGGTTCTCGGAAACCATCTGCATCCCAAACGGAGGTGGAGAGAAAGGCTGCACTGAAAGCAGCAGAGTCCCTATCGAGATCTGAGGCCTCCCCCTCAAAGCATGGCACGGAATCGGAAGACACAGCTACAGGCTCAGAGTCAGACCACTCAGACCTGCACGGCGCGAAAAGCCCACTGGTAACACTGCAAACGTCGGAGGAGATCCTGAACATTTGACGCGGGGGGAACAGGTAGTGGACATTGTTGTTGATGGAGGGAGATACAAACTGAAAGGTAAAGCGAATGGGGATCATGGACCGGGATGCCATGCCGCTGCTAATCACGGGGGATCATGAGGGGGGTGCGGGGGGGGGGGGCTTGCGTGGCTTACTTCTGGCCTAGGCCACACTCCACTTGCCTTTAAGGCACACACGGTTGCGGCCGTGGTTTAGGGGGGAAGTTGAAAGTATTGACTGAGTTTGGATGGGAACTAATAGTTTGATATTGGGGCCTGTTCTGGGGAGGGCGGGAGGGGGAACTGTTGGGGTTGCCGGTTTGAGTATTTGTTTTGGGGGTACCACCACTTACGATGAAGCAAGATTATGTTTGATGATGCGACAGTTACTATGGGACAATGGCTAATACAAATCTTCTGCGATGTATAACCTGGAATGTGCGAGGGCTACACACAATGACAAGATGACACAAAGTACACGCCTATCTGGTCCGTAGAGGGATACATATAGCGCTACTGCAAGAAACACACCTCACAAAACCGGAGGGTATAGTTCTTCAAAGAAGATGGAGAGGTCAGATCTTTAACACTACCTACTCAGCATTTGCTAGAGGCGCTTTAATTTGGATACGGCGGGCACCCCTTTTCAGGCAACAAGGCACATTATAGACCCTGAGAGCAGATACGTGGCAGTGGAGGGCAGGCTTCAGGCCAGGGACATAGTACTTTGTAGTACATATGCACCGAACACTGATCAACTGTCCTTCTTGACAGGATTATTTGGAACACTTGCACACTACTTAGCGGGCCCTGTCTTGGTTGGGGGGGACTTCAATTCGATAGCAGACACGATTCTAGATAAATCGCACCCACCGCTAAGGGACTCCCCTGTACACCGCCTCACAAAGGGGAGATTAGAGTGGCAAAGGGGATGGGACTTAACAGATGTCTGGTGCGCACAGCGGGACTACTCATATTTCTTTAGTCTCCATGACCTCCACGTCCGGATTGATGCAATACTGTGCTCTCCGGTCGTGATGCCGACTGTAGTGCGGTCCTAATACCTAACCAGGACGATCTCGGATCATAACCCCATGATGGTCAATCTGAACTGGACCACTGAGGTCTCACGCGTCCCGACTTGGAAGCTGCGACCCGAAACTCTGGACGACCCGCTGTTTCACGCAGCACTGGAAGAGGGGATCACCCAATACTTTGCCGTAAACGAGGGATCCACTGCTACTAGGGCGATGGAATGGAATGCCTTCAAGGTGGTGATAAGGGGTCAATGCTTAGGGAAACATGTGAGCATACAGAGGGTATTGCTGGAGGACTTGAGTAGGTCAGACTCTAAGCTGCGAGAGGTAGAGAGGGCGCAACCAGGTCACCCCGAGCTTCAAGATGAAGTCCACCTGGCTAGGGAGGCTGTAGCGGTGGAGGTAGAGCGCCTCCGCAGCTTCGATTATAGCACTTACATGCTCCGAACCCATGTTGAGGGAGACAACGCTGGGACTTTGCTAGCATGGTTAGCTAACCCCACTAAGCGCAGTTCCCCGATCCTGGCCATTGAAGAAGAAGGGGGCCATATAGATTATACCCAGACGGGGATACTAGATTGCTTTCAGAAATACTACGAGGTCCTTTACAAGAGTGCACTAGTGGGAAGGGAAAGCGACATTGACGCTTTTTTGGGGGACCTGCAACTGCCTCAACTGGAGCAAGAGCAGGCGGACAAATTGGGTAGGGACATCGAAATAGGGGAGATCAGGGGAGCGATTAAACAAATGGCCCATAACAAAACGCCGGGGTTAGACGGGCTACCTGTTGAGTACCTGGACCTGTTGGCAGCGCGTCTCCAAGTGATATATAATGGAGCCAGAGAAGCGGGTTGCCTGCCCCAATCTATGCGTGAAGCACTAGTGATCCCTTTGCTAAAATCTGGGAGGGAAAGCAGTAGCCCGACCTCTTATAGACCACTCTCCATGCTGACCACGGACTATAAAATATTGAGTGCTATACTAGCAGCTAGGCTTCTACAACACATGCCTGACCTGGTCCACAAAGACCAGTCGGGGTTTTTCCCGGCGCGTAATACAACAATAAATATTAGGAGACTCACAAGACTGTTGGAGAACACCTACACAGAAGATCAGTCGCCCATAGTCCTATCGATAGACATTGAAAAAGCGTTCGATAGTTTAGAATGGGAGTACTGATACAGGACCATGGAATGCTTCGGTCTGGGAGAAGGCTACATTAAATGGACACAAGTCTTGTATACAGCAGCGGTGGCACAAGTGAAGGTAGGGTCTCTCATTTCGCATCAATATCCAGTGGAGAGAGGCACCCGGCAAGGATGCTCCCTATCCCCCTTGCTATTCGCCCTGGCGATTGAGCCCCTAGCAGTTGAGGCCCGAACGGGGAAACACTTTAGTGGTATTGGCAGCAGAACGGGTCAACAGTTTATCTCCTTATATGCTGATGACCTACTGTTATTTCTAGAGGATGGGGCAAAAGCATTAGAAGGGGCGGAGGGTCTGTTAGAGCGATTTGGAGAGCTTTCGGGATTAAAAGTCAATTGGACTAAGTCATGCTTGTTTCCTCTGAAACGGGGAGTGGCACGCCCTGCCCACGTCCCTTGCTCAAGTGGGAACCCGTCTGCCTGAAATACCTAGGGGTATACATATATCATACTGCGGCAGACATGCTCGACGGTAACGTGGGCCGTTGTGTTAGAGCGCTGAAAGGAAGTATGACCTTTTGGGCCACGCTCCAGCTTTCGGTCACTGGTCGCATATCCTTACTGAAGATGATCGCATTACCACGTCTATTATACTATTTCCGCACCCTCCCTATCTGGATACCCGGTTCCTTTTTTCGCCAGCTGAAGTCGCAACTGACCTCGTTCCTGTGGGGTTCGGGCAGATGTAGAATAGCCGTAGCAACGCTCATCCGCCCGAAAGACGAGGGTGGTCTGGCAGTCCCCGACTTTGAATTATATTATCTTGCAGCTCAACTACAGATCTTCACGCAGGAGGTGGCAAGAGTGTACCGAGGCCCGGAGCACAAGAGGGATGGGGGCACGCCACGGCATGTCCTAGCTTATATCACTTTACAGCAGCAGATTTCTCTTTGAGATCGACACTTGAAGAACAAACGTTTAAGCTCTGCTGGAACCGTTCCCAACGATGTGCCAGAATTCGACACCCGTATGCGCCGGAGATACCCCTAGGGATGATAACTGCACTCCCACATGGCTGCGACTGGTCGCAATTGCAGATCTGGGAGGACGCGGGAATACAGGTGCTCGGTGACCTCTACGAGGACAGGGTGCTTCTCCAATATCAGGAACTGCAAGACCGGTTTGACCTACCCCGGGGAGAATACCTACTGCATGCTGCGGTAACTGGGGCCATGCAAGCGCATTGGAAAGGGGGACAAGCAGAGCCGACGACGACCATGGCCTGCCAATACACCATGATGCCGGCCGGTACATACAAGGCTGTAACATGCCTGTATTCGAGAATGCTCCGGGAGAATTTGCCGCCCCTAGAGGCGCTGAAAACCAAATGGGAAATGGACCTCGGCAAGGAAATCCCTGATATGACTTGGGTCCGATTAGTGCGAAGGGCGCGGAACAGTACGAGAAACGCGCGATTTCAATGAATCCACTTTTACGTACTTCACAGGGCGTATATGACCCCCGGCAAAATTAAGAAATACTTCGGGGTGACCGAGTCAGCGTGCCCACGCTGCACTTCAGAAGGAGCGGAGCTGGAACACATGCTGTGGTCCTGCCCTGCCCTCCGGAACTACTGGATGTTGATTGGTGACACACTGAACGAAGTAACGGACAGAACGTTACAGTTTGATATGGCGGTATGCGTATTGCACTGGTTCCCACATACACCCAAAAACAAGACCACAAGCAAGTTCATAGATATGGGCTTGGTGATAGCTAAGAGAGAAATCACAAGACAATGGAAGGCGAGAGTGGGTCCCACACACAGGCGATGGCACACTGAATTCCTGCGATGGGCCGCATAAGAAAGCAGACTGTAGGTAGCAAGGACCCCCTGATAAGGATAAATATCCTGGGACAGGGAAAACAATATGTGAGAATAAACAATCCCAGGCATACACTGAGGAAAATACACAATAGATTAAACAAACAAACTAGTTCAGTTAGAAAAGATATTCATAGTTTAATTTGATAAAAAAGGGGATAATAAAAATTGAGTACATTAATCACAATTGATAAAAAGGATGATACATATGTATTCACAAAACAGATAAAAAGGTGGTTAAATGGTATCCAGTCAACGCGTTTCGACATATACAATATGCCTTCATCAGGACATTAACCATCAACAAGCTCTGTAAGACATAATTATAACATAGTATTACTATTATTGTAAAAATAATATCACATGATTACAACTGAACTAGTTTAAAGTTTGTTAGTACATTCTATTGGTAAAAAGTACATTCTTCCTTCCAAGCTTCTGATGTACCGCTCTAATAGGACAACTAAACAATTAAAATACCTATACATACAAGTGGGTCTTTGAAACAGTACATAACCTGATTAGCAAATACTACAATATTTGTAAGAAAGCATACATAGATACCAAGTGGCTCGCCAGAGAACTGACGTCAGAGCGCTGGACACGGCAGCGGCATGGGAGACACTAGTACAAGCCCTAAGAGATAGCATACTGACGGAGGACGATGGGGCAATAGACCTGAGTGTGGACAACTCCCAAGACACACCGGGTACATCACGCACCTAGATAACCAAGGACTTCTGATTGCACCCATTGACTAGAGCATAGCACAATTATATGAGTGGGTGGTGGACCCTGGGAAGGGAGGGAGGGGGGAGCTGTTGAGTTAGGTTAAAGTTATTAAACGGTTAAAACTGGGAAATAAGCGAAAAGTAGAAATGCACCTTCTTATGTTGTGGGAGAAACTAAACAACAAGCTCAGTTATGTGTCATTTTATTTCTTACCGCCGCCCGTCCTCCGGGATGTGGGCCTAAAGGCTGTGTACAGAACTATATGGAGAACAGCGTGCTAAAAGGCGGAATGAGCTACATATGTTGTAATATGTTCTATACTGTATGCCTGCAATAAAAATTTCTTTACAAAAAAAAAATAATAATCTAAAAACCTGATCGATAGTGCTAACATGGGAGCAAAATCCTGCTTGGAAGATTGATAGTATATCTTTCTCATCTATCCACCTGTTTACCCTGCTTAGCACTAATCTTGCCACAATTTTCTGGAGAGTATCTATAAGGCTTATGGGCCTATAGTTAGATGGACAGGCGCAATCCTCCTTTTTATAGATGGGAATTATTACTGCCCCATGCCAGGATTCTGGAATGGGGGCACCTTTAGCCAAGCCATTTACAAGGATTTGGATATATTTTAGCCAGTTCTCCCGATCTGATTTATATATATCCGTCGGAATACAATCCGGTGCCGGAGCTCTGCTTGCAGCCACTCCATCAAGAACTCTCTCAATTTCCCCTAGGGTAAAGAATAGGGCTAAGCCCGACTCTACACAAGGCTGATGACCAGGACTTATTCCAGGCAATGAAAATTGGGCCTGATAGTGTGCGACCCACACTTCTGGGGGAACGTTATTAGTATTGGCCGGACCAGCACTACCATTGCCCCATTTAATTAAATGGCAATACCGACAACAACTTTTCCCATTAGTTGCCTCAAGGAGATCCCTCCATCTATTTTCGTCAAACGCCGTTTTTGCCCTCAGTTGAGTAGCCTTGTAAACTGCCCTAAGTTCCCTTATCTCCATCATAGATCCAGCCCTTATTGCTTGTGACAATTGTCTAAAAGCGAGCCTACACGCCCCATCATACCATTTAGCAGGCTTTTTGGGAGGGGGGCACAGTTGATCTTTTAACATTCTTAAAGAAGTAGCTTTTTAGCTTAATAAACAGGGACTCATGTACTTCGGTAAGGGTTGTCAGACTAGCCGCATCGAAGTCGAGAAGAGATAAGACTACAAGAGACATTGAGAATGGAACTTATCTGTGTCATGGTGCCACCATTCTCAGATACCCATGCCCATTTTAGTCTGCGGCTGTCAAGAGACATAACAACATCTGCGTAACAAACTCTGTGCCACCCCTCCCTAGTGGTCGTCCCGTAACCTATAGAGTCAGCGACAGTGGGTTATGCTCACTCTCTGGTCTGTTTACAACCTCCATATCCTTTAGTCAGGACCACAGCTGTAGGTTAATAAGAAAATAGTCAATCCTACTACTTCTTCTCCTGTTTTTGAAGGTAGGATTACCTTTACCGTCCGATTTTGTTCGCCCGTTGACAGCCCAAAACCCACCCTCCATTGTCAAGCTTCTATGTTGTAATACTGCCTGGGTCCATTTATTGATTGGGGGGAGCATTAAGGTAGGGACACCCCAGCTCATATCCTCATCACTAGTAAGGCTAGCATCTTCTAGACCCAAAGGCTCAAACGTACAATTAAAATCCCCAGCGATAACCCAATTACTTGTCCCTTCCATTGACTTAATAAAGTAATCTAGGCTAGAGATGGTGGGAGATGCTTTCCCTCCTGCCATGCCTCTAGCATAGACATTGACAAGTACAAAACCAGGACTATGTTTAAAACTTATTTTTAAGACCTGGATATCTGCGTTATCAATAACAAGTTCTTCAACCTGGAGGCCCATCTGCTGCCTTACCCAAACTAACAGTCCTCCAGATGGACGCCCCTTGGGGTTTGTGATAGCGGGTTTACCAAAGGCCAGAAAACCTGGACGAAAAACAGTACTCAGGGACCAGGTCTCCTGAAAGGTGATAATATCATAAATCTCGATGAACGTGGACCAATCAGAAGAACTGGTCTTTGTTAGTAGACCAGTAGTATTCCATCAAAGCAAACTGAGTGTACTCATGACATTATCATCACCCTGATCTGACAGTAACGGGGCCTCGGCATGCACAGTCCCCCGGGGAATAACCTGCTGAGGGCTTAAGGCAGTCGCAGGGGAGGGTACAGGTCGGGTAATTTGGGCATCTATCACAGGTAAGACTATGGGAGACAGTCAACCGCACAAATCTAAGCCAGACAAGGGAGCAAATCTGTTAGCAAGTTTGAGATCAAAGGGGCCACCTACAGGTCTTTGTGGTGTGTGTCTGCTAGCGCCCCCTTGCAAAAAAAGGTGACTCGATCTATAACAAGAACCCAGAGGCAGTAAGGAAATTTTCCTGGGTAGGCACCATTCGTTCCTGCTACCCCAAATTACCCAATAAAAATCTGACAACAAGGGGATTATTAAAGTTGGCAACTACACAGTCACCCCTCCCATCCTTAGTGGAGTGACCAACCCAAGATACACGTAGCCATAATCATTTGGTTACAGATATCCCATCCCGGTGCCCCTCATCCTTCAGTTGAGCGCTGAGCCAATGCATGGTTTTAGACATTAACTGCTCAATGGATTCCGTTTGCCCCTCCAGTAGCAGCGGAACATTCTTTAGGACCACCACCAGAGGAGCAGCGGCCGGTGGAAGATGTAAAGTCGTAGAACCCTCATTGCGTCCCTTAGAAGTATGAACTGGTAGGAGGTCTCGGTTAGAGTGCCTGTAGGCCACCTTAGAATGGATTCCGTTCCACAATTAGGATGATCTTGAGTGGGATTGCTAAAGAACCTGCCCCCTGAACTACTACCCTCCCTCCTTGGAGTACTCGGGATAAGCTGTGCAAATTCACCTTACAAATTCCGAATCTCACCTTCATAACCACACAATGGAACGAAGTGCACCTCCCGGCCACTACCCTCCCTAATATGCCTACAATTCAGGGAAGGGGGAGGATTGGATGGGGAAGGCAAGGCAGGGAGGGGGGGAGGATGAGATGGGGGAGGGAAGGCAGGGGAGGATATATGATTAACAGGGACACTCAAGTCATTAGTTACAATTTCGGGGGGCCGGCAAGTTTTCCCCAACAAGTCCTCGATGATAGAGAAATTGGATGCAACACATATTTCAAAATTTGATAGTCTTTCCTCAATAACAGTCAGTCTATCAATAATCAGGGATATTGAAGATGATACACGTTCCTCTACTTTAAGCATCCTTGCCTTGTGGGCATCGAAAAGGAGGGCACCCAGTGAATCAACATTTGGGACGGCAGGAGTGAAGGAAATGGGCGGAGGGGCCGGGGGGCGAGGGGGCTGCAACCCCACCTTTCCTATTAAGCTTTAGCATTTTGGGGTTTTTCTGTCTTTGAGGGCCACCTCCCCTCTTCCTCTTTGTGGCCGGCTCCGGAGTTGGGCCCGTGGTCTGTGGAGGTGGTTTAAGCACTGACCTAGTGGCAATGTGTGGAAGAGTACCACGGGACACGTCCTCTTGTGCCACCTCCTCAGGTACAGGGCTGTTTGGATCCTCCAATAAATACTTCCTGAGACGCCAGTAAGGATTGGCTGTTGCCTTTTAGAGGATCAGGAGACTCAGTCACAGTGGGCAGGGGGCGTTCCCGGGAGCGGGTGGATACCAAGCCACCCAATGATAATCGTTTAGTTTGCAGGAGATCTGGGGAAAGACGGGGCTCAGTTAGAGCAATCTTATGCGCTAAGACTGTGCTGGCTCTGATTAAAAATTGATCCAATGTCGAAGCGATGTTTCCCCCAGCCGCTCTGCTTTTGCACCCCGGGAGGTCATTTTGGCAAAGGAAGGAACATTGACAGTTCAGAGGCCCCGCAAAAGATAGTAACCAAGCGAGAACAGATAAAATCGTACAAACATACAGCAACTAACCTGGGTAGCCGCAGTGGTTAGAGGGGGCCTGGCCCGGCCTCCTCTGGTCTCTAACGGGCTCAAACGGGCCCGCCCTTGGCCCAGACTTCGCCAGGCGCGCGTTCCGCGGAGCAGAGATGTTAGTTGGTTAAATAGCCCTGGGCAGAGCAGGCTCAGGTGCGGGCAAAAGACACTGGCCCCCTGGGACTTTCAGTCCCTCGCATGAACGTCCTCCTGAGCTGCAAGCAAGCAATCACCGGCGTAACGGCTCCCCCGAAATGGGAGAGGCAAGTTGTATTCAAGCGTCGGGACAGAGCAGGCTCAGGTGTGGGCAAAAGGCACTGGCCCCCTGGGGCTTGCAGTCCCTCGCATGAACGTCCTCCTCATCTGCAAGCAAGCAAACACCGGCGTAGCGGCTCCCGCAAAGATGGAGCGGCAAGTTGTATTCAAGCATTGGGGCAGAGCAAGCTCAGATGCGAGCAAAAGACACTGGCCCCTTGGGACTTGCAGTCCCTCGCATAAACGTCCTCCTCAGCTGCAAGCAAGCAATCACTGGCATAGCGGCTCCCCCGAAACGGGAGCGGCAAGTTGTATTCAAGCATCAGGACAGAGCAGGCTCAGGTGTGGGCTAAAGACACTGGCCCCCTGGGACTTGCAGTCCCTAGCATGAACGTCCTCCTCAGCTGCAAGCAAGCGAACACCGGCGTAGCGACTCCCGCAAAGCTGGAACGGCAAGTTGTATTCAAGCGTCGGGGCAGAGCAGGCTCAGGTGTGGGCAAAAGACACTGGCCCCCTGGGACCTGCAGTCCCTCGCATGAACGTCCTCCTCAGCTGCAAGCAATCAATTACTGGCGTAGTGGCTCCTGCGAAGCTGTAGCGGCATGTTGTATTCAAGTTTCGGGGCAGAGTAAGCTCAGGTCCGGGCAAAGATACAGGCCCCCTGGGACTTGCAGTCCCTCGCATGAGCGTCCTCCTCAGCTGCAAGCAAGCAATCACCGGTGTAGCGGCTCCCGCGAAGCTGGAGCTGCAAGTTGTATTCAAGCGTCGGGGCAGAGCAGGCTCATGTGCGGTAAAAGACACTGGCCCCCTGGGACTTGCAGCCCCTCACATGAATGTCCTCAGCTGCAAGCAAGCAAACACCGGCGTAGCGGCTCCCGCAAAGCTGGAGAGGCAAGTTGTATTCAAGCTTCGGGGCAGAGCAGGCTCAGGTACGGGCAAAAGACACTGGCCCCTGGGACTTGCAGTCCCTCGCATGAACATCCTCTTCAGCTGCAAGCAAGCAATCACCGGTGCAGCGGCTCCTTCGAAGCAGGAGCGGCAAGTTGTATTCAAGCGTCGGGGCAGAGCAGGCTCAGGTGGGGCAAAAGACACTGGCCCCCTGGGACTTGCATTCCTTCGCATGAACGTCCTCCTCAGCTGCAAGCAAGCAATCTCGGGCGTAGCGGTGTGCGGAAGTTTATTTGCAATGTTCGGTGTGAGGGTTCATGTGAAGCCATGGTGAAGTCTGTTGCTGATATGTTTACAGAGACACCCTGCTACAAGGATAGCAAGCATAAAAAAACTGGTGACGTCCGGACAACAGTTGAAGAGACTTCCTCAGATGCCGCAGAGCTTCTAGCTGCCCGATGGTGGAGCAACTTCTGGCTTTCTCCTCTCAACATGATTCTCCTCACCTACCAGGGTTCCCCTCTGATGGGAGTCCCTGGAGGTCCTCTTCATCCGACTTCCACAGGACTGTGTGGAGTGCGCCATGTCTCTCCGATGCCATACTATAGGCCAATGGAAGAATTGGTACTAGTCCCACTTTCAAGTCATTCGCTCCGCCTCAAAGGTAGTTGTTTCCAGGTTGGTGTACTCCTGCCATCCTGACTCTGGTGCTAAGGCATCTGCTGGATAGTCTTTGGGGTAGCCAGACTCCAACCGATACCTTCATGTTTCCCGGTACCGGCTGGGTAGCAGCTGCAGACTCAACTCTTGTGACAGCATTCCTTTCTCACCAGCAATGCCTCAGGCCCTTGCCCCTGGATCGCACTGGCTGATGTGGATGGGTCAGATCCTCTTTTTGGCCCCAAGACTGAGGTCACTCAGGACATCCGAGCAGAACCACAACCAAGTCAAACCCAAATGTGGATGGTACAAATGGTCCTGTATACTCTCTTCAGCAGGCTTCATGCTCACTTGGTCTAACTGAAGATTTCTGGGAGGCCAGACTCTCACAGTGCCAAAGATGCCTCCTTGGCATCAGAGTATTTTACAGGCACAGGGATATACTCTAGATGTGCAGTACTCCTTGGATGTTGTCCATGATCACGTGATTGTGATAACACTCAGAGTTCTTGCTCTGTACATTGCCAGTTTCCTCCTTCACACCAATCTCTTTTTTCCTTTTGCTGTGCCCTCTGGTGGTGTCGCCTTGTGCCACACCTTTCTCTTTCACCCTCTGCTTATTTAAACTTGTGGCCTCATGCCACTTCTTCTCTTTTATTTTTTTCTTCTTCACGATGTGGTCTGATGCCAACGCGCCTTACTCTTCTTTCTTTTTTGACCAGGCCTCTCGATGTGAAGTGCACTTCGCGTGGGACTCCCTACCATGTCCTACCGATAGGATTGAATCTTCTCCTTGTCTACTGACCGGGCCTCTCATTGTGACCTTCTTTTTTTCACTGCCCTTCATAGGTCTTCTTCTTGGGCTTATCACAGAACTTATCTTCGTGGGGTTCTCACAGGCCTCCTCCTTGCAGACCTCTCACAGGTCTCCTTTCTTCATTGACCTCTCACACGTCTCCTCTTCATGGACCTCTCACAGGTCTTCTCTCTGTTGACCTCTCACTAGTCGCCTCTTTGTCGGCCTCTCACAGGTCGTCTCTTCATGGACCTTATAGGTCTCGTCACTTGAAGATGCACTTCTTGCGCTTCAAGGCTAGGCTGTTGTAGTGCTTGCTCCTGCCTCCACTCAGGCAGGCTTCGCAGGGTCTGTCACACCCTGTAACAAAACTGGTCCTCTTCCTCACAGGGCTCTCACTCCTGCTTGTACTTTCTGATCTCCAGATGCAGCCCTCAATATGTCTCTGACCTCATGCTCTTTCTTTTTCTTCTCTGGCGCTCTCCCCTGGCGCCTTGTGCTCCTGGTCTTTTTTGTTCGGGAACAACTTCTCTTCTCATTCCTTGCCTAGCCACTTGCCACTGTACATCAGTGGCTTGCACTGAAGTCTACCCCTGGGATACTACCTGTTCTTGGCTTGGGCAGCCTTACGCTACTTGGGGTTCTCTGCAGCGGGGGCGCATAGTCCCTGACCCCTTAACATTTTTTGTCCCTGGGTGCTGCTACTAGTTTGACTGGGGACCAGGCAGCTTGCTCCCCACTATGAATCATCATTCCTCTGTCTCGTCTCTGATGTGCTATGCACTGGATGTTGGTGGCACCACAACACAATGTAGAGTCCTCCAGCAGCGTTTCTCCCTGGTTATTAAGCACACCCTCGCTGAGGGGCAAACAGCTAATTTCCTGATCTGTAAACAGCACAATAGGGTCCCAAGGGCTCTCCCCTACTCTAGGAAGCTTTGCCAGTATTCTATGAATCTTTATTTACTCATTTACAAACCATAGAGTGCGGTACTTCATACATCGGCTTGGTTGTGCTGCAGCACTATTCCCAGCACGGGCCCTGACAGCTTTCCTGACGCTGCGAGCCTCGCACTGTAACTGAGGGTACTGGGCACTATCACTCACAGTCCTTTATATATGCCCTGATGACACAAGTCTTCACACCCACAGAGAACCGATGCAGGTCAGGCACATGGTCAGTCAGCAGGCCTGGCCTCACTTTTAATGCTTTTTGGCCTAGGCTGACATAAACATCTGCATGTCCACTCTGCAGTATGCAGATGGCCGTCCGGGGTGCACTGCACTTGCAACTTCATAGGCGGAAGCCTCTGCAGCAATGTTCTTGAGACATCATTGCTTCATTAATTACATGCACCACGGTAACCAGCTGCTCCTTGGCACCACAACTGTTCCTTCCCCCCACAGGGAGCTAGGCCCACTGCTGCCGGGACATCACAGCATGGGCACAACCATGCTTCTCCTTCACTGGCTTCATTACTGTTACCGGCTAAATGCCGGGACACACAGAGGCAGCCTCCTTTATCCTGCTGACCACGCAGCACCGCACACTTGTCACCTGCGGGCTGGGCACCATCTCCAACTGCCTCCACTTGATGACACGCAGCGGTAGACCTCCTGCAGGGGAGCAGCACAATCACGCTAACCACCCAGACACAGGCTTCATACAGCCAGCGCATTAGGAATGGGACACTGCAAATATGGTAAACACCGCCAGCTTCACAATACTCCCCACCGCTGTCAGCCACCTCTCATTTGCAGGCCCTTCTCCCACATTGCCATCTGCTTAACCTTTTTTCTACCCCTTGCGGTTGAGAGGAGGGGGTCGGCTGCACCTACACATGTGGGTCCAACCCGCTCGTCGCCAATGTAATTGTCGGGGCCCTAAGCCCCTATGCAGTAACAATGACCACATCTAGAACTGACCCAGGGCAGGCCTGCCTGGCTCCTTTTATTGGCAGGGTCAAATGATTTGTGGCACCTGTGATGGATGGGTGTGTGGTGAGTGTGGAAACCAGCCCTCAAGGAGGGGCTGGTGAAAACCCAGCCTTTATTCGAAAGACTAGACAGTGACCAGCCGGTCACTACACATGGGTCATAAAGAGGAGTTGTGGGTCATTAACTAGGAAAATTTGGAGCCCACGTTGACAAAAAGGTAAAGGTAGACGAAGCACTGAAAGCTTGAGCCAGGCTCTGGCTCAGCCGGAGGTCCTCTTGGACCCTCAAGCTAAAAACGACCCAAACTTTCACATGGCTTTTGCCTGCCACACAGCTAGCCTCAAGCACGAGAGTGAAATACAATGCATTACTCTTTGATGTAAAACAGAATAATGAGATAGCCATCTGGTGGCTGAGATACGCGACTATAAATATGCCCCAGTTTCCCTGCTTGATTGTGTAATCCTCTGCACTGCTTTATTTTTTCGAGCCTCCTTTTTTATCACATGAGAGCACCTCCAAATTCCTGTGCTCAGGATAAGTGCTGCCTCTCTTGCATTTAATGTAATGGACGAAAAGGTTGATGTTGTATATTGATTCTACTTGTAATATGGCTGACAGTAGCCATTAGCCCTTCCTTAGTGTTTTCACCTTCTCAGCCTCCCAGAATACCTGTGAGTGTTCTAACCTCTTCCAGAGTGTTCTACCTGTGTCAGTTGATGGTCTGGTCAGCTGGCGAGGTTTGTACTCAGCTGTGTCCTACAATAAATCTACATGTAATCAACTAGAAGTATCCTGTCATCTATCACCATCTTATTTACAACAGTTGATCTATCTAAAATAAGAATCTAGGCAACATGTCACAATTTGGGCATACGTGACAGTAGATTTGGCTTTTAACCATCAATGGCATAATCGTCAGGACAGGAGCTGGCTTGAATATTTGAATTCATATTTAAAATCTATCTGTGCCTTTCATGGAGTGGTATAATTTGAACAGCTACGGTGAAGCACTCCTGCATAGTAAAGAATTACAAGTTTTATAATTTTTATAAGACACAGACTTTATCATAGTTTTAAATGATGGCTGTTTTACGATTTACATCACAAATACTTTTAGAATTCAGCTTGTGCATGCCAGACCCTTGGCTCGGATTTGGTTCGGCTCTCCCTGTTAATTTTTTGCTCACCCACCTCTACATGCTGGTGTGTTGTAGTTAGATGTGCTTGCTCATGGTTCTACTGAGAACCTCCATGTGTTGCCATAGTACTCAGGTGTGGGGGATTCCATGAATGTCAGTTGGTGCCTCTTGCCTTGCGTGAGAGGCGCAGTGGCTCGTTATACCCAAGAATAAAGTGCTTAGACTTACCTGCTGTGTCCTGTTAATGTATCCTGTGTCAGGGGGCACAACAAGGTGTTTTGGGCCTGCTTTTCTAGGTCCTTTAGTAGACACATTGTTGCATTCGGGGACCTGTGATGCGCTTCTGTTGGCCAGTGCTTTCTGAGGTTATAGTGCCTTAGTGCCGGCTCTTTCAGAGGGAATGTGGTGTGAGGTGACGGCCTGCTCTGGGGATTTGGAAGGAGAATGGATCTCTGGGACATCAATATTGACTTTCTTCTCACAACTGTGTTTTGGAAGTGAGACCTACCCTTTCACAGCATTCTTTGCAGATTCCACAATGGCTATGACAGCAATTTCATAAAAAAGCATAGGCAAAGCTAACAGGTCTCTTCTTTTCCAGATTTATTGGCTTTATCAGTTTTTTTTAGCTATGTTGCATGGCAGTGCAGCTGCTGTGCAGCAAAGTAGAAGCAAAAAGAAAGTGCTAAAGCTTTTAGCCATGATGCACAGCAGCTGCTCGGCTCTGTACAGCATGGCAAAAAAGTATTGACACAGCTAAATAGGTCTACGGTGCAACTATGCTGGAGAGGGACCCCGCAGGCAATGACAGGGGAGAGGGGCAACAGGTCAAGCAACAACACGGGTGGTGGAGGGGAACAGGTCAGGCAATGAAGACAGGGCAACAAACCGGAAGGGGGAAAAGCAAGGAGGATGGAGACGGCAGGCAAGCACTTTCACTCTTATGGAATGCTACAACGTACATTTTTTAAAAAGTATCTCCAGAAGCACTCAATCAGTGGAAGGACACTGGCTGCTGACAGGAAGTAGTACAAGGTCCATGCTTTACGGAAGGGACAAACACACAAAGAGAAACTGAAACTGGCACACCCTGACCAACAAAAAGCAAGGAAATGAGAGTGACACTAAAGTCAAACAATGGTAAGCAATGGGTGGGCAAATAAAAGGTCTCACAAGCAACAGCGCATCCGCTGTCTCAGGTGAGACCAAAAAGGAGCATCCCAGGACTTTGTGATCACCACCTTTCTTGTGATTCTTACTTTTCCTGAAACATGTACATTTTAGAAGATACCTAGAAAAATAGAAGAGACCAGATGGTGTATAATTCAGACCTCAGATAAAGAGTGAAATATCGCCAGGTTTGCCAACTCCACCCTATATAGTAGTTCCTCAATAAATGTATTTTCATATTTGTTCAGAAGAAGATTGTGTTAAAGCTGGTTTGAAAGTGTTGTTCAGCGCCACTTTGTGCTGCTCATTTCCTGGAACCTCAGATCGCCCCCTGCCAAAGGTTTCTCAAATAGCACAGTTCTTGCCACAAGGTTTTTCACCCTTGTGACTTTTCCCTCCTTAGTGACCCTTTCACGGAGGCAGTTGAGTTGTCCACATACTTTCAAATCCATGGTTAGGCAAAGAATAACTGACGAAATGGCAAAACAACACATAAATACTTGTAACTGGCAATGGGCTAGTAGTGTTGCATGTGATTTAAAAAGTAAAGGCTTTCCTCAATCAAATGTTTTATTGTAATGTTGTTCCGGGTATGCTGCTTGTTCTTGTGATGCCAACATGGTTGAAATTCACACTAGCATTTTTGAACATTCTCTTTCAAGTTCGCCTCACATTCAATGTCACTTTCATTGTCAGGGACTTCAGGCATAATGACGTTCTCTGTTTCCAATGATTTGCCCGCGGTCAACGCCATATGGTGGATTTCAAAGTAGAATGCCCAAGGTTGATCCACAAGTGCTGGGTTTATTTTCACTTTTAACATTTATAGTAAATAGTTCTCACTATATGTAAATATATCTTGTGTGGGAAAGATGCATATCTAGCACGGGCCTGATACTGGTGTTCCCATGTTAGCCACACCTGGCCCAACACAGTGATATGACAGAGCATGCCTGGCGTATGCATCAGGGATCCAACAGTCACTTCTATACTGCCATATTTTTGGACAGGCAATAGAACAGCGCATCTAAAACATATATATATTCACTGAAAAAATCATAGGTTTCACACATGTTATAGTTCGCTGGAGATTTCACTCATACAAAACCATTGAAATTCCCCGTTATAGTTAGTTCAGCTAACTATAACTCGCGCGCCCGCAATGCACTGCTGATGACATCACATACTACATCACTCATGACATGGTCAGTGACATCACTCATGACATCACTGATGACATCTCAAATGACATCACTGATTACATCATCCAGGGAATGCCTGTCTTTCTGAAAAAAAATATTTTTTATATATGTATATCTAAAAGTTGATGGAAGAATAAATGGGTAAATAAATGTCTATTTTATTTTGTAAAATTGATTGTATAACTGACTTGTTAAGTATATCTTAGTGAATACATGTATTAGTGAGCAATGTTTAAATATGTAAATATCTGTATCAGTGTCTCACTTTGTGTATAAGTGGCTGCATGGGTTAGTGAGTAGCTACATGAGTGTCTATATGGGTTATTAGTTGTTTTTTTGAGTATCAGAATGAATGTCTGTATGGTTTGGTGGGGGGTATTACTTACCACACAGATCCATGAATGACTGACTCACTGTTTGTATGTGTTTTGAAGATAACATGTGTGCAGGACTATATCGGTGGATGATTGTGTGTATGGGTGTGTTAGTGAGTGAATGACTGCCTCAATAGTGTCTTTATGAGTAAGTACATGTTGTAAACTAGTATAAGTGAGTATTGATGTATATAAGTAAGGATATATTTCAGTGACAGATTGGAAGAGTTCCTGTATAAATAAGTATGTATTTCTATAACTGATTGTTTGAGAGAGTAAGTTTGTGTACGTTCCTGTAGAAATAAGTGTAGTTGTGTGTGTAGAGCTGTATATGCAAGTAAATGATGTTTGATAGTTTATTTCCATGTGTGAGTATATGTGTGAATAACTCTATGAATAAGTGTAGGTGTGTAACAGGATGTATAGGTGCATGAGTACATATGATGAGTGAGTACATGCATGAGTGACTATATAGAACTATTGGTGAATGAGTGGATGTGTATATAGATTTAGGAATTACTGAATAGGTTGTTCTAACTGGTATTGGTATCTCCATTCTTTAGAAAATGTTACGTTCTATTTTTGAATGTGTGTAACAAAGGTTATACTAGTGTAAGAGGAGGTCTGCCACTCTTTCATAAGGATTATGTCATCAGTGATGTCATTAGTGATGTCATTTGAGATGTCATCAGTGATGTCATGAGTGATATCACTGACCATGTCATGAGTGATGAAGTATGTGATGTCATCAGCAGTGCATTGCGGGCGCGCGAGTTATAGTTAGCTGAACTAACTATAACGGGGGAATTTCAATGGTTTTGTATGAGTGTAATCTCCAGCTAACTATAACATGTGTGAAACCTATGTTTTTTTCAGTGAATTTGCAAGGTTTTTAAAATGCTAATACCTAACTCTAACGTGGCTGAAACCTGTGGTTTTTTTCAGTGAATTTCAAAGGTTTAGTAAATGATAATTTTTAAATGTATAAATTATTAGATTTCTTTCTTTTTATACTAATTTCTTACATTTTTATTAAAAATATTTATATTTATTTTATCTTTTAAATTATATTTAATATTCTTAATGTGAAATAATAACAAAACTAAATCCCAATTTTTTGTATATAAAAAATGTGTTTTTCCAATTACAATCTGTATAATTCTTTTTTCATATTTTTTGGGTAATCGTACGCGTACAGTGATCGCACCGCACTTTGTACAGCAAATGGTCCTCTGCGCGTAGCCGCGCACTCGTTATGGATACGCTTCGACATTGCGCATCGCATCAACACTTCTGCATGACGTCATATACGGTGCCCCGTTAGCGTATGACGCAAACGTTTCTAATTGTTCAAAACCATATATTTATGTATTTAATGTACATATTAAGGGAAGACAGTATCTAGGACAATCATGAAAATTGCTTTTTTAACTTTTAATAAGCGAGTATTACTTTTAAAAGCAATTACGCAAATTGCAAAGGTACGTCGTACATACTCGCATCTTAAGAGCACCGTAAGAGCACTCTAAGCTTGTGCAAAGTAATGTGACCATGAAAGGAGAGTTTTGATTGGTTCATAATACTTCCTATTCCAACTTTTGAAAGACCCCTCTCATTTTGATCATCCTACTTCGACTTTCCCAGGAGGAAAAATATCTATTCTGTGGAGCTGTAGTCTTTTACAACAAAATTCTACAATGGCTGCTCTTTTAGAGACTTCATCAGTACATTCCTCTAAGGAAGATTTTGTTAGTGAGCCACCTCAGAAAAAAAGAAAAGAAGCTTTCATTTGGAAGTTTTCTTCATTTCCGGAGGGACAGAAAAAGGTGAATGTACCCAAAATAACATGCACGATCTGTGAGGTTACACTTTCCAGGGCTGACCCCACTAAAAAGTACTCTTTCGGGATAGCCTCATTGGTTCACCATATCAAAAATGTGCATCCAAATAATTATGGAAGGATGGCAACACAAAGGTTCCAGGAAAACCCTCAACCTGCAGTTCCTTCTACCTCAACTGCACCACCACCTCCTCCGAGCAGTCCGCATCCTATTATTGTGCCTCAGTTTACAGATCTTACAATTCATTGTAAATTTTGCAGAGAACTCCTTTGTTACGGTGAGCAGTCTATTCACCTCATTGTGAAGAGCACCGTTGCCCAAAACAATTATATATTTTTTTTCTTTTTTCTTCCTGTTCCACAGTTTTTTTGTTTCCAGTTTCATTTTTTTGGTTTTAAAAAAAAAAAAACTAAAAACTTGCTGAAAAAATACAAAAATAATAGAAAACTAAAAAAGAAAAAAAAACACTTCTTTTCAGAACTACCTCCACTGGCTTAAAAAAGAACTATATTTCTATATTAGTGCGTAAAACTTTGTCAGAATGAATGTGTAGTGCATAAATGAACAAATGAATTAGTAGTGCATGGTGAATGTGAAAGTGCAAAACTATAAGAGAGTGCTACAGCATAAATGTATAAGGTGTTTACCTATACCATACTGTAGTACCTCCGAAGCACTTCAATATAACACATCCATATGAATATGTTAGAAGTCTATACTTCAATTTGCACTGCTAGTGAAACTGACTGGGTGAATTTGTATGTGTTAGGAGCGAACTTACAACACCCTTGTACCTCTTTTACACATCTTTTCCGTCACTTTTGTGATGCAGCGGTTTTGCAAAAGATGTACCATAGTACCTGATATTTACAATGTGATGCATATGGAAGGGATCAAAAAGTATTGGGAGGAACCCTTTTTAGGAAAAGGAAATGGGTTTGTATTCAACAAAAACAAGAGTCCCTTTTCCTTGTTTTATAAGGAAAAAAATCTGGAAAAAATATGTAAGGTGCATCACATTCTAAACCCCTGCGCCAGAAAGAGACTTTTCAGCGCAGAGAGGGGGGGGAGGGAGTGGAGGTGTTCTAGCATAGGAACACCTCCTAAAAGTGACTGAGTGAAATCTATAATATTTAATTCAGTAACCTTTAGTCCTATGCTACGTCAAAACCGTGCACCTGCTTGAAACAGGTGTAAAGATTGACACAGCTTTGTGAGCATAGAACCCCAAGAGCATTGCTGGAGCTGCGTTGCACTTGGAACGCAAGTCAAGCAATGCACCAGCTTCACAACACAAATATATCACATATCTGTGCCGCTTTTGCTTCATAATACACTACATTATAAATACGGTGCATCCATTGTGCTGATATCACAGTGCACAATAACTGCTATATCTCTGGGAATGTACCACTTATTGTACATCTGCTGATTACTGTTTCAATGTAGTGAATGGATTACTACACACTGATCAATGAGTCACTACAAAACTATAACAGGAATGACAGAGTGTTTGCTGGAAGTGTAAGGATAGAGGCTGAGGAATTCAAAATATAAAAGGTAAATTTGCAGGTGCATAGAACAGTACATGCATAGTAAATAGGAGTTTGAAGCAGTCCATATACTAAGGCCTACTTTGCTCCATAATTACTTGGGTACTGACTGCATGATTACAGTTCTGCAAAGAGAGTGCATGACTGAATTTATAAGAGCTTCAGTTTTTCCACAGTATACATATAAGGAAATACTGCTGAATGGCTCACAACAATATTGAAACAGTAGAGTGAGAGTGATTGTGAAAGTCTAATGATACAGACTGGACAATTGAATTTATAAAAGACAAATGTGCAGCTACATAGAAGAGTGCATGCATACTGTATAGAGGTTTAAAGCAGTACATGGCCTAAGGCCTACTTTGCGCCATGATTACTTGAGTACTGACTGGATAATTACAGTTCTGCAAGGAGAGTGTCTGTCTGACTTTAGAATAGCTTCATTTTTAGCACAGTGCATACATAAGGGCATTCTGCTGAAATACTTCACTACAATACTAAATCAGCAATCACAAAGAGTTTGCTGGAAGTGTAACAATGTAGACTGGATAATAAAAGCTATAAAAGACAAGTTTCCCATGCATAGAAGACTGCACGCATAGTGTGTAGGAGTTTGAGGCAGTCCATGCCCTAAGGCCCACTTTGCACCATGACTACTTGGGTACTGGCTGAATTATTACAATTCTGCAAGGAGCGTGTCTGGCAAAATGTACAGCAGCTTCACTTTTAGAACAGTGCTTACATAAACACATACTGCTGAATGGCTCACTGCAATACTAAAATAGCAGTACCAAAATGTTTGGAGGAAGTGTAAATATACAGACTAGGCAATTGAAAGTTTAAAAGCCAAGTCTACAGGTGCATAGAAAAGGGCATTTATTATTTAATACCCTTCCCAAAGGCGCAAGAGCCAGCACACCTTTCCGAGGGTAGGATTACGATTTACAAATGCTAGCATTTTTTAAATTAAGAACCAAAAAAATAACAAATATTAAACCTTTTTTATTTCTTCTAATGATAACAATATTTTTTTATACGTCTTCTTTTTAGATGCTTTTAATCATGAAAATGCAAAGAACACATTTTACCGAGAAACACTTTTTAAACTCTCCAACGTATGTAGATAATAATACCTTATACGTGTTACTATAGAAATCGAAACCTTTACAGCTTCACAGTTTGAAACTTTTCTGAACACGTGCAGACGAAAAACAGTTAAAACATGAGCACGTGTAAACTGCAAAACGTGCCATCTACATAGGCGGAGCCGCATATTCCTTCCATAGACTACTAAACAACAAAAAACGATATAAACCACACCTACTGTGCAATTAGTTTCGTTTTCCCGAGTTATTTCTGAATCCCCAATCTCTGTTGCAGGTTCCGTTCTCTAGCATCGGATTCTCTTTTTGCATCAACAAACATATTCCGGAGTTGTAAGTTGTTTCAAGATGGCATAGGCGTAGTACATAGTTATAAATTGTGACTATTTGTCAATATTTAAACATTTATATGTGGAAAAAAATGTTATTGCATGTTTTTCGATTTTTCTCTGTAACGTCAGCAGCTTGTTCTTAGAAACAGATATATTATAACAAATATTACTCCTTTTCTGGCTCCTTTTACCTTATATACAGTGACTTTTTATATTATAAAATTGATACTGTACTTCGCTCGCTGACGCAAACCCTAAAAATGTACAATCAACGTGACAATGATACACATGTTATTATGTTTTCCCCTAGAGATCACATACTGTTAATATGTATATTATAACATTAACAGTCTTAGTGATCCTAGCGGAATTCATAATCCGTCGTCACAAACAGTAACGATAAGTAAGCAATGTTACCGGCTTGCGGCTTTCAGTCTATTTTCCCCTTGTGATCATATGCTGTGAGAATATATACATATTATTATCTCAAAGTCATGATCTCAGAGGAGTTTATGACCCGTCTCCATGAAGATCTAATTGTTTCACCTCCCGGAGAAAAGAAGTTCAGTAAATAATTACCGCTCTAAACTATTTCATTATGGATGTTCTGTTAAATACATAACTTTATTTTCCTTTTCTTTTTACTGTAACAATGGTATCAATTGTTATATTATAATAGATTGTTCATTTGCTATAGAACAGGAATAGGAGATTTTTCAGCACCATCTGTAATATAATTATCAAATATTTATAAAAACTTGATCAGATATTTTTATATATATTAAAATATAGCTATCATGCATACTTAATTACTTTAAATATTTAATACACCCTACATTTCTGAATGTTATTTTCTAATTTCTATTCTTATTTACGATTCCTATTCACCTACTCCCTAAAGAATATATAGGACCTGTACTATATGTTATAAGAGTAACATTTTATATATTCTTTGGTGAGTATGTGATTTATTAGCAGTCTGCAACTTGTAAACACTACGACAACACGTTTCTGAATTGTACAGAATACAAATTTTAAAAATAATAATACATGCATTTCTATGTAATATGAAACAATTTAGATTTGACTGTTTTACTTGTTCTCTTGATCTGAGATAATGTAGTGCGGGAGTGTTTGAGTAGCACTTCTATTCTACTTTATCTAAAAGTAACAGATGCCCTCTTACATCAACAAGAATGTGGGGCAACACTTATACAAACTGTAGCACAAAAATGAACTATATAGCCACGCTTAACTGATATTTTATGAAATTCAATTTTTTATTGTCACCCCTTTCATATATACTGGGACAGTTTCTGAAGAAAGTTTATTTGTATTTGCTTAATAAAAACTGTTTCAAACCTAGACTGAATTTTTTGCTGCGCAACCCCACCTCCCCATCATGAAAGTAAACAGCACATTAAAAGTAAATAGTAGTACTAAGAAGTATGTTACCTACAAACTTGATAAAAGAAAACAGCGCAAAACACTGTCATTTCTCCGCCGTGATTTATTCACCACAAGTCAATTATATAAATGGTCCTTGAAACATATATAAAAAATTGTTTACCTCCTAATTCCTCTCCACCACCTTATGGACGCTGTACACAGTTAATAGTTTTCCTAACCTACCCTCTACTACTTTCATTCCCCATACTCCTTTGGAAAATGCATCACAATATCACTGACAACAGTGAATCGTTCCCACCCAATAAGAAGCAAACTTGTGTTCGGAACACTTTCGCCAATAAAATGTCCATCTTGTTCCAAAGATGAGCAAGGAATGACTGCTAAGTCTTCTACTTTTAATACTTTACAGCCAATGAACATTAAACTTCGTAAAGTCCCGCTTGGAGCACGTTACTCTAATACTCCCCGAACAGGAAGGAATCCTTAATAAAACTTTTCCACGAACTTCTTCTACGAGTAAGGGTTCCTATGAAAAAAATAAATATAAATCTCCAGCACAGTAAGTATTTCAATTAGCAACATATTGTGATGAACTTCTAACCTCTGTACTGACGCAACTGATCGATGAACTGTTACTATGGTAACAGGCAGAAAAGTAGTGGCTGTACAAAAAAAACATTATATTTACCTTGGATCCTCTACAAGACAGAAACGAAACCAATATACCACATTTGTAACCCCTTTGCACAGTTTTTTTAATAAAAAGAGGCCCCGGGGGTAGGGATCGAGTGGAGGAGAAAGCGGTCCCCGGAACTCCGGGGGGCCATGAGCCCCCCGCACACATATAGTTAAAGATCCAGGGGGTAGCGATCCCCGCGCAGGGGAAACCCTCTAGGGCCCCCATTATGAAAAACAAATTGCCCCAGAGATTTGACCCCCCCCGGAGGCTAATTAACAATAAAGCCGGCTTCACTTTTTTTTTCTTTTTCGCCCAAAACGCGTACCCTGCGTTTTTTTAATTAAAAGAAAATATCCTGCGTGACGTCATATACGGCGCCCCGTACACGTACTCCACGTAAGATTCTAATTGTTCAAAAACATATATTTATGTATTTAATGTACATATTAAGAGAAGGCATTATCTGGGATAATCATAAAAATATTTTTTTAAAACTGTAAAAAAGCGTATATTACTTTTAAAATCAATAACGGAAATATCGCACGTACGTCGTAAGAGTAAAGATAGTTTGAAGACTTATACATTTTATAAAACAATATAGCACTGCACACTATAGAAGAAAAGTCAACACAATTATTGACCCCTCGCCTAACATTTAAAAGCCCGTGGGGGAGGTGATAAATTCATCGAGAATGAATACGTTAGCACAGCCTACTGTGCTTACGCTACCAGAAAAACACAACAACAGTACAAAGCCCAGATTTCCATTGTAGTGATTTCTTAGTTGCAGGTCTAGTTGTCAGATCGACACACACTCTCTCATGGCTGGTATACACCCACACCACACCTATCCAGCACATCCGTCACTGCACACGTGACCCTATTGTAGGAGGGTGGACACCTGACTATGGTTACCCCAGATTTTTTTGCCTTGTGTTTAGCTGGTTTTCGACTTAGTTGGCCTGGGATCCTGCTAATCAGGGTCCCAGGCTATCTGCTCTCTCTGTAAAATGGACTCCATGCACCCTTGGTGCATAACCAATCTGGTACTGGACACCTTATCAGCCCCTGTACAGTGCACTATTGGTGCCCAGGGCATAGGTGCATCCAAGGCCTACCAGGGGCTGCAGCATATCTTTTGCCACCCCTGGCTGGTCCTTAAATTGACACAACTGGCCGATCACTCAGCTGGGGCAGGGTGGTGTAATCACCCCTTGCTTAGATATAGTATACCTATATCTAAACCTATATCTGGACACATATATACCTATAAGTCACTCCTATGGCAGGCCTTAACAATCCTGGAGGAAGAGTGCTTGGTTTTATGTGAGATGGTGCTCTAGCATGAGCTGAGCCTGTCTGCAGCTGTCGGGACCAACTCCCTTAGCTGTTCCCGGATATTGCCATACCATATACTCTTAAGTGCATTATAATCCATCGCGGTTATGTGCTAACTTTGGTTTGGCTTTATCAAAACATGTCGTGTAAGGTGTCATACGCTTTGGAATACTTCCCCCTCGCCAGTCCTGGTGACGGGGGTAGCATTCCACCCCTCTAGAGGGAGAAGACATGTTACTTTGCTAAAACGGGGTTAATTCTAACCAGAGCCTCAGCATCACAAAATGGATGCTGCTGCCACAGACACAAGTCTGACCTCCTACTGCTGACCGAAACTTGGCAGGGGAGGCCTGGACAAAGGGTTTCCTGTCGCAGGGAGGTGCTACACCTCCCCAAACAGGAGATAGTGTATTGGGGCAGGGTGGGTTGAATGAAACTAGACACTGCCTGGGGAGCACAAGGCTTCCCCTTGCATAATCCAGTCGAACCGGTTCTGGGGCACACCAGCCCCAGTCCTGGCACGAAACTGGACAAAGGGAAAGGGGTGTAACCACCCCTTCCCTGGTCCCACCCATAAGAGGGACCTTGCAGGTAATCCAGCCCACAGATTTGGAATAAAGGTGGGAGCCGTGCCAGCGCACATCAGATTATCCTGAATGAAACTTTGATACAGAACTCTGGACCCTTCGACATCCCACTCAACGTGGAAGACTGAAGAATCTCCCTTGTGGTCAAGGAGTGACCACCCGGTGCAAACAGGCACCATCCAGCACCTCACCATTTGCTTTGTTGCAGTTCCCGCCAGAACTTGAGCAACAGAGATCCACAAGACCCAGCGTTCCTGCCTTCCAACAGCCCAATCCACAGTCCCAGCAAGTCTGAGACCATGGAGGCGACCTGAAGCGTGGGGCTGGCCATCTTGGAAAAACCACAAGGTGCTGACCTTGCAGCTCCCGAGGCTCCCTTGATGCTGTGCATTGGGGTTTGAGAAGCCCCAGCCCGAGCAGCTTTTGCACCCAAGCTCACCCCTCCACACTCTCCGAGTACTGCGTGGGGCCCTTCTGCATCTTTCTAATCAACGTGTTGGTCCGGTCGCTTTCCCGTTGGCTAGTGGCCCCAGTACCGATGAATCTTTGAATTTGTTCTGCCAGTCCGGTTGCACTGGACTGGCCCTCGCTCCCCTGAAAAGGAGCTCCCGCTCTGACCTTGCTGGTCCGAGTAAGAAGCGATCTTTGAATCCTGCGTGGGTTGCCTTTGCCAAGGCTTGTTAGCTCCAATCCGGAAGCCAACACCGCCGACAGCGAGAGCTTTTACGGGACAACTCGTGATCCACTCCTCGACATCCTCGGTGCCCCAGAGTCCACGTGGCAGTGAAGACAAGCTTCACGACAACCACCTGTTTGTGCCTGACATTGCCTGGTTCCTTCCTGGTGTTACCCTGGTCACTGCTGAGTGACCCAGACTCTGTCCCCTCTGCTTTCAGGTACCCTACATTTTCGACCCACCCTTGGATCCAACCGGACACTTCTCTTCTCCAGGCACCATCAGACTGCGTGTCGAAACCCGACACACTTTGGCACCTATGCACCCGCTTCCTGTGGGTGAGGTAACTCGTGAATGCCGGTGCTCCTGCATTGGTATACACCTCTAGTGTCTAAGTTTAAAGATTGGTAATTCTAGTCCAGTCGGAAGACTCCTAAAACAGTAACTTTGTAACTTTTACGCACCATTGACTTTGCATTGGTGCATGCGTGTGCTTTTAGCGCTGCACCCTAATCCCGCGGGCTTTTCCCGACTTCACCACTGCTAGTCCTGAATAGCCCCAGCGATTCCCAAGGCCTCAGGCCTTACCACTGTTCAAGTAGTGATACTTACACTACTATTTTAGTATATGGTTTGAGTGGCCCCTGGGCCTCATCCATAATTGTGCAACTTTCATATGTTTTACTGTGCTTTTGTTTAAACGCTTGTGCTTCTAGACTCATAAAGAATATAGAGGATTATTCTAGTAATAAATACATATATTTTTATAATAAATAACTTGTGTGGTGTCCTTTCATTTGATATTACAGGATTGTGATTGGTAAAACAGCTGGCTTCACATGGCCTCTTGAGTTTAGCCTGAAGGCTGCTTAGTCCATGCTACCCCTAAGGATAGCTTGTCTATAAGGTTGACTTACAACCACCACCATAAGGGATTATTTGGACTGATACAAGGTGCCCACAGAATTGGAGACATCATATATCAGGCCAACTTCTCACACCTATGTATAAAAAAGACGGGGCGCACGTGTTCTACGCCATTTTAGAGTTGTTCCCAAACTACCGTACAAGGGGGCCCACTACTATATGCGTGGCCTCTTTGGTCACTGAGTTAGTGGTGCCCAAAACACTGAGCAGGTGAACAACCTGCAATGATAATGATGGGAGCATGAGTATGTCGTTAGCCACATACATTTACCACCCATGAAAAAGGCATAAGCATAATAATGTCTTTGTGGTGACGGACACGCGTTGTAATGGCTGTGGCTTACGTGCTTCAAATTACCTTTTACGTATACATGTCACCAAGTCTGATAACATCGGAGGCCAAAGACAAATACAGGACATCTCATCCATCACAGACAAGATAGGCGGAGGGTAAAATGAAAGTAACAGGTATTAAAAAAAGGAGGAAAACTATTAAAATGACAAAGGACGGAGTATGTAATCAACGTTTGGTGCCTCGACAATATGATCGTGGGGGCATTGGGGCTAAAAAAAACAGGGCCATATTATCAAGCCTGGGCGATAAAATTATCGCCGCTTTATTGGCAGGAAACTGCCGATAAAGTGGCGATAATGGGCTTGATAATAAATTCGAAGCTCATGTTAGATGTGAAGGACATCTAACATGAGCTTCGATTGGAATTCCATAGAGCATATTATCAAGCCCATTATCGCCACTTTATCGGCAGTTTCCTGCCAATAAAGCGGCGATAATTTTATCGCCCAGGCTTGATAATATGGCCCTGTTTTTTTAGCCCCGATGCCCCCACGATCCTCTCAGCGTCCTTCGAGAGCCGGCATTGCTTTGTCAGAGAGGGCAGCTTACATGCTGCACTCTCTATCGAAAACCAATCTGCTTTCCTACTTGAAAGAGAGACCAGATTAACATGCTCTCTCTTTCAAATAGGAAAGCGGTTTGCTGTGGTAAAGTGGGAACAGCGACACTCACGCCCTAACATAGCAAACAGCAGTGTCCAGGGGGTAGGCACCCAGAGACACTGCAGGAGCCAGCCCTGGGAGGCTGTGAGCCCTATGGCCATCAAGGGCTCTAGGAGGGGAGCTGCGCGACCCCCTCCCAACATTAAAAGCCCCGGGGGGTGCAGGTCTCCGGGGCTGAAAGGTCATTTTACATATTACTGCCCAGGAAGATAGCGGTCCCCGGGGCGGGTACAGGAGGAGGGGGAGCTGAAAACATACTTTTTTAAAAAATAAAACCCTGAGGGGGTGGTGGTCCCCGGGGCTGCGAGGGGCCTTACAAGCCCCCCTTTATGGATAAAAATTGCCCCCGAGATTTGGTCCCCCGGGCAGCTAATTAAGAATAAAACGTATTTCTAGTTATTTTTACCTATACGCATACCTCGCGATTTCTTATTTAAATTTTTGTTTTTTAATTGATAGCCTAAAGATCCATGTGGGACCCCCTGAGCAGGCCTAGAAGATCAGGATCTTTCAACACTGCCCCGTTTCCTTTGTTGTACTGTTTTCTTGTAATATATATTACAAAAGTATAGCAGTTATAGTTAGGACCTTGTTTCCATAGGAAATCCACAACATTCTATTTGGAATAACTTTGGTGCCGGTGGACGAATCTTCGCAAATTTCTCCAAGAAAATTGCCTGCTCCGCTCCGCTCCTTCCCTGAAAGTTTGGGGGTGATTCGTCAAGTGGGGGCAGAGAAAAAAGGGGATCCTTAAACATGTTTTCCCCATGCAATTTTCCATAGGGACCTTTAGCCAGGGCTACAGCTCGAACGGCTAAACGGAATTACACAAAATTTGGCAGAGAGGTAGAGTTCGGTTCGCAGATTGTGCTTTTTGTTAAATGGTGTAAATCCGTTCAGTAGTTCCTGAGAAAAAGTATAATCATAGCGATATCTAGAGACGGAGTACGGCACGCGTACCGAAATCCGTACCATTACGAGCACGAGCTGCATGCTGATTGGATGTCAACTGTCTGTCAACACTCCAAATCAGGAAGTGTTGGCAACCATCTTGTGCCTCGGTAGCACAGAGTCACAAGAAAACAGTAAAACAAAGTTGAAAAATAAGGAAAGGGGGCAGGGTAAAAACATGTTGACCCTCTAGGCCTGCTCAGGACATCCCATATGGATCTTTAGGTGCAAAAACTGGTACGCGGTGGAAAAGGAAAAAAAAACTAGAAGTCTGTTTTATTCTTAATTAGCTCCCGGGGGGGGGGGGGCAAATCCCCGGGGCAATTTTTTTTCTATAATGGGGGGCTCGGAAGTGTCCTACAGGAACAAAAGAATGAAAAAAAAAATTAATGTCGAGGACAGCATACTCCTGCTTCCTGCGTTTTATCAGGTCAGTAGACTGTTCCCCATAACACAAAAGTTTATTGCAATATAAGCATAGAATTTTAACTTTAGCAAAATCAGGATCAATTTGTGGGTGTGGACTGCTTGCTGAAAATGCTGGTGCAGCAGTTGATGTGCTTGGTGCAGCAGCAGGTGGGTTGTCCTTCAACCTCCGAATTGCAGCTCGAGCAAAGTTGTTGGGGTGTAATTTCTTCACGTGTCGCTCCATATTTGCTGTGCCAAAGGAGTATTTTATGGATGGATCACCCCTTGAAAGAGTTGTTTGGCAAATTTTACAGGTTACTTTTGGAGCATTAAGTTTTTTTTGCCCTTCTGGAAAGGTTACAAACTGCCAAATTAGAGCTTCTTTCCTCTTCTTTGGAGGTTCTTCAGGAATGAACTATTCCTTTGAAGAATGGCTAGAAGATGAGTCCATTGCTGTTATTATGGTTCTATTTGACAAGATTCTCAGAAGAGATGCTTCTTCTTAGAAACTGAAAGTAGAAATAATAAAATGGGACGGAAGTTTCAACAGTTGTAATAGGAAGTGTTATGAACCAATCAAATCTCTTCTTTTAAAGTCACATGGCTTTGCGTACTCTTACGCTGTGCTTACTGTACTCTTACGATGCGAGTGCGCATGACGTTCTACTGCGATTTGTGTAATTGCTATTAAAAGTAATATAGGATTTTTGGAACTTAAAAAACAAATGTTTTCATAATTATCCTAGATAATGTCTTTTGTTAGTATGTTCATTAAATACATAAATATATGTTTTTAAACAATTAAGAGCATTGGCGTCTTTACGTACGGGGCGCCGTACATGACGTCGCACGGAAGCTTTGATGCGACACGTAACGTGGAAGCGTATTTGTAGAGTATGCTGAGAATGATTAGCATTACAAACTATGGTGCGATCACTTTCTCACTGTCAAATCAGAGCACAGGGCGCGCTATGAGAATGTTTTTGCAGCGGTGCTCGAGTTCTTGGCAGTCAGTTACATTGAAGATGACCCGAGTTTTCCTGCGATGGTGATAGAGGCTCTGGTCGTTGAGGAACATTATGTTCATTCTCACTCTTGAATTGGATGGCTGAAATGTTTTCAGATGAGAACAATGACTTCCTCTTGGAGGCTGTTGCTACATACTGTGCTAATACGCTGTTGGATTAAGACTCTTTGATTTTTCTACCTATTGTTTAATATTTAGTTACTGTTTTCTATCAAACAGCGAATATTTTTTTTGCAAATTTGAACTTGACTCTGCTTTTCAGGCTTGGACTCTGTGTTCCTAATTCGCCCACGTTAATATCACATGCTTCAATCGAGTTAAATTAGCATGGGTTTATTAGAAGCTTAAATTCAATTTTTGCTTCCCTGCTCTGCTTTGCACACGACACGCACTTGTGATATTGTTTAGAGAAGGCTGAGTATTTTGCTTCATATGAGAATAATTTGTTATGCTACATTTCTAGACTGCCTTGCTAGTTTAGTGTGTATAGTGAGAGCATGGAACATCAAGGTTATCTTGAATACTGTGTCTGTTATTCTAAATGATCCTCGCACATTCGACCCATAACACATATGCAGCTGTGGCCACCTCTGATACTGGCGCGTTTAATAATGCATTGTGGAGGCATAATTACACACAGTTGGAGAACATTCGTATCCTGACAGTTTGTGCAGAACTCAATGTGATCCACTACTGCTGACTACCAGAGGTATGGGTCCGCCCATGTAATCCTATGAGACCTTCTGTAGTTATAAACTAACCTGGTAGGTAGGGAGGGTGAAATGTAGGTATATTTTAAATCTGTTTCCCTTTAGCATTATAGGAGGCTTTCTCCCTTTGAATTTTATGGAATAGTAACAATGCTGACAACCTTGTTTCTGATAATAAGTTTGGTTGTATTATCTAAGGTACTGTGCATGAGATTACGACGTTAGAAATAAACATTTCAAACTTGCACGTGTCTTTATTTACTCCTTGTTTTAGACTGGTGTAAGACTATAATGAAAGAGTGCTCTTGTTATCCACCTTACTTGAGGTAATCTAAGTCGCATGTTCTGGGTTGACTAGCCTTTGGTGTTTTTGCTATAGGACGAAGAACCAATGAGTCACTGATTGCTAGTCTGGAAGGGGGTTTGGGTACTAAGGTGGGTTTTGGTACACCGTAATTCACTCCTAAGTCTTTATGCACAGTTCTGTGTAGGAGCAGGATTTCTGCAACAGTAGTTACAACAAAAAGACTTGATAAAGGGCCTTGAGTTTGAGTGATGTCATTTGAGATGTCATGAGTTATGTCACTGAACATTTCATGAGTGATGTAATATGTGACGTCATCAGCAGTGGATTGCGGGCGCGCGAGTTATAGTTAGCTGAACTAACTATAACGGGGGAATTTCAATGGTTTTGTATGAGTGAAATGTCCAGCTAACTATAACATATGTGAAACCTATGTTTTTTTCAGTGAATTTCTAAGGTTTTTTAAATGCTAATTCCTAACTATAACGTGGCTAAAACCTATGTTTTTTTTCAGTGGATATATATATATATATATATATATATATATATATATATATATATATATATATATATATATATATATATATATATATATATATATATATATATATATATATATATAACCTACTGGCGGTCGCCAGTAGGTATATATAGTTAGGATTTTTTTCCTATGGGATTTCTGAAAATTCTATGTCAAATAACTTTGGCGTTTGTGGACGGAATTGGCTGAAAGTTTCAGGAAAATGGCACATTTTGTTTCTGAGCAGCCCCTGAACATTTGGGGGGGTTTCGTCAAGGGGGGGCCGAGAAAAAAGGGGGGTCCCAAAACGTGTTTTTCCCATTCATTTTTCTATAGGGCGGTTGGAATCACTTTTAGCTCGAACGGCTGAATGGATTTACACGAAACTTTGCAGAATTGTAGATATGGTTTGCCCGACGTGCCTTTGCTATGTCTCAATATATGTGCTCCAGTGGATTTTGAGAAATTAACGTTTTAAAAAACAGATATATCTGTAACAGCGCTCCGGTTAGCGCTCCGGTTCGCGTACCTGACGCGTAACAGAACTTCGCGAAGCGAAGCTGATTGGCTCTCCGTTGTCTGTCAACATTCTAAACAGTCCGGGCTGGCCGCCATCTTGTCTCTCGGTAGGATCGAGAGACAAGAGGTGGAGAAAAACGAAGGGGGAATTTAATGAAAGGGGTCAAGGTAGACCCCTCCTGACCCCCTAGGATTGATGAGGGGGCTATTAAAGTGCCCCGCGGGGCAAAATAAATAAATAAATACATTTTTGCGATTTTTCGCCGTAGAGGCGCGTCCTGGTACGCGAACCGGGTAGCTTACCGGTGGCGTAACGGGAGTTCGCCATTTTGTGTTTCAGTCGAATTTAATCACAAGATGGCGGAAAAACAATGTGGGGAAATGAGTATAAGGGGGCACGGGAGATGTATCCTGACCCCCTAGGTTTTCTGAGGGTGGCTGAGGAGGCTCATATATGTCGAAAAATAAAACATTTTTTGAATTTTTCGCGCGGTTAGCTGCCGGTACGCGAACCGAGTAGCGAACCGGGAAGCGAACATAAGTGAAAATTAGTGAAAAAAGGTACATTCGAAATTTTAAAAGAGTAATTATAGTTAAGGTAGCTCTGAAAAGAGCTTTTGGGTTCTGTGTAAGTTCTAGGTACTTATAAGTAGGTACCAATACACAGTCTTAAATTTTGTATGAAAACTCTGTTGCCCTCATCTGAGAAGTGCACACCATCTCCTCTGTAGATGTCTTGCATGTAATACCGCAAGTTATTGTTGTAGATGGCACCCATTCCATGGTCTCTCATATAAGCTGAAACAGACTTATTTACAATTTGTGGAGAAATTTGATTGGACCACCTCCATTTCTGTCTTTGGCATATATTGGAATATACCAAGGCA
This sequence comes from Lissotriton vulgaris, assembly GCF_964263255.1. NCBI lineage: Eukaryota > Metazoa > Chordata > Amphibia > Caudata > Salamandridae > Lissotriton > Lissotriton vulgaris. The sequence continues at coordinate 1,200,297,709 of NC_141687.1, forward strand.
GTTTGAGGGAAAAGTGCCATTAATTGCTCGAAGGTGTCCTTTAAGAGCATTTCCAGACCTACCCCAGTAAAAGTGCCCAAATCATTTCCTCCACAGTGCACTATTATGAGGTCAGGGTTTGGCAAATGTAAAAAGGTTTTCACCAATGGTATCCATTGGTGACATCTCAATCCTCTTTGGCCAATCCATTTGATTTCCCCATTTTGTAAATTGAGGTTGTGTAAATTTCTGTTTTCAGCATACCTGTGAGCCCAGTGAATGTAACTATGTCCAACAATCCAGACAGAAAACATGGCGAGAGGAGGTTCTGCTGCAGTCAGATGAAGTGTGGGGATGAAATGGCAGTTGAAACAGTAGGAGTTTGTAAAGAAAAAAAATGTGGAGTTTGTGTGCTAATGATTCAGTAACAGTGATTGGTGGATTTCCATTACTGAAAACAGAAAGTTAGGGTGCATGGATGTGTTCTTTGAAACATGTAATTTGAATGGTTAAGAAAACATGATTTTAAGAAACATTGCAGTGGATTAGCAGGTGTACTGAGAGTTCAGAGTTCATTTGAAACATTGTTGTGTGAACTTGTAAACATGAGAGGTCTGGCAGGAGGTAGTTGCTATGGAAAAAGGGCAGAAAGGGCAGGGGGGGGGAAGGGTGTTGATTTGAAAAAAGTGAGGGAAGAGTTTTGATTGGGTCACATGAGAGATATGTGTGATGAATTTCAGCATTTCAGTGCCTTTGTTGGTTCCAGCCTCTGGAGTGCATACCTTTTGTTCTGCTAAAGAAAAATTGGTGTGTTTCTGAGACTGTTTTGAAATTCAAAAAGCATTTGCTAAGGTAAGAAAAAAATCATTTAATTTAGATAGAGAGTAGTATAGTATATTGAGAAAATAAGGAAGTTAGCTGTACATTTAAAATGTTGTTTTGTGTCAAGTGTTTTCATTATTTTTTCAAAAAAGATTTTGCTTCTTTGACAAATTATAATTATAGATAATGTGAAGTATTAGTACTGACAGGGTGTGCTTGTACATAGGAGGTGTGCTGTGTTTTCAAATTATGACCAGAAAATCTTTTTTTAAGAAAAAGACATGCTTTTTACATTTATGAGCACGATAACATGGGGTGTGCTTTTTTAAATAAATATTTCACTTTCCAACATGAATATGGGAGAATTATTTGCTTGTTTCTTGGTTTAAAAACTCGTTTCTTGAAGTCATTTAGGTTTCACAATATGTTTTGCATGAGTTACATAGTCAACATGGGGGCCTATTTACAAGGCTTATGAGACACATTCACGTCATTTTCTCCATTTTAAAAGTGACTTTAAAGGTGGTGCAAGGTTCTTGTAAATACACCCTCATGAGTGCTTTGCAAATTTAAGTCATTTTCCCCTGGTGCATGCACCTTGTAAATACGCCTCTATGTGTGCTAGACAATTTTAAAGTACTTCTCCCAGGAATCTGGGAGACTAATTTCCTTACATGATGTGTTTAAAAATCGTGCTAAGGTGAGAAAAGATTCCTTTAATTTAGAAGGAGATTAGTATGCTTATTGGAGAAAATAAGGAAGCCAGCTAGGGTGTGCTTGTACATAGGAGCTGTTTTGTGTTTTGAAATTATGACCAGAAAATCGTTTTTTTTAAATAAGAAATACTTTTCACATTTATGAGAAGGACAACAATGGGTTTGCTTTTTTAAATAAATATTTTATTTCTCAACATGAATATGGGAGAATAATTTGCTTGTTTGATGGTTTAAAAAGTCGTTTCTTGAAGTCATTTAGGTTTCACAATATGTACTGGTAGAGTTTCATAGTCACTATGATAATTATGATATACATTTAGGACTGTTTAGGGGGAATGGATATGCTAAGGCTTCTGTAATTGTCATTGGAGGAGAATTATGTACATTGCACTGCTGCATACAGTCCTCACCTTCTGCGTACTCTTGGATATGCTAGACTATATCTGCTTAATGAGATACCTAAGCTGAGGAAACACAGGTGATGTGATTGTGAAATGAGCAAAAATATTTGCACGTTTTTCAATTACATCACCTGTGTTTCCTAACATTACTAATCACATTGTGCTGATGAGGTTTAGGCCTGTCCAGAGAGACAGAGGAGGTCTGGTCTTTGTTGAAGTGTGTAGTGGACATGACTCACTTCATCTGTTGGCCTGCACATGTATTATGTCTTCTGTAATCTTCAATAAGCCAAAATTTCATCTGCAACGCTGAGTAGGCCTCACCTCAAACAAACTTTTGTGACTGCCAGATCTGCCTTTTTGCTCCTAGATATTTCTTGGTTTTACCATGGTAGACAGACAATCCAGCATACTTCTGCATAGGCCACACCTTATGGTGGTGCAAGGGCCTTGTAAATACGCCCTCATGTGTGCTTGGTAATTTTAAGTCACTTCCCCCTGATGCAAGGGTCTTGTAAATACACCCTCATGTGTGCTTGGCCATTTCAAGTCACTTCTTTCTGGTGCAAGGGCCTTGTAAATACGTCTTCATGTGTGCTTGGCAATTTTAACTCACTTCCCCCTGGTGCATGGGTGTGGTAAATACACCCTCATGTCTGCTTGGAAATTTTAAGTCACTTCTCCCTGGTGCATGGGTGTGGTAAATACGCCGCCATGTCTGCTTGGCAATTTTAAGTCACTTTCTGCTGGTGCAAGGGCCTTTTAAATACGCCCTCATGTGTGCTTGGCAATTTTAACTCACTTCCTCCTGGTGCATGGGTGTGGTAAATATGCCCTCATGTCTGCTTGGTAATTTTAAGTCATTTCCCCCTGGTGAAAGGGTGCACGTTTTTCAATTACATCACCTGTGTTTCCTAACATTACTAATCACATTGTGCTGATGAGGTTTAGGCCTGTCCAGGGAGACAGAGGAGGTCTGGTCTTTGTTGAAGTGTGCACTGGACATGACTCACTTCATCTGTTGGCCTGCACATGTATTATGTCTTCTGTACTCTTCAATAAGCCAAAATGGCATCTGCAACGCTGAGTAGGCCTCACCTTAAACAAACTTTTGTGACTGCCAGACCTGCCTTTTTGCTCCTAGATATTTCTTGGTTTTACCATGGCAGACAGACAATCCAGCATACTTCTGCATAGGCCACACCTTATGGTGGTGCAAGGGCCTTGTAAATAGGCCCTCATGTGTGCTTGGTAATTGTAAGTCACTTCCCCCTGATGCAAGGGTCTTGTAAATACACCCTCATGTGTGCTTGGCCATTTCAAGTCACTTCTTTCTGGTGCAAGGGCCTTGTAAATACGACCCTATGTGTTCTTGGAATTTTAACTTATTTCCCCCATGGTGCAAGTGCCTTGTAAATGTGCCCCCTTTGTCTATGTTGTTAAATTACTGTAGATGGATTGACATCTAGTGTGTTAATTGTTTGCCTTCTGTTATTGGTTTACTGTTTGGTAATAGTGGTTAATATCAATTTTTTAAATATTTTTCCACAGATTTAACTGAAGATCTTTAAAAAACTTTAAAAAAAGCCCTCAAGGCAGCGAAAACTAAAAGAAGCAAAGCGACTTACACTCCATCTTGGTAACGATTTGGAACAGTCCTGTAATATGAAATTGTATCAAGTTGCCAAAAAAGCTCCGGGTAAGAAAATAAAATCATTTTTAAAAACAATTTTCAGACAAAAAAATACCAGTATTGAACATGTTTTAGTGCATAAGAAGAGAAACAATTTAAAGGAAAAAGAAAGGCTCGTAAAAAAAGTTTCTGCTAGAGCAGGAGATAAGTCTGTGCATGGCAGTAGAAGGGATATTCAATTCAGGGACATTCGTAGGCGAATGTTCTGCAACAGGATAATTGTCAATTTGTTAAAATTTTTTAAGAAAGGCCAACAGAAAGTGACATTTTATAAGAAAAAGAAAAATGTAGATAAAATTATTGATCAGGCTTTCGAAATTAAGCGAAAGTTATTTATTTTGGTAATCAATAGAATTAGGAAACTAAACAAGGTAATTTCTGATTTCAAATCAAATAGTAGATGGAAGAGAGTAGTTAATCGTACTAATTTTTGTGATGTATTCTCAGGAGAATGGATGCATAGTTCAAGTTGTGAGGCATTTTTTAATGAGGAGAGTTACTTTCAAGACAAGGATTTGGTGCATGCAGTTGACACCAGTGGTCGAGCATATGAGGTAAAAGATGGTTGTCCAGTTGAAAAAGAAAAACTTGTGTCTGCAGATGCAGAAGAGGTGTTAGGTGATGAGATTTTAGGAAGACGTCCTAAGGGACCAGTCTACACCTGGAAATGTAGTAGCATTTGTAGTGTGCGACAGGATTCCATCAATTTGTTTTGTGATTTTGTACGTACATTTAATAAGAAAAGTTTAAAACAGAAAATGAAGTTGTTGCAAGAATTAGATCCTTGCAGAGTGAGAGAAGTAACAGGTTTGCATGGGCATTCCCTGGCTTGTCTTTCCAGAAGAGTATGCCAGAGTGTTTTTCATCATTTCAGGATGCTAGCAGTGCATCATAATAAAGTGAGGAAATTAGTGAGAATGTTGTATTATGCTAAGAGTCCAGCAATTATGCTTAAACAATTGAGCAGTGCTCTTTTGCATGGTTCAGAACTACATGTGAAGAATATTTGGGAAGAAATTGAGTTCTGTTACTTTGCTAGTAAAGACAACAATGTTGAAATTGACCCAGTAGAAGAAGTTAATGTGGAAGAGAGTGTACAGATTTCTAATATAGATAAGTTTCACAAGGAAATTTCCATCTTTCAGGTGAAATCAAGTGAGAGGCCTAATTTCACTTGTGTGTGTTGTCGACGGACTTATTATAAGAATCAGACTAAGTTAGTGGATTTATATGCAAAAAGTGAAATGGAAAACAATAGTGAATGGAAGGATTCTGCTACATACTTGATGGTAGAAAATTGTTTTGATTTGGGATCGGACCAACGTATGTGTACTTATTGTTTTAACAAATTAAACCAAAACCGGATGCCTGCTAGAGCGGTTCATAATAATCTGGAATTGTTTGGCATTCCTTCTGAGTTGAAGGATTTAAATACTTATGAATCTATTTTGATTCAAAGTGTGCATCCCTTTCAGGCTATTGTACGAATGGAGCAAAAGACAGGGAAATTGCCTCCATCAGATTTACAGAGAGGATTAAAGGGAAGAGTTGTTTATTTGCCTTTCGATTTGAAGAAAAACATTAATACAATTGGAGTAAAGAAAGTGGAAGAGGAACCTCTGGTTATCCTAGTTAATGGTCTGGCAAGATTTAGTGGATGTTAGGAAAGTCAAAAAGGCAACATTGTTGTTATATTCTCATGTAATGTATACCTCTTTAAGCAACCTTGTTATGGTCGCATGCCATTGCATGCAACATGTTTCTATTCAATGGTGTTCTACATTCCACATGTTGGTGGAACTGTAATGTTGGTATCCTGAGAGTCAGTTACAGCTGGACTCTGATGCATGATGATGGATAGCCATGCTGCCAATAAAGATACATCATATTTCTACTGTTTTCTCATGAATATTCAACAAAATATGGCGACGAGGGACATCACTAAGCAGCACGGATTTTGGTGGTGTTGAACCCACATACTTTCCTCATTTTTCTCAACTTTTATGGAAAACCTTGGAAAATTTTATGGAAATCTTGGTATGTACTTTTAATATTTTTCTTCTTAATGTACTATGATTGTACCTGTGGCTGAAAGGAATTATACTGTGCTTTGATTGCACCTGCGGCTGTCTTTTTCTTTTATTTTTAAACAGACTTTACAATCATTTGCCTTCTCTGCGTTTTTCTCCTGTTATTAATGATTACTGTGTTGCTTATTTTCTTTTCTATACTATTTGCGCAACACTCGCTTTACATTTCCCTTCATTTTCAAAATATTTTACCTGGACGTTGACTTGATTACACGCGAAGACTTTCAAATGTAAATATCTTCCTCGCGTTTGTTTTCGAGCGTCCCCATTCACAATTGCGCATGCGCTATGTTTCCTGATGACGCATAGCGCTTACCGCGTCTTCACGTTCACACGTCATACGTCGGCCGCCATTTTAGCTTGTTGGTTACCTTGGTAACGCGACGTTTTCTTCTTTTGCCGATTTAAAAGACTTGCACACTTCATTTTTTAACGCAATTTATACACAACGCTGAGAAGTAAGTGATTACTCATTTCTTCAATTTTCTGGATATTTTGAAAAATTATTTTTGTTAAGACTTTCCACATCATATACTTCATTCAGCTCAAGCCAAAGTACTATTTCATATTTCATCTAGTATTTCTGCCATAATTTGTGAATTAACATGCAATTTGACCCTCCTGCCAAATTTTTACTACTTAAAGGAGATCCACCCATGCCCTGGACAAGGTGGAAAGAGGAATTCATGACTTACATGAAAGCTATTGATGGTGAAAGAATGGGCTCTGAGAGGAAAAAAAAGTATTCTCTTGCATTGTCTTGGTTCCGAAGGACAGGTCATTTTTAGATCTCTAGCCCAGATAATCTCTCAGAGTGATGGAGGAGGAGATTCCATGAATGTTTATACTGAAGCCTTAGCAAGACTTGAAAAAAGATTCAAACCCACCGTCAGCATTGCATTGAACTGTTTCAAATTTTATACCAGGAAACAGAAAGAAGACGAATCTTTTGATGACTTTTTAACATCCTTAAGATCCTTAAGTCTACATTGTAATTTTGGTATGATGACAGACGAAATGATACGAGATCAGATAATTGTACATGTTAAATGCAAAAAGATACAAGACAAACTTTGGGTTATGGGTGATCCCAACCTTACTGAGACAATTGCAATAGCTAAAGCTCAAGAACAATCTGACTTATGGATGAAAACTATTAGAAATATTACAGAAAAGAAGGTTTCTGAAGAAGAAGTTTGAGTTGTTAAAAACAAATATGATAATAAGTCAATTTCTAATCAATTTTCCACGAAATACACTCCTTTATTCAAATCTAAACAAGTTTTTTCACAAAGATCTAATGAATTTAATAGTGTTCAAGGAATGTGTTTTAGATGTGGAAACAAGTCTCATTATGCTTCTTTTCCAGGTTGCCCAGCACTAAAGAAAGAGTGCAATTTTTGTAAGAGAATTGGTCATTTTAGTCATATGTTCTACACATATGACAGACGTACTCAAACTTTCAATAAGGGATCTGTTTCTCTAGTAGCAGAAGAAAATGTAAATGCCGTTAATGATTTTGATTTACAAAATAATGGTTTTGTAGTATCCATTATTGATGACCAAGCATTATTACACTTTAAATCACCTGACTGTATTTTCCAAATTTGCGAAATGGAATTGTCTCTCATGGTGGATTCTGGTTCACCATGGACTATTATAACTCAAGAATATTTCAATAACACCTTAGCCAATTCTGAAATGTTAGATGAGATGAAAGAGTCTGACATATCTGCAAAAAAAATTTCTGGTACAAAAATTGATATTATTGGTTTCTTTCAGGTTGGAATTCAGTTTAGGAATAGGAAAGCTGACATAAAACTGTACATTTCACTTAAAGGTGTTAATGTTTTAGGATGGCTGGATCAATGGAAATTAGGAATTCAGTTAAATCCACCTGCTAAAGATCCCATTTCTCTTTGTGATTAGAGTCTTATGGGAACTGTTTCTACTATTGGTCAGTCTAATGTAAACTTTACCAATGTTGAAAAAGGCTGTAATTTAGTTAAATCTTTTAGCTCTGTGTTTTGTGAAAAGCTAGGTAAGCTCAAGAATTTTTCACATAATATTGTCCTCAAAAGGAATCATACACCAGTTGTACAAAAACTCAGAGGTGTACCTATTAACATCAGGGATGAACTTAAGAGCATGCTAAAAGATTTACTTGATGAAGGAATTATTGAACCAATTGAGTCATCGGAATGGGTTTCTCCCATAGTTTTGGTAAGAAAACCGGATCAAAAATTAAGGCTGTGTGTGGATTTAAGGGCACTAAATGGCAACATTGTAATTGACTGTCATCCTTTGCCTAATATTAATGAGTTGGTGTCAATGTTAGAAGGTGCAAACATCTTTTCAACTTTAGATTTAAGATCAGCCTACCACCAAATTGAATTAACAGAAACATCTAGAAAACTCACAGCATTTATAACACCTCAGGGTTTATTCCAATACATACGCATGCCGTTTGGTCTTGCATCAGCGGCATCCGTTTTCCAAAGAACTATGTTTCATATTTTCAGAGATTTGGACATGTTCGTGAAATGTTTTCAGGACAATATTTTAGTATTTTCAAAGAATGTGAGCGAACATGAGACGCATTTACAAGAAGTATGCAGAAGATTAGAGTCAAATGGTTTAACACTTAAAGCACATAAATGTAAATTGTTTCAGGAATCTGTCGAATATTTGGGACACACACTTTCGGGAGAGGGTGTTATTCCCAAAAAGTCGAATGTTGATGCCATCATTAAGGAGCCCGCTCCAGCAAATAAGGATCAACTGTTATCATTTGCTGGAATGTGCGAATATTACAGCAAATTCGTATTAAATTTTGCAACTAAGATGGAACCTCTAAGAAAATTGTTAAGGCAAGGGGAAGAGTTCAAATGGTCTGTTACACAACAACAAGCTTTTGAGACGATTAAGAATGATATTATACATGCACCTACACTTAAACCATTTCATATAAACAAAGAATGTATAATTACAGTGGATGCAAGTTTATATGGATTAGGTAGTGTGTTGTCTCAAAAAGAAGGTGATAGTGAGTGGATTGTTGCATTCGCATCTAGAACTCTCAATGAGTGTGAGAGAAAGTATGCGGTGATAGAAAGAGAACTCCTTGCTTGTGTTTGGGCAATTGAACATTTTAGGTTATACATTTGGGGTTCTAAATTTACTCTGAGGACATATCACAAACCGTTGATCAATATTTTATCAGTTGGTGGTGGATGGAATGCAACAGCTAGAATAGCCAGACTTTCCTCAAGGTTACAGGAATACAATTTTGTCACCAATTATGTTCCTGGCAAAAAGAATGTTGTGGCTGATTGTTTGTTGCGCCTTCCGTGTGAACAGGAGTTAGTTAGTGCATTAAGCGAAGGGGATTTTGTGGTTACTGTTCAAGATGTTTTGCAAGATAAATTTCAAGATATTTCTGAATCTTTGTGGTTCGATTGTGTACAGCAGGACACCAAATGGGAGGAACTCAAAAGTTATATCAGTGAAGGATGGCCAAGCAAGGATAAAATTAAAGCAGAGCTTTTGCCAATGTATAATGTGGAAGAGGAGTTGGAGTTGGAGTCTGGGTTTATTTTTAAGTCTGGTAAGTGTGTTCCTCCGGAGGGTATGCAGGATGTCATACTTAAGGTTGCACATAAAACTCACCCTGGCATTTCTTCTATGAAGAGGTTAGTTAGGTCGTATTTTTGGTGGCCTGGAGTTGATAGATTTATTGATAGAACTGTCAGAGAGTGTCAAGATTGTGCAGCTAGTGATAGAATGTTAAAAACAGTTACTCCACCCCTTAAAATGGTAAAATGGCCATCTGAACCGTGGGAGAAGGTGGCATTCGACATTTCTGGGCCTTTCCACATGTTACCAGAGTCCTCAAGGTTTGCTTTGGTCATGATAGATTATCACTCCAAGTGGCCCGAGGTTAAGTTTGTTCCCAAAGCCACCACTGAAGCAGTTATAGGTTTTTTCAAAGAAATTTTTACCAGAGAGGGGTGTCCTTCAGTGATGGTCACAGATAACGGTGTGCAGTTAACATCTGTGGAAATGTCTGTTTTTCCTAAAGAATGCAATGGTGTTCACAGGTTAACTTCTTTATACGAACCACATGAGAATGGTCAAGTGGAGAGATTTAATCGGGTGCTGAAGAATTTTATTGTTGAGTCCATCAAGTGTGGTAAGAATTGGATAAGTGCATTAAGAGAGAGGTTGTGGATTTATCGTATTACGCCTCACTCTACCACAGAGGTGAGTCCTTTTAAACTATTCAAGGGTCGCAACCCAGCTTCAACCGTCTTACCATGGTGGTTAAAAGAGAAATACAACAAGTTGTCTGGGTTTGATGAGGAGAATGTTATTGATGTTGCTAAGCGTGTGGAAGGTAAACAGTTGAAAACCAAGTTATGGTATGACAAGAAGTGGAATACCAAAAGACAATCCTTTCAGGTGGGTGAGTGGGTTAGAATTCTTAAACCGGGTTTATTGGCCAAGGGTTCCAGTAAATTTAGCAAACCTATTGAAATTAGAAAAGTGTTTACCAATAGTGTCATGACCCAAGATGGTAGAATCTGGAATATGGGAAGGTTGGCTAAATGTTCTAGACCTTATAACGTTCACAGTAATTGCTCTGACAAAAATCATATGGCTGACAAAAGAGACTCTGTAGCTTATAGAGTCAAGGATGCAAAGCGTGTCATCGTTTTACCCAAAAGATTTTCTGATTAAATGTTATGATACATTTTTGTTTTCTTTTATTTTATTGTACATATTTTCTTTTTGTTTGTTTTTTTGGTTTTTCTTTCTTTGTATGTTTTCTCTTATTCCTTTTGGAAAGGGAAGATGTGTTATATTCTCATGTAATGTATACCTCTTTAAGCAACCTTGTTATGGTTGCATGCCATTGCATGCAACATGTTTCTATTCAATGGTGTTCTACATTCCACATGTTGGTGGAACTGTAATGTTGGTATCCTGAGAGTCAGTTACAGCTGGACTCTGATGCATGATGATAGATAGCTGTGCTGCCAATAAAGATACATCATATTTCTACTGTTTTCTCATGATTATTCAACAATTGTATTTGATAAAAAACAATGAGTACTACAAGAATGTATGTGTAGCAGAAGAGGAAGTAAGTGAAGAAGAAGACAGCGAATTGTGTGCTGGACAAATTGCAAAAGTAGAAGCCTCTAAAAATGAAGAAATATATGAACATTATAGTGTTCATCCTTTGCATTCCAAGGAGGTCATGGGGAATGCTATTGAGTTGTTTCAAATGAAACAAGCCAAAGGGAGTCCCATTAGTGTTTGGGAGGAAAGTTTGGAAGCTCGGTGTTTTCCACAGTTCCCACAGGTCAAGGAGGACGATATGATGAGCGACCTGATCAAATTCCTGCTTCTGAATACCGGACTTTACGATTGTATGCAGAAGATCCTAGGTTTCGTCAATGCATTCCCTATTTGTTTCATCTACTGTTTGAAAGTGATCTGTCTGGACTGTCTTATGCAGTGAACCACATCCTGAAAAGTGGTTTACAACTGCGAAATATCTCAGCAAGAGACTTTATGGATAAAGTCAATGTGCAAGCCAGTATTTTGGATTCTCACCTGATTAATCTGATGGCATGTCAGCGTGGTACTAATGAGTATTGGTACCGTCGTCATGGTGACTTAAAATGTATGCTGAGGAACTTAGGAACTCCCACATGGTTCCTCACTCTCAGCTGTGCTGAGTATGGCTGGGAAGACTTACTTGAATTTCTACGAGAGGCAAATGGAAACATTGAAAATATTGAATTCAAGACACCCGGAGAACTGTGCTCTTTGGATCCAGTGAATGTATGCAGGTACTTCAATCATAGATTTGAAGCTATGATGTCTTTCATCACGAACAAGAAAAATCCACCTCTTGGAGAGGTGTTGGATTTCTTCTGGAGAAAGGAGTATCAAGCACGAGGTGCTCCTCATATACATATGCTGCTACGGATCAAAGATGCACCCAAATTTGGAACAGATCCGGATGACTTAGTGATGAATTTCATAGAACAGTATTCTACATGTGCTGTTCCAAAGACAAAGGAAGACAAAAGTCTAAGAGAACAAGTTTTACGATTTCAAAGCCATCGTTATGGAATGTACTGTCGTCGTAACTTCAGAAACAAGAACAAGTACTACACAAAATGTCGTTTTGGATTTACACGATTGGTGATATCTAAAGGAAGAGTGAACAATTTGATGTCTTCGCTGCGACATAATGTGACAAGGAAATCACCCAAAAATACATACAATTTGAAGAGAAACGAAGAGTCCAAGAACATCAATGACTACAACCCAGTGATTTTGTCCATGTGGAATGCTAACATGGATATACAGTTTGTGGCTGACAACTGTATGGCTGTGGCTCGGTATGTGACGTCTTACATCACAAAAAAAGAAAAGACAGAACTCAAGGATATGTGGGAGGACATTTCCCATGAAAAGAGCCTCAGTAAGAAGTTGTACAGTTTCAGTCTGAAGATGTTGTCATTTCGAGAAATCGGAGCTTATGAATGTTCTGACCGGTTATCTTCAGCAAGTCTCTATGCCAAATCTAGGAGTATCATTTGGGCAAGTCTTGGTCTTGCTGCAACGCGTAATCGAGTTCTCAAACCTGTACGGGAAATTGAGTATTTGACGGAGAAGGAGCCAAGCAGTACAGATATTTTGAAGACCAACATGTTGGATACATATTATCCAAATAGAAGCAGTCACTTGGAGAATGTTTGTCTGTATGAGGTTCTACAAAATTACATTTTCAAGAGGAACATCACAGAAGATATTGATAAAGGAGTGTATGCTGTAATTGGAAGTGAGGGATGTCTGGTCAAGCAAAAAAAATGTCTTTTGGTAAATCATCGAAAATTGGATTGCGAATCTCCAGAAAGAAAAGAGTTTTTCTATTTAGCTCTTTTGTAACTTTTCAAGCCTTGGCGTGCAGAAGAGGAACTGCTTGGAGATTTCCTCTGTTACGAAGACTCTTTCAATGCAGCCAAGGAGTCCATAGAATGTCCTGCTTTCACAAAATATCTAGAAATGTTGAATGCAGAAATCGAGCAGGAAGCAACAATAGCAGCCGAGATTGCTAGAGACAGTTCTCAGGACAGTCAGAGTTCTGTTTCATTGAGTCAGGATCCACTAGGAGGACCAGTTATTGAAAATGAAGCTGCCACTGCCATGATTGAAGTGGAAAGAGCCATGGCACATGCTCAGGAGGATGTGGTTAACTTAGAAGATTTAGAAAGACAACTTAACGTTGAGCAGAGGAAAATATATGATGAAGTTACCAACCAAATTGATCATGGATTAAGTCATGAGAAGAAACAGTGCTCATGTACGTCGTTGAAGCCTATCCGATTGTACGTGAGTGGAGAAGCAGGAACTGGAAAAAGTTTCCTCATTAAAGCAATTTCATGTTATTTGCAGAAAAGGACTGAGTCATCGCTGTCTTGTGTTGTCACCGCTCCAACTGGACTGGTAGCACATAATATTAAAGGTATTACTTTGCATTGTCTACTGATGCTGCCAGTGGAGCATGATAACAAATTACAATACCACAAGTTATCGGGAGATGCTTGTTGTGAAGTATCTAGAGTCCTGAAGAAGATGAAACTTCTTATCATTGACGAAGTAAGCATGGTTTCCAATGTCATGCTTGCCTTTGTGCATTTGAGAATGCAGGAAGTTCTTAAAACAGAGTATGATGTGTTATTTGGTGGCAAACACATCATTGTTCTCGGTGATCTTCTGCAGCTGACACCAGTGAAAGGACAACCAGTGTTTAAACTGCTTACGCATGAAGATACCAGGAAGTGCCTAGGGAGCATTGGCAACGTTAACATATGGTTAAACTTCAGTTATGCTGAGCTTCGTGAAAATATGCGTCAGGCGAAGGATGAAGATTACAAGAATATTCTACAAGATGTTAGAATCGGGAAAGTGACTGAGCGTGGGAAAGAAGCTTTACATGCACGATTACTGTCAAATTTGTTTCCAGAAGAAGACGTTCTGCCAGAGAATATTTTTCATAAAATTACTGAGAAGAAATCTGGAATATCTTTGATGCCAACTCTTGCAGAATGTACCATCTTCAACAACAAAATGTTGAATTTAGAGAACCAAGAGATTGTGAAACTGGAAGCTATTGACAGAATAGAGCATATGGGTGCAACAATTGTTTTGTCTGAGAATTTGAAATCTAAATTGGATTCATTAGAGAAGACTATATCTAAAACTGCTGGTTTTGAAAAGACTCTGAATGTGTGCTTAAATTGCCGTATCATTTCGAGAAGAAATTTACATGTTGAAAGAGGTCTGGTAAATGGATCAATGGATGGGTAATGTTGTTACAGAAATAGGGATGGAATTAAATTTTTAAAAATTAAATGTGATGGCATTGAGGAAGTACAGCTAATTGGTCGTTGTACAGCTAGGTTTCTGCTTGTAAAAGACTTATATGTTCGCCGTAAGCAATTTCCTGTTTGCTTGGCATATGCGGTAACAATCCATAAATCACAAGGTTTAAGTGTAGACAGTGCTTTGGTGAATATTGGCAGTTCTGTGTTCAAGGAGGGTATGGCTTATGTAGCATTGTCACGAGTCAGAACTTTATCGGGTTTGTACTTGATTGAGTGTGATGTCACAAACATTTGTGCGGATCTAGATTGTGTTATGGAATACAATAGGTTAAGAAGAGAGTATGCGCCATATTTGCCTCAATATCCTTTGTTTGAGAAACGTGTGGTAGGCCGGAAACGAAGAAATGTCACTAATAGTAGGGAGGTTGTAGAAAAAAGACCAAAAGTCGATGAACCCAAAATTGTAAGCAGAAAGAAAATGAATTCTGTTGAAGATGTTGTTGGTTTTCAATTTGAAAATAGTTCTGGTGTGAACTGCTATGCTAATGTAGTGGTTAATGTTGTCTTTTCTCTAGAAACTTTAAAAGAACAGATTGTGATCAATTCGGATCAAAGTTTTTGCTGTTTGTTGAATTCTGTGTTAGAGAAATGTAGTGCTGATAGAACAAGAGTAGAAAGTGTGTCTGAAATTCGAAATCTGTTAGACGAATGTTCAGGTCAAACACAATTCTCTCAAAATATTCAGCAAGATTGTCAGGAGTTTTTAATGTATATGCTTAACACCTTGGCTGCTAGGTGTTTTCCCCTCCTATGCTGAATTATCGTCATTTCCATCATTTCATGACGAGCTCAGCTCGTCATCAGCACAGCTCAACCGTGCATCATGACGAGCTGAGCTCGTCATGAGCATGGAAAGGGTTAATGTATTGCAAGATGAAGGTGTAGATGTAGATCATCTGTTTGGCCTTTCTTATCAATGGCAGCATGACTGCGAGAATTGTACGTTATCAAGTATTACTAGTGTAGACTCAGAAAGATTTATATATTTAACTTTGCCAGACACTAAATCAGTATCCTTTAATAAGCTAGTAAAAGCAGTCGATCAAAACATGGAGTGTAGCCAATGTAAGTCTGCAATGCTGTCCACATTATTTATACGAAGATATGGCCAGTATGTCATTTTAATGTTCCAACGATGTAGGCCTGATGGAACAAAATTGACAACTTTAATTAAAAATTTTGTGGCTTCTCAGTTGTCAATATCAGGAAGGACTTTTCTAACTGCAGCAATTATATATCATGAGGGTCCTTCAACAACATCAGGACATTACACAACTTATTTGAAGTCTGGAAATGGCTGGTCATTCTGCAATGATTCTGTTTTAACTTTCAAAAAAAGATTGCCTTTTCACCTTCAAAATTCTTACCTTGTGTTCTTACAACCAAAATTTTAGGAAAGGAATCTCTGGATTTGTTCTGAGGAATTTCAAGAGGTTCTAATGGCTCCTACACTATATAGCCTTGTGGATAAGTGTAGCACAGAGCAAAAATTGTTTTTTTTAATAAGCTAATTCAAGCAGCAGATCAAAAGAAGGAGTAGAGGTGATGTAAGTCTGTAATGCTGTCTACAATATTTATAGAAACTTATCGGTGAAAGGTCATTTTACAATTCCAACTATATAAACCGGATGTAAATAAGTTGTCAAGTCTAATTAAAAATGTTTTGGCTGCACAGTCGTCGATTTCAGGAAGAACATTTGTAACTGCAGCTATTATATGACATGATGGTCCTTTAACAACTTCAAGATATTACACAGCTTATTCGAAATTTAAAAAAGGCTGGTCTTTCGGCAATGATTAGAATTTGACTATGAAGCAATGTTGCCTTTTGACTTGTTTTCAGAAGTGAGAATTTAGGGTAGGTAACTGGATTATAATGATTCTAGGTGTTGTTGTAATTTAGTGTGCTGTTTTAAACTGCTTTGTATGTCTCATTTTTCTTAAAACGATAGAGCTTTTCTTTCAGAAAGTGGCCGGCAGAAAATAATAACAGCACAACAGAGTATAAGCTGTTCATAGGAACTCTTTGACGTCATGGAAAGTAAGTTACTTTTGAGGAGTTCTGATTTCTGATTGATTATATTATATGGGTTTTTTAAACACAATCATTTTGATTGTGGGTTTTTTCCCCGCTGTTATATGATGAATACCTTCAACTCACTGTTTTCAGTGAAATTTGATATATTCTGAGAACAGCAAAAATAAACCATTTAATAAGTATAATTAATTCTGTACTTTGAATTGTGATTTTTAATATGTACTCATCTTGTCTCATGCTCACTCATCTTTTACTACTTTCTATCAATTTTAAAATGTTTGTTCTCTCATTCACAGATTGAAAGTATAAAAATAACACGTGACTAAGTTAACGATAATTATAAGGTAAGTGTTTAGTACTCATTCTGTTACATCTCTTTTACATTTAACTTTTATTAGTTCCACTGCTTCATTTCTTTAACCCTCAGTTTCCTGCCTTTGCTACTTCCCTCATTCCTTTTTCTATTACTTTTTTTACTCTACTCTTTCCACTCCTGTTCTCAGTCCCTCTTTAAACAGTATCTCTGTGTTACTCCCTCTAACTGTCTTTCTTTTAACATTACTCTCAGTTTACTTACTCTTCTTTTTTTTAAAAAAACAAATTTTTGAGTTCGCTTCCGGTTCGCGTACCGGCGCGCGAACCGGGAAGCGAACCAAAAGAAATAGAGGTTGTCAGAGTGCTAAACATTCTAGCAAATTCTTATAAAGGGGAGGTAGTTCTGAAAAGAACTTTTTTTTTATTATTTTTGTTGTTTTATATTTTTTTATTATTTTTCTGAACATTTTTTTTGTATTTTTTGAACGGTTTTATATATATATTTTTTTTTTTGATGGGGGAGAAACAAAAATGATTCATTATGAAGGGCTCAACAGGAGCAACAAAAAAAGAAAGATAATTTATTTCCTGGGGCGTTTTGAACATTTGTGATTGTCAATTGCTTTATTAATTAAGTTTATGCTGCTCTCTCTGAAGCAAATGAGTTGGCCACTAAAAATGCATACGTGCTTCACATTGCCAAATTTCATTTGGATATTTGGGACCATCTCCCTCGCCTCTGGTCCTGTCACTGCCTCTTCATTGGTGGATGTACTGGCCACAGGTCGGGGGTTATCCACCAGATCACGTAGTTGTGCAGCACTGTAATTTATAGGGTGCCACCTTTCCATATGGCGATGCATGGTATAATTACCATAACTGTATTTTTTTTCTGTTCCTCTGGACAGTTCATTTTTACAAATCAGGCAGGTAACATACCGGGCATTTACCTTTTTTTGTTCTGGGGGAATTGAAAAAAATTGCCAAATATAACTTTCTTTAACATGGGACCTCCTTGGCTGTTCAGGTAAAAACCTCCCTGTCCCTTGCTCCTCTTCCTCTTCTTCCTCTTTTTCCTCCTCTTGTTGTAGGATGACCTGAGGAGGTGGTCCTCTCTTCCTAGGGGGTTGTAGTGGTGGTGGGGGTCCACCAGCTGCAGCAATCAATGAAGCCATTTCTATGGTATTCAAAAAAGGTCTTTCTCTCATAAAAATGAAAGTCAGAGTGAGGAAAAAAGGTGGGGCTTTCATCATTTGGGAAAAAAAATGTTCTAAACCAATGAAAAGTGTTATTTTTAGGTCATATGACCAAGCCTTCCATCATTAGGAAACCAAAAGTAAAATGAACCAATGAAAAGTTTTATAAACAAGTCACATGACCTGTTATGCTTACGTTACGCGCTCCGCGCCGCGCCCCGGATCGCTTCCGGGGTGCTGCGCTTCGCGCCTCGGTTCGCGTTCCGGAGCGCTTCCGGGTGCGCTAACGCGGCGCGTCATAAGATGCATTACGCGGTAACGTGATACGTCGCGCTTACGCGACGCGTCACGATGTTGCTTTCCAACGCGGTAGTTGCGCTAACGGAACGTTTACCGGTTCGCGGAACAAAATGAAGCTAACGGGAAGCTGCCCGGTTCGCGGACCGGCAGTGAAACAAAAAAAAATAATTAAAAAAATATATAAATAAAAAAATTATAATACAAAAATATAAAATATATTTTTGAATTAGAATAGGAATACATTTTACAGCTTTTGATATTTGCTATTAAAAAACCATTGAAATTAACTGAAAAAACCATAGGTTATAGACCATATATAGTTAGGAATTAGCATTTACAAAACCTTGAAAATTCACTGAAAAAACCATAGGTTATAGACCATATATAGTTAGGGATTAGCATTTACAAAACCTTATTTTACTCGCACAAAACCATTGAAATTCGCATATATAGTTAGTTGCACTAACTATATATCGCGCACCCGCAATCCACTGCTGATGATGCCACATATTACATCATTCATGACATAGTCAGTGACATCACTGATGACATCACAGATGACAACATCCAGTGACTGTATGTTTCTGTAAAGTTAAAATATGTCTTACATATTGAAGAATGAGTGGATGTTTAAGTGTCTGGATGAAGGATTTAGTAGGTGCATGACTGACTGTATGAGTGAGTGATTAAATGTGTCTCACTGAGTGCATGGGTTAGTGACTAAACTGTCTTAATTTGTGCATCATTATGTCTGTTGCTCTGTAAACTGCTGCATGTGTTGATCAGGAGCTATATGAGTAACTATATGGGTTATTGGTTAGTTGCCCAAGTATTTGTATGGGAGACTGAGTGTGTGTGTGGGTGGCTAGGAGGTGTATGACTCTGTGCATAGATGTGTGAGCAGTTGATTCACTAGATGTATGGGTTCAAAAGTGCATGTGGAAACAGCTGTATGGGCGGTTGACTGTGTGCATGAGTGTATTGGTGAGTGAATGGATATCTCAGTGCTACAAGTCAAAGTAAGAACATATGTAAAACACAGTACATGTGAGAGTTGACATATATAAATAACTGTGCATAAGAGCCAGTGAATGTGTAAGTGGTGATTTTTCGGTTGGTGGTAGATAAGGCGAGCTGCCTGATTCTGAATCAGCTGCAATCTGTTGATTTGGTATTGTGGGATGCCAACGTACAGGGCTTTGGCGTAGTCGATCCGAGAGATGACTAAAGCCAGCAGTGCCAAGGTGAGGGCTTCAGTGGTCAGAAAGTGGGCTATTTTCCGGATCTTCCGGAGCTGAAAAAAACAGGAGGACACAGTGGCACTGACCTGGTACTTCATTGAGAGGTCTTGGGAGATGTAAACCCCGAGGCTTTTCACTTTGTCAGCAGGGTGGGGGGGAGGGCCGAGGGAAAGGGGCCAGAAGGTGGAATTCCAGGGATTGGATGGGCCTCCGACAAGAACGAGCTCCGTCTTGTCGGGATTGAGTTTAAGATGGTGAGTGCTCATCCAATTACTGATATGGCAAAGGGTGGACTGGAAGTCTTGAGCCGCTTCGTCCGAGGAGTCGAGATTGAAGACGAGCTGTATGTCATCTGCATAGTTAAATGCAGTGACATTCCTACCGCGGAGGGAGCGGATCAAGGGGGTGAGGTAAAGGTTAAAAAGAAGGGGTGACAGGGATGAACCCTGCGGAACACCGCAGGTGACCCTTGTCCGGTTTGCCGTAAACTGGGAAAGACGGACCGATTGATGGCGGTCCGCAAGGAAGGAACAAACCCAGTTAAGGGCCGTCCCGCTGATGCCTGCCTCTTTGACACGGTCGACTAAGATGGTGTGATCGACCGTGTCAAAGACCGCTGACAGATCTAAGAGCACCAGGGCTTGACTGATGTTGGAGTCAGCGCCTCTACGAAGTTCCTCCATAACAGAGAGGATAACCGCCTCTGTCGAATGGGCAGGTCTAAACCCGGCTTGCTGGGAATCTAGGAAATTGGAGTCCTCGATGAAGGAGCTGAGGACGCTGGTCACATGCGTCTCAAGTACCTTGCTCAGGGAAGGCAGAAGGGAAATGGGGCGGAAGTTGCCCAAGACTGTGGGGTCTGCGTAGTTTTTTTTTAATATGGGGACCACTTCAGCGTTCTTGAACTGACTGGGGACCACGCCGAGCAGGAGAGAGTTGTTCAGGAGGGACAATGGAGGGCCAGGGCAGGCCGAAAAAGCGGTCCGGAGAATAGTCGGAGGGCAGCAGTCTGTGGGGGAACCAGATGAGACTTTGTTGAGCAGGGGGAGGAAGTCTTCTTCGGGTATAGGAGGGAGCTGGGTCAGGGAGCGAGAGTTGAGAAAGGGAGCGGCCTCTGGGAGGGACATTGCTGGGGCCCCAGAGGAGATACTGTTTTTGATTTTACTGATTTTGTCTATGAAAAAATGGTTAAGGGAATCGCAGAGTGCCTGAGAGGGGAGGGGTTTGATGGTCACCCTATCCGGGTGTGAGAGTTCCTCCACAATAGCAAAGATGTCTTTAGATTTTTGCGCGGAGTTGAGAATTTTTGTGGAGAAGTAAGCAGTTTTGGCAGCTGAGATTGCTTGTTTGTATTCTCCGGATAATTTTAGGAAGTGGGATTTTTCTAAGGGGTCGTAGTTTCGGCGCCAGCTGTAAAGTGTGAATAGATGACAAATGTGCATGGTGCTCAAGTGGTAAACATTATATACAGTGAAAGTATTTTCATATATACAGGTGTTGGGATAGGCCAGATGCTGAATTCAATCCAGAGATTCCTATCTTTCCAATTATAGAATCCTGGCGGTACTGGACCTAGAAAAAGCGTTGACGTTTCGACCCTATGGTGCCCCAATGGATGGTCACGGCGGGTCTTCCTCAAGACAGATGTGGGGGGGGGCAGATCATTTGAAGACAGTCTGAAACCAAATAAGGAGCTGTGTGTAAGAGAGACTACAGGTGCACTGAAGCAATTACACCCAATAAGAGGGGAGCAAGTTTACTCACCCTTTTTCCGAAGGACGGGGGTCTCAGCCTAGGACATGCGCTCATGAGCACACAGTGGTTAATTAGAATTACCTATGGGGCCAATCATACACACCCTGGCTGTCTGTTTACACACAAACTAAGTCCGTTTTCAAATCCCCTCATTGCAGCACGGACTTCTAAGATGCAAGCACTGCGGTGAATAACAATCCCCTTGGGGTTAATCACACATAACCCGGCTATGTCATTGCACACCACATTTGCAGGCCCTTTCATGAGCCTACAATATAACTGAATAGCTTACCTGTTGTTACGCTACCCCTCTTCCACAGATAATTGGCCATTGTGCTCATCTGTCCTAGGCTGAGACCCCCGACCTTCGGGGATCTCAGCCTAGGGTCTCTGTGTGTTAGAGAGCTTTCTTTGTTGATTGCATTAATAGCATCCCAAACTCACTTTTGTTCTGCCGGACAGAACCACTCTTGCTTAACCATTACTTACCCAGGTTCTGAGGGACACAGGGTCACCCCTTTTTCTTAACTATAATCTGTATAGAGTGCTATCTCTCTAGTCCCTCTCTGGCTAATTCCTAAGTGGTTATTTCTACCTTTTCCTCTTCTTTTGCTCCAGTCTCTGAGGAACTCATTTTTACCATGATTAACTCTACCTCCTGGGGATCACCCTTGGGCTGCTGTCCCTTCGGGTTGCAATAGAACTTGCACCTGTACTCAGCTGCCTCTTGCTAACCTTTGCAATATCTGGTCTGTCACTAGTCATGTTTATATTGATTGGAAATAGGCTCTGGTTGTCTCTTTACTTAAAAAAACCTACTGCTATCTTTAGGTTCTGAGCACCTATAGGCCCATCTCACTCCTTCCATTCTCAGCTAAAATTGTAAAGAGTCATGTGAATACCTAGTTTTCTATTTTCATTGAGTCCAACCAGGATCTCAACCTATGTCAATCTGGGTTTCATGCTACATACAGCACCAAAACCATTGCAGCTTCTGTCACCAACAATCTATGAATAGTTTTAGATGTTGGCAGAGAGACAGGCTTGATTTTATCAGACCTCTCTGTCACTTCTAAAACCGTCTCCCACTCCATATTGGTCGAGCATCTTACTTCTTTAGGAATCTGTGACTTGACATTAGGTTGACTTACTTCCTTTCTTGCTTGCAGAATGCAGTCACTTTGTTTCTTTACCACTCATCCTTTAAAGATATTTCCTGGGCTGGTGATCAGATAGTACGGGCAGTAGCAGCAGGCATCCACTCTTCTCCCACACTGGTCAACATTTGTGTAGCACTACTTGACATTCTGATTCGGGGGCATAGGCTCAGCCTGTATGCTTATGCAGGCGACACCCAAATTATTCAGCTTCTGGATGTTGGCCTTAAATGTGTACAGATCTGTTTCCCAAATTGACAGCATTCCATTGCCTCCTGGATGAACGATAATTACCTCAGTTTAAACTTGGATAAAACCGAGAAACTCCTATGTGGGAAGACTTTAGCTTGAGGTATGTCTTGGTGGCCCACAGAACTTGCTACCGCTCCCAAGTGCTATAATTTTAGCCTATAATCTGGAAACATTCACCTACTCTCCTTATTGCAGCAGGCTAACAAACTCACAGCAGTCTGCTTTTTTTATACTTCGGGTTCTAAAGAAAGTTTTTTCCATTTGTTGCTTTCGCTGCAGTTAATTTGTGATTCAGTTTCCTATAAATACCATATGCCAATCAATAATTTTGTAATTCCTTATATTTGAGCATACCAGGATGCCTGCAGATCATCATGTCCAAAACGACCATCGGAATGAGGCTTGAACTTAACAGACGCACTCATATTGCCTTTTCCCTGGTGTTCCAGCATTAGCTCAGAGTTAACAAACTAAGGTCCTGATTTAAAATTTGACAGACTACGGTATACCATCTTAAAAACACGGGAGGGGGTGTAGGAAGGTGGATATCTGACTATATGGTTACCCCAACTTTTTGCCTAGCGTTTAGCTGGTTTTTGACTTAGTTGGCCTGGGATCCTGCTATTCAGGGCCCCAGGCTATCTGGTCTCTCTGTAAAATGGACTCCATGTACTTTAGGTACATATCTAATTGGATATTGGGTCACCTTGTGAGCCCTTGTTAAGTGTACCATAGGTACCCAGGGCATAGGTGCATCCAAGGCCTACCAGGGGCTGCAGCATGAATTATGCCACCCCTGGCTGGCCATCCAAACTGACACCACAGGCTGATCACTCAGCTTGGGCAAGGTGGTGTAATCACCCCTTGCTTAGAAATGAAATGAAATGAATGAAATGAAATGAAATGAAATGAATGAAATGAAAATAGATTTCTAAAGCGCATGGCTGCCCTTGAGCGTCCCAGCGCTAAATGTACACTCAGACGGAACTCCTCTGATCAACACCCTGAGATGTTAGTCGTTATGGGGGAAAAGAAAAGTTTTCAGAGTTTTTCGAAATCTGGCCAAGCTGGGTTCTTTCCTCATTGCTGTTGGGAGGGAGTTCCACAGCTGGCCAGCATTTATTGAGGACATGGTTTAGATATAGTCTCCCTATATCAACCCTTATATATAGACACATATATACGTATAAGTCACTCCTATGGCAGGCCTTGACAATCCTGAAGGCAGAGTGCTTGGTTTTATGTGAGATGGTGCTCTAGCATGAGCTGAGCCCATCTGCAGCTTTCCGAACCATGTCCTTATAGCTGTTCTATGATATAGCCATACCATACACTCTTAAGTGCATTATAATCCTCGCGGTTAATGCTAACTTTGGTTTGGCTTCATCAAAACATGTCGTGTAAGGTGTCAAAAACTACTACCCCTTCCTGCCAGTCCTGGCGGTGGGGGTAGCATTCCACCCTTCTAGAGGGAGAAGACATGTAATTACTGCTTTACCCGGTTAAAGTTAAACAGAGCCTCAGCATCACAAAATAGATGCTGATGCCACAGACTAGAGTCTGACCTCCTGCAGCTGGATGAAACTCCAGCAAGGGAGGCCCCGACAACAGGTGTCCTGTCGACAGACAGCCTTTAGTGGATTGAGGCAGGGTGGGTTCAATGGAAAGCTGCTTTTCCAGACACTGCCTGGGGCACACAAGGTGCTCCATGCATAGCCCGGTGCAAACCAGTGGCTGGGGCACTCCAGCCCCAGCTCTGGTGTGAAACTGGACAAAGGGAAAGGGGTGTAACCAACCCCTTCCCAGGCTCCACCCATAGGAGGGACCTAGCAGGTAATCCAACCCCTTAGTTTAGTATAAAGATAGGAGCTGTGTCTAGAGATTTTAGATTATCCTGGAAAGAAACTCTGAAACAAAACTCATGGACCTTCGACGTTGCATATTGACTGGAAGACTGAAGACATCTCCCTTGTGGTCAAGGAGAGACTACCGTGTGCAAACAGGCACCACCAGTAACTTGCCATTTTGCTTGCTCCCGCTGGAACCCGAAGACTTAGCGATTCAGGAACTAGAATTCCAGACTTCTCCGACTCCGATCCACATCCACAGCAAAGCTGAGACCCGGGGAGGACACGAGAGACGTGGGACCGGACATTCTGGACTACTTGCTTTTTGCTACCTGTGCAGCATCTGAGGTACCCTCGAAGTTGTGCATTGGGGTTTGAGCAGCCCCAGACCGAAGCTCAGCCCTCCACACTCCACGAGTGACGCGTGGGGCCTGCGCCTGCATTTCAACTCAACGCGTCTTCCCGGTTGCTAGCCCGTTCGCTAGTAAGCCCTACCAAGACGAACCTTTGAATCTACAATGCTTGCCTGGTTGCTTTGGTCTTGCTCCAGCTTCCCTGTGAAGGAGAAGCGCCCCAGACCTTGCTGTTCTGAACAGAAGCCCGTTTTCACATCCTGCATGGGTTGCATTTACCAAGGCTTGTTGGGTCCAATCCAGATACCTACACCGCAGTCACCTAGAACCTTTGTGGGACAGCTCGTATCCAGTGTCTGGTTATCGTCGACACCTCCTGGTCCACGTGGCTGCAGAGACAATCTTCACCTCTTCACCTGATTGCATCTCGACATCGCCTGGTTCCTTCCTGGTTCCTTCCTGGTCACTGGCTTGTGACCCAGACTCTGTCCCCTCTGCTTTCAGGTTCTTCTCGACTCCGATCCACCCTTGGATCCACCCGGGCACTTTTCTCCTGGTTGCCTGCAGCACTTTCTTGCAGCTCTCCATTGGAAACAGCGACGAAACCCGACACAAAAGAACACCTATGCACCCGGCTTCCCTGGGTGAGGTAACTTGAGTACTCCGGTGCTCCCGTGGGTATTAACTATCCAAGTGTCCTAGTTTAACAGGGTTCTCCCGTAGTCCATCCATAAGTGTCGAAATCTACTACTTTGTAACTTTTACGTTCCTATTCTAACTCTATGGTAACTCGCATGTGTGTTTAGACACTGTATACACCTCCCGTGGGCCTCCTACTTTCAATCCCTTGGTTGTTCAGTGTAGCCCCAGCGATTTTCTAGGCCCTAGGCCTATTCACCTTTCCTGAAGTGGTACTTATACCACTTATTAAGTATACGGTTCGTGAGGCCCCTAGGGCAGAATTGTATTTGTGCAACTTATAGTATGCTTAATGAGTAACTTGTAACATATCTCGAACTCTGACCTCATAAAGAGTGCAGAGGGGTTGTGTTAGTAATAAATACATGTATATTTGATATATACCTTGTGTGGTGTCCTTTCATTTGTTATTCAAGGGATTATTATTGGTAAAACAGCTGGCTTCACATGCTCTCTGAAGTTTTAGACTAAGACTGCTTTGTCCATGCTACCACTAGGATAGCTGGTCTATAAGGTTGACTTTACAACCATCACCGTAAGGGTTGTTTGAACTGATACAGGGTGGCCACTAGAATAGTGGACATCATATACCAGGCCAACTTCTCACATTGGTGTGCAGCGGTTGGGATAAGAGCCTGCTGATTGTTTTACCATATAATCGTAAGATATCATTTGAAAGATCACATTAAGGTACCTAGAGGTACATATAAATCAAGTCTAAATACTTAAGTTCTACTGAACTTAGTTGTTGTAGAGCAAAGGGCCTAGCATACCCAGACTACAACTCCTAGAGAGGTTTAGTAGGTAACACTTAGTGTAGGTAGGTGCACACACCACACCTCACTATTACATGTCTCTGAGAGAAGAACCTAGTGGATCTCTCCCAGTAGAAGTTGACCCTCCCAGGCTACCTTCTAGATTTGATACACTTACCTTCCATGAGCTGAGACGCTTATGCAGAACTAGAAAGTTGAGCCAAGGCTCAAACCCTACCCTCAAGCACCTGATAGAAATACTAGAGAAGTATGATGCTAATAAAGCATCTAACCAAGGTCCTTCAGGCGGTACAGGGGAGGGCTATCCCTCAACAGAAGATTCCCCTGATGAAAATCTAGGGGATGATGATGATGATGATGAGGATGATGACACTGATCAGGTCCAAGTAGCAGAACTTAACCAGATCAACCTAAGCCTACATGGGGCTGGAAGAGGCATTTCCCCATCCAGGCCTCCAAGCAGGCTTAACAATGAGCACAGAAGGAGGATATCCCTTTCCAGGGAATCTCACCACTCTGGTAACTCAATAGGGTCAGATGCCTCTGCTCTCAGTAGAATGACTTTCCGTGAGAGAAGAGAACATCTAGCTAGGATGAGAGAAGTCAATCGTAGGATCAAGAAGCAGGAAATGGTTCTTGCCAAAGAGACCATGGCTCTTGAGAGAGAGAAAACATTGTGTGGACTAGAGTCCACTGGTGGCAGCAGTACCCCTAGAAGTAGGGAAGGGTCATATGACCATAAAAACCTAAGTAAGATTATCCTTCCCTACATGACTGGGGATGACATCCACAAGTGGATAACTGCTTTGGAGAGGGCCTGTAAAGTACAACAGGTCCCCCAGAGTCAGTGGGCAGCTATACTATGGCTCTCCTTTTCAGATAAAGGCAGAGATAAGCTCCTTACAGTTAGTGATAAGGATGCTGATAACTACCAAGCCCTGAAGAGTGCTCTGATAGATGGGTTTGGCTTAACCACTGAGCAGTATAGGTTGCTGTTCAGGGATACCCAGAAGACACAGACTCAGGACTGGACTGATTTTGTAGATTGTGCTACTAAGGCTCAGTTCCAAGTTTCAAGTTTAAGTTTATTTGTTTGATTAATTAAAATCTTACAAAAAAGTACACTTTAAAATAGCTTCAATAATAAAAAGTTTAAGAGCATCAAGCAGATAATTTTACTAATCTTCTAAAAAGCGGAACTCTAAGTAAAATTTGCCTTAAGGCCTTTTGTAAACACAAATAAAAATGTTACAAAAGCGGAGTTCATTAATAGATCGTTCGTGCTTAGGCACGCCATTAGTGCTTGTCTACAAGTTCTTACACCTCGAGCATTGAATAACCGCCTGAGGATTACTTTCCTTTCTGCTTCTATTGCAGGACACAAACATAAAAGATGCAACATATCTTCTTGTCCTCCTTTACACAACCTACAGATCATATTGTCCTCAGTTAACTTCCACGGTGGAAGATGACACAAACCTGGCCATAGACCAAAGCGCACTCTAATAAAGGTTCGCTTACTTTGGACAGACCAAGGAGTTTCTAGATATTTCTGGACTTGTTTTTTCTTATAATCGTTTACAATTGGCCAAGAGTGTTTTCTTTTTACCAGTAGTTCTTTGTCTTTTAGCAGCGATAGATGAATGACCAGTTTATTAATTGTTTTTTTAAAACTTTCCTGGGTGATAGTAGTTTCCCAAATTGGTGTTAATCCAAGTTCTTCTTTTGCTTTGTTTAAGTATACCCAGCTTGAAGTTTCCTATTGTCTCTTACTTCTTTCCATAATATTTGAGACAATTGATTGACCTGGTCGTTTTTTACAAGGATTCCACACTTTTAAAATTTGGCCTTGCCGGGCATAAAGCTGATTATTTATCCCAAACTCCAGCCTTATTTGTGCCTGTGAGGCGTTACATGGTAGGTTGAAAAGAATTTTGTGTGTTTTTGCCACTGCATTGTTAATTAGCTCCGCATCCTTCCCATTTAGGACTTCGGCACCGTATCTTAAAGTTGGTAATAGTTTGGCAGATATGATTTTTAATAATGGACCGTATGTCAAGGCGGTTAATTTCTTTTGTATGGTTCTAAATGCGGCAGCCAAGCTATTTGCTTTCCTGGTGATATCTTTCTTTTGGGGGAGAAAACTTCCACTCTCGTTGAATAGGACACCAAGATACTGATAGCTATCAACTTGTTCTAATTGGGTTTGTCCCAGCATCCATTTAATTTTTGTCTTCTGCTCCTTGTGACTACCATTATTTTTGTTTTTGCCTCATTTATTACCATTTGGTTATCCTTTGCATACCTAAGTGATCGATCAATCAGTCTTTGCAGTCCTACTTTTGTGTGGCTCATCAAAACCACGTTGTCTGCATATAGCAAATTCGACATTTGTTTTCCCGCTAGCCTCGGTGGATGTGAGTTAACTTCGTTCAATGTTTCAGAGAGGTCGGCTATGAATAAGTTAAAAAGTAATGGTGCAAGGACACAACCATGCATGAGACCGCGTGTCACCGGTATTTTATTAGATAATGATCCGCCGTCACCGAGCCGCACCCTGACCCAGGTTTCAGAGTACAGTAGTTTGATAAGGTTCAGTAATGAGCTCAGGAGGGCTGGTTATTGGGCAGCAAAGTACATGCCTATACAGGATTGTATAATTTGATTATGAGAGGGCAAATCCTTAGTAATTGTCAAAACCAGTTGTACACCAGCACCTGGTGGACTCTGAACTGACCTGACTGTTTGGTCGGCCTTCTCGGGCCGCTCAAACCAGTCATGCACACTTAGCCGTTCTCCATGCAGGCTCCATTACAGCCTGCATGGAGAATGGCTCAATTGCAGCATTGCAGCATTGTGATTTGTCAGGGGAGCCGGGCTGTTCTTCCTGGCTTCCTGTTCCTTGAGGCTCACGAGGAGAGCAGGAGCAGAGACGCAGGACCTGGCAGCAAGCTAAGTGTATATATCTTATTTTGTATTTTTTGTTTGTATTGTGCAACCCCATGCCCTCCCACGCCCACACCGCGTTCACGCCCACTCCCGCCCCGCCACCCATAAGTCATGCCAGCCGCCACTGTGTGTCAGCTGGCATGCCAAACCATACCCTGCTGTGATGTACTCATAACAGAGGTGCTTGTTTTCCGTTTCAGTGAGGACCTGGCCTCACAGTTCGGGCTGGACTGTTCCCATTGGAGAAGGGGCAAGACTGAATTGCAGAAAGTTCAGATTTCCTGTGATCTCTTCAATCCTCAGTGAGACTGGCTACCAGGCAGATGCCAGCCCTGGTCACACAGCAGTCCTTTGAGTTCGCTATGGAACACTACTTTACTTGGTCATGAAGAACTTGGAACTTGGTCAAAGTGGGGTGGTTTAGGTCCTACTTTTCTGCACATATTTAGACAGAATTGTGGATTCACAGTCTCAAATGTAGGAACCCAGTTGGGATAGTTCTCTTCAATGTGTCCTTTTCATACTGCTCCTCAGACAGAATACAATCTTTATGTGAAATGCTGTGTTTTACAGTAGGAAGCACAGGAGCTGCTCCCAAACTAGAGTATTCCCAAAAGGGGTACAATGAAGTGTAAGGTTTCCCTACCTTGCTCACAGCAGCCCAACTGAAGCAGAAATCAAGCATAGACAAAAGCGCAGGCATGCTAGAAACTATGTCACTATGAACAACACAATCCGAAATCCCACCCGTTGCCTCTACCATCAGCCTAAAGGCAGTGCTCAGAAAGAATGAATCCACAATCCCTTGCTATTATTATTATTATTATTATTAATGGCAATTTGTATACAAAGAGCGCAACTAAACCCATGGGCATCAAGGCGCTGAAGATGGTAACCAGAGAGCTCAGATATCAACCAGAGGGGGAATTAGAGATAAGCTGCTTGGAATAGCCAAGTCTTGAGTGCCTTGCGGAACTGAAGGTGAGAGGAGATCACCTTGAGGTCACTAGGGAGCGTATTCCAAAGTCTGGGCGCAAGGGAGCGAAAAGACCTTCCTCCCCACCTGACCTTGGATATACGGGGAACTGCAAGCAGGTTTTTGTTGGACGAGCGGAGTGCTCTCCCAGGGACATAGTGGGCCACCAGGGCATGAATAGTCTCCGGTCCAGATTCATTTAGGGCACGATGAGTAAGGCATAAAGCCTTAAAGTTGATCCTTGCCTGCATGGGAAGCCAGTACAGGTCTTTTCTGATGGTAGTGCCCGAGGAACGTTTAGGGGCACCTACAACAAACTGGGCAGCCACATTCTGCACGGTCTGGAGGCGCTGGATAAGACCACTGCTAATGCCAAGGTATAGGGAATTGCAATAGTCCAGTCTGGAGGCAATGACCGCTATTGCTACCTGTTTGCGTGCCTCAGGGGAAAAGTAATGAGTGATCTTTCTTAAAATCCTCAGGGCATTGCAGCAAGTGGACACAGTCCTACTGACCTGCTTATCCAAAGAAGGAGAGGTGTCCAATATGATCCCAAGGTTACGGGCAGAAAATGTGGGCGTAGGACAGTCCCCAAGGACAGACGGCCACCAATCCATAGACCAGATCTCACTTTTGCCTCCGAAAACAAGGACCTCCGTTTTCTCGCCATTCAGCTTAAGGAAGTTCTTAAGCATCCATCCGGCGACCGCCTCCATACAGTTTATAAAAAATTGTATGCGGTTAGGCTCACAGATTGGGAGATGGAGGTCATAATCTGCGTGTCATCGGCATAGGAGAGAACTTCCAGCCCAAAGGATCTTATAAGCCTGGCGAGAGGAGCGACGTAAATGTTAAAAAGCGTCGGGCTCAGTGAAGAGCCCTGGGGGAACCCACACTTCACGGCCTTAACAGGTGACATATACTCGCCAAGCTTGACCCTTTGCTTCCGTTGGTCAAGAAAGGAGGCAAGAAGATTGTGTGCAGAACCCTTGACTCCCAGCTCACTGAGTCGGTTAACAAGAATAGTAGGGGACAGGGTGTCGAAAGCTGCCGTAAGGTCAAGTAACACCAGTAAGGTGGTATGACCGGTGTCGACCTTAGAGCGAATGCTATCGACTACCACTGTAAGTGCCGACTCAGTGCTATGGGTCCTCCGGAAACCATGCTGTGAGGGATCAAGAGAGTTGGTACTGTCAAGGAAAGAACTCAAGTGGAGGTTGAGATGAGTCTCCAAAAGTTTAGCAGGGGCAGGGAGAAGGGAGATGGGATCAAAGTTCTTTAATGTCCCGAGGTCCAGGGTAGGTTTGTTAAGTAGGGGCTTGACAGTGGCCAATTTCCAAGAGAGGGGATACATCCCCTCTGAGATGGCCAAGTTCATCACTTCCATCACAGGGGGAAGGATAGTCTGTCTGCAGTCTTTGAGAACCTTAAGGGGGCATGGATCCGAAGGTGATCCGAACTTAAGCTTGTCAAGCAGAGAGTTGAGATGAGCAGAGGTGATGGCGGGAAACTGGGAAAGAACGTGGACGGGGGTGGGGGCAGGGATATCGGGGGGGTTAAAGGAAAGGCAAAGAGGGGACTGGAGTTATGAGTTTCCAAGTCTGTGTAGATATCCATGATCTTCTCATGGAAGAAAGTGGAGATCTGGTCACACAGAACCCGTGAAGCTGTTATGGGGTCAGGCATCTGAATGAGAGAGAGATTATCCACTATCTTAAATAGATCACTAGATGATTTAAGGGAGGATGTGAGTTTGGAAAAGTGAGCCTGTTTGTCTCTAAGTACGGCCGATTTATAATCTTTGAGAAGGGTTCTATGTTTTTCCCTCTCTGTGGGATCAAGTTGTGTCCTCCAAAGCCTTTCCTGCCTTCTGCATCCTTGTCTAAGAATCCTGAGAGATTCGGAGTGCCAGGGGGCTGAGGGCCGTTTCCTAGCCAGTCTGCATGGAATTTGTAAAGGTAGGCCTGTCTCCATACTCTTGATTTTAGCATCTGGACTGCCACCATCCAACCATCTTGCATGCTTTCACTGTCTGGGGAAGCTGTCCTTTTCCTCCATATTGTACCTTGGTAAACTAGGGGCATCCAAAATGTATCTCATTGATTTCTGGAGTCAGACTTCTACACACACACAGTACTACTACACATGTGCTACACATACTCCACACATCACATGCACTCTCGACGTACACAGCTGGGTGTCAGTGTGAGATTCTGGGTTGTCACATAACTGAGTTACTTTACACAAGAGTGGAAAATAAGCCATAGTCTCACTGATATAGATAAAAAGGTCTGGTCCTGTATATGAGATTTGAAAAAAAAGGATGCTGCCACTGCCTTATGTACCAAACCCACCAGAGGGACCGTAGTTCTCTGTTCACTCTGAGGGTATTCTACATGCACTCCTCCAGATCACTGAACAGGTTATGGAGCTCACCTTTTTGAGGATAGGTTTCGGCCTCTAAGCACACCTTAGATTTGTGTGATGCCAGGGCCTAAGATAAAAGTCAGAATATCAGGTACTCAGTATGTCCCTCCGAGCAGGGGTATATGCCTATATAGCATGAAGTGAAAATTAATGTCCCAATAGATGCCCCTCTTGGATGTGACAACTGGTTTCCCTAGCCAACCACTGAAGTAGTCCAGTCATCAGATTGGCAAAACTGGTGGAAAAGCCCACCTGTATTTCCATGATTCTTTCTGGCTCCATCATCCACTGTGAAATGTAGGCCGTGCAGTGAGACAGAGGATCTCAGCAATTAGGGATTCTCATCCTTCATTGCCATCAACCACATGAATGGTGTATAATCTGTCTCTGCCACAAAGTACCAACCAGGTAAGTCCAGAACCTCCTCAAAGCCCACATTATCACAAAATATTCTTTTTAATAGCCACACAGCTCTGTTCACCATAAAGTAGACTGCAGCTGGTAAATGCCAACAGGCGGTTTCTACCCTGATCATCAAATTAAGTCAGTACCTTTCCAACTCCTTTGTCTGAGACCTTAGTCTTTACAATGACATTTTAACTACAGTCAGGTGCCATAAGCACAGGTGCTTCACACAGTGCTCTCTTCAAACCCTCAAAGACCTTCTGACATTCCCAAGTCCAACTCACCATCTTAGGCTGCTTCTTGGATATCAGAGCTGTAAAGGGTGCAACGGTGGCCCCACAGTTGGCCACAAAGGTATTATTATTATTATTATGCATACTTTACAAAGCGCATGGCTACCTAAAAGGAAGTCTTAACCAGAAAACTGCTCTAAAGGAGTGCTGAATTAGTAAAGTTCAGATAGCTGAAACAAACAAGTTTTAAGATGTCTACCGAACACAGAGAGTGAATGGCATTCTTTTAATGTTAAAGGCAAGCATCCCAGAGTCTAAGTACGAGATAATGATCTTGGCGGGATTTCTAAATTTTAGGAATGACGGACAGCCTGAGGTGATTAGAGCGCAACTAGCGTGTAGGAAAGTACCAGTTCCCCAAGGATCTCAGATAGGCAGGTCTGGTATTTGCTAGGCATATGTGCATATAGCACTATGCCTTAAATTGCAATAGACGCTCCAGAGAAAGCCAGTGTGGGGTTTGCAACAACATGGATGTGGAAGTGAATTTAGGAGGGTGAAGGCGGGGACATGCAGTAAAATTTTGAACAATCTGTAGGCATCTAAGATGTGATTTTGCCACCCCGGATATAAAACGTTCCCATAGTTCAGCCTTGAAATGACTAGGACCTGGACCCCGGTTCTCTGGAGAGAAATCGGGAGACAGTACAAAATCTTTTTAAGCAATTTCAGAATAAAGAAGCAGGTAGCAGCCACTTTGTTAATCTGTTGACTCATAGTAAATTACCATTGAGCCAAACTCCCAGATTCTTTACGAGTGACAAAGGGCTGGGGAGATTGCCCATAGATACTGGCCAGAAGTGGGGGCCCCAAAGGATTGGTGGACAACCCACCAATAACACCTGCGTCTTATCACTGTTTAATTTTAGAGAGGAGGCACACGTCCATGATGAGACCTGAGTAAAGCAGGAATGTACGTGCCCCATTCTGATTATCTTTAGTGACAGTGGCAAAACAATTTGTGTGTCTTCCACATAGGGAAAAAGTGTGAGGCCACTATTTTCTACAATTTTTTCCAATGGCCAGATATAAAGGTTAAACAACAGAGGGCTCAGGGTAG
This sequence comes from Lissotriton vulgaris, assembly GCF_964263255.1. Lineage (NCBI taxonomy): Eukaryota > Metazoa > Chordata > Amphibia > Caudata > Salamandridae > Lissotriton > Lissotriton vulgaris. The sequence continues at coordinate 1,200,331,917 of NC_141687.1, forward strand.
AACAGTGCGGTAACCCTGAGACCAAGTGATACACTTTTTACCTATATTGGTTGGTATGGACCCGAAAGGTGTGGTCCTGTAGGATGGTTTAAGCCAGGAAAGGGCAATATCCTGTAATCCCATATCCACTAATCTTTGGTAGATCATACTATGGTTAACAGTGTCAAAGACTGCACTGAGCTCTAGTAGAATCAATGCAGCAGCTCCACCATTTTCCAGTTGATGTGTCAAGAACTCTGTGGCACCAAGCAGGGCCATTTTGATGCTATGGCCTGCATGAAACCCAGATTGTGAAGGGTGGAACAGGCCATTAAGTCCTGTTGTTGTGAATGTATTTAGGACCCTAATTAGATATTCCCGATGTATACCCTTGTGTGGTTATAATAAATCATATCCCTATAAAGGCATAAGAATCATATCCATATTAAATCATAGCCAATACAGTCCAAATACGGCAAGGCTACTCCCATAGACTCCTAGAAAGTACAACGCGTTCTTAAACAAACCAAGCCTCCAGCAGCCCGGGAATTTCCCCTGCTTCTGTTTTGATTTGTCCTAGAACTCCTGAGAGTCCTGAAAGAACTGCCAGTTCTTAGTGACGTCTTATGTCCAACCTTACGTCAAACTCGGCACCTTCCAGGTATAAATATACCAGCATCTGCCTTAAGCAAACACACAGTGGTTTGGAGCAAATCGGCTATCTACTTGCCCGATGCCCAGCTGATGCGAGGGCCGAAGGAAGCCGACCCTCCCTGCTGACGCACTGAGAGAGACGCTGTCTTTTCTCCTGCCGAGAAAATCCAGCTCCAGTGTTTCCCTGACACCCTCATGAGTTTCTGGGAGATCGAGTCCTGAGAGAGAGATACAAGACCTCCTTCATTCTATACCCAAGGTACGGAACTGATTAGACCCATAGAGAATTCTTGATTCAGATTCTTGGCAAAAACTGTAACTCATTTACTACTGCCCCGTACTGGGCTTAGGTTAGGTACACTGGGGTAGGCGTATCTTAGAAACACCAGTTGAGTACGTTTAGTCATTATTTTATCAGTGTATGTATTTTATCCATTTTAAGTATCTTATGGCTTAGAAACCATATAAATGCTTTTACAGTATTATTTCATAATACTCCTTTTACTATACGCACTTTACTTTATGACAAGTATTGCAATTGTGGCAATTCATTTCCCTTGCATGAGAAGGAAGACTGCTCAATAAATAACCTTTTATTGAAAACGCCCGTCTCTCTATTTCTCTGCATTTCTGGTGAAATGAAGCATGCATGATTGACTGAGTAAAATAGCTATCTATTGTTTCCGCGACTCTAGAGATATAATCCTTATTACAGGGGGAACAAAGTTGTCAAGTGATATGGTTGTCAGAAGCTAATCCCTTCTTGTCTATTCAGGAAAGCTAAACGCCTTCTTGTTTACTCGAGAAAGTTTCTAGTGACCTCTGAGCTAACTGGCACACACAATTAAGTCTAACATATTCAATAGAGACCCAGTCGACCTCAGTCCTAAGTCTAAGCTATCGTTTATGTTATTCCAATGCGCAGAGCTTATTGGAATATAGGAACTACACTACATGGCGCCCAACGTTTGGTAAGGTGATAATTTAACGCTAGATACTAGAGTAACTCAGTCGTGCTTTTCACACAGACCCCTTTTCCCGTAAAAACTCCAATAGACGTCTGGAGTGGGTAAAAGGTTAATATCCGCCAAAACTTAGAAGGAAGAGATTCCTATGTATTAGTTTTTGGTTTAGTCAACGTTGAAGGATACAGTGTTCCAAAATATTGTGCACCTAATCTTTGTTTCCTTGAAACTTGTTCTGCAAAACTTTCTGTCAGCAAAATGACAGAGAGTGACGACGAAAGGAATAAAGCTAGACTAGCAGCTCAACTTTTGACGGAAGACACAAGTCTCCAACAAGATGTACCGGATACAATACTCATCCCGGTAAATGTAAGGAAAACCTTAACTATAAAACGTATAGAAAACAGAGTATCATCAAGAGTTGGTACAGTAACATTTGTTTTCGAGGCACATGAATATCGCCAGACAGAGGTATTCGATTCATGAATACATTTTCCAGCAGCAAATGATGTAACACACGAGTTCCACTACTACAAAGTAGGGGAACCTCCAGCGGAATACACTCCTTTCGAGGAAATTGAAATTCCAATAACTTACCAAGAGCATGAGCTCTGGTTCAATGGCGCCCTAAAACATCAAAATCACATTACCAGGCTCGGTCCACTAGGTAGACCAGGAGCCACATGGCCGGTTCTAGCCAGCCATACACCAAATCCTGACATTGAAAAAATGTCTAGCGAAGAACTTTTAGTTCGAATAAAATAATTAACAAATGCATATAGGCAACTAGTTCAAATGACAATTGACGGTACAATCTACCGCCAAAACTAAAAGAAACAGATAAAGCAGACCAACCTTTTGAACTTGCCAGAATAATTGAAAAATCCTATAAAGAATTACGTAGAGACAGTTTGGGGGGGAGGGACACTAAAACCACAACTAACTGCAAATCCTGAAAAGACTTTCATTAAAAATAATGTCAATTCTCAAAAAAAGAGCTGGGAGGGTAATAAGCAAACAAATCCCAGAGAAAACATTTTAAGACCAGAGGAAGGTCTCCCCAACGAAGAGAGAGATCTCCAGAAGGGGGGTGGGGGGGGCAAGTCTCCGCAACGGGAGCCCTCTGAAAAAAGATATAACCTTAGAAATAGGGACAATTTGAGAAATCCTGACAGATATCAAGATATTGATACACGTCCCTCTCGATCTTTTTAGACTTCCTCACAGAAATCGGAAAGAAGAGGACGGTCAGAACATAAAGAAGAGTGCGCCAAGTCCAAAGACAAAGAAGCTGCTCATCAAAGTAAAAAATTACAATTTCCCAAAAAGAAGATAGCCAGTAATAAAATAAAACATGCAGAGGATCCTGAGGACACAACTCAAGAACAGAGAGTGGGCCCAAACAATGCTAGACAGCGCAGCAGAAGTGACAATAGCTCGCAAGATCCTGATGAATCTTCTGGAGACAGTGGACACGAATGAATACATTCAAGTGGAAACGGCAGACACCCTAGTTAGCATGCCCCATAAACTATATGAAATAACATTACGTATAGAGGGAGATAAAACTAGGAAAATCTAAAGGCTATGATATCCTTCTAGCAGAAAAAGACTGGCCACCATAGTTTGTCATGGAGTGCGCACATGGCGAAGAAATTATTATGCCCGCCTTCTCAAATCACGTTCCAATACATAAAAAATACACATATGCAAGAAAATGGGCAGTGGCCCAAGCTCCTGTATTATATAAAAATCATGTAGGATGGGATGAGGATTCTCCTCACCATAAAATCCAGTTAAAAAATCAACCAACTGCTCAGAGGCAGTATCCTGTTAAGCAAGAAGCTAAAAAACAAGTCAGGGAGATCTTAGATCAAGTTTAATATCAGGGGGTGATTGAAACATGCACCTCACAAATGAACAATCCTTTGTTTCCTGTCTCCAAGCCAGACGATTCATATCGTCTAGTTTTGGACTACAGACACCTAAACTCTTGTTGTAAAACGTTTGCAGTCCAAAATTCACACAGTGCAGCACTAATGAATAAAATCGTGCGCAAAAAATATAAAACAACATTAGATATTTCAAATGGTTTTTTCTGTCAAAACATTGCACCAGAAAGCAGGTATTTGACCACTTTCTCCAGCATGGGGGCACAAAAGCAATTTTGTCGTCTCCCACAAGGATTCAAGAACAGCCCAGGATTATTTTCAGCTAGGGTAACAGAGTTACTACAAATATATGATGATGAGGCATTATCCTATGTCGATTACATCTATCTTACACACATCGACCTGGAGACTCACTTGAAAAGAGTTAACACCATCATACTTGGGTTCGCATCTGAAGGGTACAAATTTAACTTTAAAAAATCACGAATTGCCCACCAGACAGTTCTATTTTTAGGATATGAATTATCAAGTGAAGGCAAAAGCCTAGCAGACAACTTCCTAGAGAAGTGTGCAGTACTCCAAGCTCCAAAAACGCTGAAAACTTACAATCAAGTCTAGGTTTCCTGAACTTCGGAAGAACTTACATTCTAAATTATGCAGAGAGGTTTAAACTACTCTACGAATTAATAAAACCTGATTTTAAACCAACTAATTGAAATCAGAAACATACAGAAATTTTAAGATCATTACAAACAGACATGTTAACTAAAACAAAACTGCAAACACGCGCAAACGAAAGCAACCCTGTAATCTGAGTCATCCCAGGAAGATGTGGATTTACATACCTGACCTCCAATAAGGGAGAAACGGTACCAATAGCTTACACATCACACTTGTACACACAAGCTGAAATGAAATTCAGTTCTACTGAAAAAATTCTAACTGCGGTACAAACTGCTGTAGCAAAAGAAAGAGCCCTCGCACAAGATAAACGTATAATAATTGTTACTTCTGTACCTGCTTTAGAAGCAGTAACAAGAGCAAGCATTTCAAATGCTAAAGCATTACATCCGAAATGGATACAATGGGTTAATTCTCTTGCTGCACCAGACGTAGTATACAAATTTGATCCAAGAATGAAACAGCTAGAAAATCTAGAATACAAAAAAGAATGTCCTCTGTCGATCGAAATTCTACCTCTAGAACAGTACACCTGCGTAATATACGCAGATAGATTTGCACAACATTACGTTGTGGATAAAAAGGTTTACAATTCAGCGTGTGCGATTGTTAAAGGTGGCTGGCGCTTAGGTAAATTCAGACCAATGGTCACTAAAACTGAATCAATTGGAAACTGTACAGCTCAGCGAGCTGAATTACGAACTTTAAAGATGGCTCTTGAAAATGCAGATCGCGAATTCCCCACACTAATAGTGTGCGACTCGGATTACTGCGTCGAATCTTACAATAAATTCATGCAGACCTGGATTAAAAATGGTTACAAAGATGAAAAATGTGGCACAATAAAATATAAAAAACTATGGGAACAAGTAGTTCTTTTACAGAAAGAACTACAAAAGACTCACGTGGTACATACGCAGAGTCTTCAACGTGATGGCGTTCACGTTGCAGGGAATTAATTGGCTGATAACGAGCTGATCACTCGGCTTCCGTAGCTACAAAAAAGCGTTCTAAAAAACAAATAGATGGTGAACGCTGCTTGCAGTAAAAGCCTCAATGGAAGGCTATTATGCTGGAAGGCAATTATGCGGCGTTACCTCTAAACTATCCACTCGGAAATACATACATAATTGATGCAAACTCCGTTCCGTTTGCTCAAATCCCTGGAGTGGGGGATAGAGTAATTCCAAACACGAACCGGAGAGTCTTCTTGATTCAAGAAGCACACATGGGATTGGGTCTGAGGCACCAAGAGATCCTGAAATCTCTAATAGAATTGCAATCGCGATACTGGTGGGCGGGAATGAGCGTGCAAATTTATAACATTGCTATGGATTGTCAGGACTGCAATAGAAATCGCAGTCATGAACCAAACCACGAGACTGACAATAGCACAGTCAGTCCAGCCCAGACACCTCTGTTAGACAGCATTAGACTGTCTACACGCATGCATCCCAACGGACTTATGCGGTCCCACAACTACTAGGACAAGATTCAATTAGTTGTGACCCCAGCACTCGGCTGACACAAGAACTGTTATCGAATGATCTGCAAGTCTATTATGGCATATACGCAATTGGCATGCTACATGCTGACCAGGGTCCTGCGTTTAGCTCTCGAGCTTACAAAGAGACCATGACCAGCATGGGCATTGCACTGCGGTACTCTAATCCACTTCCAGCCTGGGGGTAGAACAGTGGTGGAGGGAAAAAACCAAGACATATAGCGATCTATAACAGCGAGGGTATTAGGTTCGGGTGATGGGTGGGTCAAACATCTATTAAGTGTCCAACGTAGTCTTAACAATCTGCCAAGAAATTCTCTGGGTGGAATCACTCCGTATGAACTTTTGTTTGGTATAAGAATGATTATCGAAGACCTCGATAGTCAGACTTCAGTGGTAGAACAAAAAACTTTTGATATCAAAGATCGTTTGGCTGTTTTACAGAACTTGAATGGAACAAGAAGTCTAAGTAACACAAAACTAAAGCCAACAACCACTGAAGAGAAACCACCTGTCCCAGCAAGACCTGTCTGGATTCCAAAGATTGGGGATCTGGTCAGAGAAAAAAATCACGGTGAAGAAGACATTTGGGCCTTCATACAGAAAAGCAGTACCTGTCTTAGCTATCAGCGGAACAAGATCAGTAGTACTACCGCCCCTTGCTGGTAAAAAGGAGAACCGAGTTGTATCAATAGACCTGGTAAACCCACAACCATGTGGCCAATAATAAGTATTAGGCCCAGTGTACTCCCTAGAAGTAGCAGAAGACCAAACCTTGCTACAATCCAAGATGTTCAAACTGAGAGACTAATCACATTTGATAAACCTGCAGTGAATAAAAAAGGACTATGCAACAAAGCCATGGAACTGGTGCCTCTTGAAACCCAAATTGCAACATTTCGTTGAGAAACACCTGTCTACAATGATGTAGCCTCGGAATATTATAATATGAAAAAGGAAGAAGCAACTGCAAAGATAAATAACAATCCTGATGCCATCCAAACAATTGACAGAACTGCATCTGGCTACTTTATCAATTTCGATGACTTCTCCGATGATCCAAGTGAACATGGAGACAAGCCAGCAAACAAAACTTTAAAAGACAAAATTACAGAACTCTTTCATCAACTTGGAGAAACATATCTGATTTCAACCTGGATTGAACTGTGGATTGTGTTAGGTGTACTCTTCCTCCTGCTCTGGCTCATCTTAGTTTTAGGCCTGGGAAGAATGATTGATGGAAAATACAGTACAATGGACACAGCAAGTCAGAACATCAACTTGGTTCTAAAACCTCACAGATTCTCTCACGTTGAAAAAACAGAACTGTCATCAGTGAACATCACAGCCATTCCTATGCCTGGTGGTGTAGCATGGGATAAAAATTGATTACGAAATCTATGGCCCGGTTGAGCTCTTGAAATATCCACATCAGTTCAAGATTTCTTTAAGTGACTTTGTATCACCTAGTACTTTCTCTGATGATTGGGACTTTGAAAATATTAATAATATGATGGCAGATTTAGAAATGTGAGCAAAATTTACAGAACATGCTTATTTACAGGGTTTATCGAATTATGAAGAAATGTATTGCTTCAATCTTTTTGGGCATCATTATTTGCATAAATCTGCTAATCCTAGAAATGTGTTTAGTCACAATCAATGGGAACATTGTCCAACTCCGCCAAAAGGTAGTTTGAAAACATTTTATGCAAAATTCCCATACTTCTCAGGGTTTATTGTCACTGATCCAGAAACGTTTTATTTTAAAATTATGAATAAGACAGGAATGAAAAACATGTTGACAAACACTAAACTGATTAATTCTGAAAAATTTTATGAAAAAATGTCTACATTTGGGTTTGAATTTTGGAAAAACAGCATTGAGACAAAAACTGTCTGGGGTACAAAAGAATGGCAGGTACAAGGTTTAGAATCATTGTTCAGAGCCTGCATGATCCCAGAACAAATAATGTTCCTGAATGACACCATTCAACAATCAACCTGTCTGGCCTAGCCAAGATAAAAGATTTAAATAACCCGTCTATACAGAAGCATATGCCTGATAGAAACAACACTACAGATGAGGGGTTAGACCTGTCCCATATTTTAAAACAAAACAGAACAAATCCTAATTGGAACAAATGGTTGATCTGGCCCACAGACACTAATAACTGTCAAGATAGATGCCTGAACAAAATACAGGGGTTCAAACAGAATAGGCCAGACCCAAGATATTCCCAGAGACAACATCCAGGGATAGTTACAACATACGGTGTAGGAAAACTATGCCTCGAATTGCTACAGAGATACACACTTCCCGAAATTAAGCAACACTCAACTTTACTTACAGAAGGTGCTGACTTGCGAGATTTCTTACTGGGCCCTCGCAAACAGTGTCAAAAAGGTTTCATATACGCCGGTATATACGCAGCTTACAATGAAGCTTGGAAAATAACACAAATTGAAACTGCAGAAAAAATACGAGAAATTGATCGTATTAATTTAGAAAAATCACTTTCTGTAGTGGACAATGGGTTAACGAATCTGTCCTCGAAAATGCATTCACCCGACAGCATTGTATCTTCTGCTATTGATATAATAGAACAGGATATGCTAATGTTACAACATGGCCAGTCCGAATTACGTTCTATTGTACAGTTAGGCTGGACATTACAAAATGTGCGTTCAGGCAACGTGCCATGGCGTCTAATCAACACAACGTCATTATTTTCTATCTATAACCTTACTGATAGATAAATCTCTTTGGCAAAGAGAGGGGCAGACTATACGGTGTTAAGCATTGAAAAACTAGAAAAATTACCATTAACAATGTCAGAACGACCGGTCATTGAATGGATAATACACAGCACCATTACAATCCCGATAACAACTTTTCAGTTTCAATACTGCCAAAAGTATATACCAGCAGGCCTGTATGAAAGGTTGGGTAAAGGATACATCAAGACAACCTGGAATTTACCTTATACACATAGATATTGGACTAAGCGGTACACTTCTGTGTCAAGGAATTAACTTGCATGGAGCCTGCGAAGGTTCTTCAAATAACCTTTCATGTCACCAGCAAGGCACCCCTGCTACACAGATAGAGCTTTTTTTCAGACAGCTTTCCAACGGCAGCTACGTTATAATAAGTGACCACAGCTGTTGTGGCATGGTGCCAGGAAAAGTCTATCTCGTGAGCGTTACTTCCATGGTCACTTGTTGTATGCAAGTATTGTATCCAAAGTAAACAGCAAACCAGACATGGAGGCGGCAATATGGCCTTCTTTGAACATCTCTTCTATTCGAATTGATACTTTAAGCAAAATGAAGTCTATTCTTTTACGAACATCTGTGCCTTTAACCTCGTCTAGAGAAACGTATTATCTGCAAGTTGCAAGAACAGCAGCTGAGATACATGCATTATTATCAACAAATTGCCCCGTACATTTCGTAGAAATGTTATGTCAAATATTAAAAATGTCTGATACCAGCGGCATCGCACATGTATTTAAGATAATTCTTTCGGGACTACTAACACCCTTCGAAGCAGTTCTTGGCATCTTCCCGAATTTTGTGCATTCTGCGTTCAACGGCCTGCCTCTCATCTTGGGTCTCGTAGCAGGAATCTTATTTTTGTTCCTTCTGCTCCGATATGGCAAGTCCAGTCACAGACAAAACTCAGGCTATAATGGAAGACACGATCCTAGCAGTAGAATACAGAGAGCGGATCACTAAAGTCCTCGGCTTGGCTCGGTTAAGAGATCTGAATACTACCTGGTTTCTTTCATTCAGACCAATCTGGCAAGATTGCATCCTACCTGTATTAAGATGCTTGCTTTGCGGTGAAGAATGCTTGTTAGACGTCTGTCTCACACTTGCCATCAGCAGTACCTATGGATGTCGATACTTTGATTGGTTCGGTAGCGGCTCATGCAACGTGTTGTCCCCAGTGGCTACCCATTCTGATGACGGTATTCGCTGAGACCTCACCATTACGATTAGGTGGCGGTGAGGTACGAGATGAAAGCGGCACACAGGTACAACCTTCCGTGACCATTGCTAATCTAAACACCGATGATGGCAATGCATCGCATGTATGCACTATTTCCACTTTTTTGGAGTTGGCCCAACTTTCACCTACTGTTGTAGATGAATTTTTTGCCGGCCTACCTGAGGTAATGTTCTCTCCTAACAACGGGAATAATATTTGAAATAGCGAGCACACAGCGTCCCCTGAACTTTGAATTCGGCCTTCAGTTTTGATAAACAGAACTTCTAAAAAACATTGGGACTATTTTTCTTCCCGAAAGCGAAATTATTTTTTTCCAATCCCCAAAATATTTACTTTTTTTTTGCGACATGATACTCTGCTTAAAGTAGAACTATTCTTAGAGAACAAGATTTCTATTTTTAAAATACCTCGAGACAATATTATGACTTAGCCTCTAGCACATGTGCAGTCTTGTATAAATATGTGATGAAATGGTCTCGACCTTCTCTTCTGTATTAAGAGCTATTTCATGAATGTAATTTTCGTGATTCATTGAGCCAACATTCTAAATGAACAAAATATGCACTTTCTGAATGATACCACTGCTTGAAAACGTACAGTATTATGCTCATTTTTCGTGTATACACCATTTTAAATACAAACTATGTATTTTGGGGTGGGCTGAAAAACACATACATCGTTATATGTTTAGTATTGCTTAGTATTTAGTAATGATGGACATTATACGTGGAGTGGGTGTTGTGAATGTATCTAGGACCCTAATTAGATATTTCCAATTTATGCCCTTGTGTGGTTATAATAAATCATATCCCTATAAAGGCATAAGAATCATATCCATATTGAGTCATAGCCAATACAGTCCAAATACGGCAAGGCTACTCCCATAGACTCCTAGAAAGTACAATGCATTATTAAACAAACCAAGCCTCCAGCAGCCCGGGAATTTCCCCTGCTTCTGTTTTGATTTGTCCTAGAACTCCTGAGAGTCCTGAAAGAACTGCCAGTTCTTAGTGACGTCTTATGTCCAACCTTACATCAAACTCGGCACCTTCCAGGTATAAATATACCAGCATCTGCCTTAAGCAAACACAGGGTGGTTTGGAGCAGATCGGCTATCTACTTGCCCGATGCCCAGCTGATGCGAGTGCCGAAGGAAGCCGACCCTCCCTGCTGACGCACTGAGAGAGACGCTGTCTTTTCTCCTGCCAAGAAAATCCAGCTTCAGTGTTTCCCTGACACCCTAGCGGGTTTCTGGGAGATCGAGTCCTGAGAGAGAGATACAAGACCTCCTTCATTCGATACCCAAGGTACGGAACTGATTAGACCCATAGAGAACTCTTGATTCAGATTCTTGGCAAAAACTGTAACTCATTTACTCCTTCCCCGTACTAGGCTTAGGTTAGGTACACTGGGGTAGGCGTATCTTAGAAACACCAGTTGAGTACGTTTAGTCATTATTTTATCATTGTATGTATTTTATCCATTTTAAGTATCTTATGGCTTAGAAACCATATAAATGCTTTTACAGTATTATTTCATAATACTCCTTTTACTGTACGCACTTTACTTTATGACAAGTATGGCATATTCACCAAGAGCAAATTGTTGCATTCTGTGCCGTTCTGTTTGATTGATTATAATGGTCATTTGTCGCTCTTGCTTCAAATTGAACTGAAGTTTTGTACTGTGTAACTTTTGTACTGTGTAAATCACATACTGATGAATTGTTATGTTTTGTTGGATGTATTTACGTCTTTTTGAGTTGTTTGTTTAATATATTTTGTTTGCATTTTTTGAATGTATTTTGTCGAATATGAATATAATCATGGTCTGATATGTGTATCCCTTTTTGCCAATTCAAAACTTTTTTCTAAAAAATAAATAAGTAAAGGGTATAAATAAAGATACCTGACTGGATTTGATGAATGTGAATATCCAGTCTTGTTTAAAGATAGACTTCAAATAAGATGAGAAGAGGGCCCTCCTTTTGTTGATACAAAGTATTGCAATTGTGGCAATTCATTTGTCTTGCATGAGAAGGAAAACTGCTCAATAAATAACCCTTTTATTGAAAACGCCTGTCTCTCTATTTCTCTGCATTTCTGGTGAAACGAAGTGAAGGAAGGTGGATACCTGACTATGGTTACCCCAGATTTTTTTGCCTAGTATTTAGCTGGTTTTCGACTTAGTTGGCCTGGGACCCTGCTAATCAGGGCCCCAGGCTATCTGCTCTCTCTGTAAAATGGACTCCATGTACCCTAGGTACATCTCCAATTGGACATTGGGTCACCTTATCAGCCCCTGTACAGTGTACTATAGGTACCCAGGGCATAGGTGCACCCAAGGACTACCAGGGACTGCAGCATATCTTTTGCCACCCCTGGCTGGCTATCCAAACTGACACAACTGGCTGATCACTCAGCTGGGGCAAGGTCGTGTAATCACCCCTTGCTTAGATATAGTATACCTATATCTAAACCTATATCTGGACACATCTATACCTATAAGTCACTCCTATGGCAGGCCTTATCAATCCTGGAGGCAGAGTGCTTTGTTTTATGTGAGATGGTGCTCTAGCATGAGCTGAGCCTGTTTGCAGCTATCGGGACCTACTCCCTTAGCTGTTCCGGGATATTGCCATACCATATACTGTTAAGTGCATTATATTCCTCGCGGTTACTTGCTAACTTTGGTTTGGCTTTATCAAAACATGTCGTGTAAGGTGTCATACACTTTGGAATACTACCCCCTCGCCAGTCCCGGTGACGGAGGTAGCATTCCACCCTTCTAGAGGGAGAAGACATGTTACTTTGCTTAAACGCGGTTAAATCTAACCAAAACCCCAGCGTCACAAAATGGATGCTGCTGCCACAGACACAAGTCTGGCCTCCTGCTGCTGACCGAAACTCCGGCAGGGGAGGCCAGGACAAATGTTATCCTGTCACAGGGAGGTGTTACACCACCCCAGACAGGAGATAGTGGATTGTAGCAGGGAGGGTTGAATGAAACTAGACACTGCCTGGGGAGCACAAGGCTTCCCATGCATAGTCCAGTTCAAACCGGTGCTGGGACACTCCAGTCCCAGCTCTGGCGCAAAACTGGACAAAGGGAAAGGGGTGTAACCAACCCCTTCCTGGGTCCCACCCATAGGAGGGACCTAGCAGGTAATCCAGCCCCTTGATTTGGAATAAAGGTAGTAGCTGTGCCCAGGAGCATTAGATTATCCTGAACGAAACTTTGATACAGAACTCTGGACCCTTCAACATCCCACTTGACGTGGAAGACTGAAGAATCTCCCTTGTGGTCAAGGAGTGACCATCCTGTGCAAACAGGCACCATCCAACACCCAACGGTTTGCTTTGTTGCAGTTCCCGCTGGAACTCGAGCAACAGAGATCAACAAGACCCAGCTTCCTTGACTTCTAACAGCCCGATCCACATTCCCAGAGAATCTGAGACCCGTGGAGGCGACGTGAAGCATGGAGCTGGCCATCTTGAAAAGACTGCGAAGTGCTGACCGTGCAGCTCTCGAGGCACCCTCGAAGCTGTGCATTGGGGTTTGAGAAGCCCCAGCCGCGAGCAGCTTGTGCACTGAAGATCTCCCCTCCACACTCATTGAGTGCTGCGTGGGGCCCTTTTGCATTTTCCTGCTTGACATGTTGGTCCAGTTGCTTGCCCGTTGGCTAGTGGCCCCGGAACCGACGAACCTTTAAATTTACACTGCTAGCCTGGTTGTTCAAGACTGGCTCTCGCTCCCCTGAAAAGGAGCCACCGCTCTGACCTTGCTGGTCCGAGTAAGAAGCGATCTTCAAATCCTGCGTGGGTTGCACTTGCCAAGGCTTGTGACCTCCGATCCGGAAGCCGAGATTGCCAACAGCGAGAGCCTTTGTGGGACAGCTCGTGCTCCACTCCTGGTCATCGTCGATGCCCCAAAGTCCACGTGGCAGCGGAGACAAGCTTCACGACAACCACCTGATTGCAGCCGACATCGCCTGGTTCCTTCCTGGTTCCATCCTGGTCACTGCCTAGTGACCCAGACTTTGTCCCCTCTGCTTTCAGGTACATCTTTGATCCACCCTTGGATCCAACCAGACTCTTCCCTCCTGGCCACCTGCAGCATCTTCATCTCCAGGCTCCAAGGATCTCCACGACGAAACCCAACACACTTTGGCACCTATGCACCTGCTTCCTGTGGGTGAGGTAACAAACTAACACTGGTGCTCCTGTAGTGGTTTACACCTCTAGTGTCCTAGTTTAAAGTGGGGTAGTTCTATTCCAGTCGAAAGACTTCCAAAACAGTAACTCATAACTTTTCCGCGTCATTGACTTTGCATTGGTGCATGCGTGTGCTTTAGGCACTGCACCCGTGTCCCGCAGGCCTCTCCTGACTTCATCACTGCTAGTCCGAGTAGGCCCAGCGATTCACAACGCCCTAGGCCTTATCATTGTTCAAGAGGTGGTACTTATACCACTATTTTAGTATATGGTTTGAGTGGCCACAGGGCCTATCCAAAATTGTGCAACTTTTGAATGTTTAACTATGCTTTTGTTTAAACGCTTGTGTCGCTGCACTCATAAAGAGTACAGAGGATTATTCTAGTAATAAATACATATATTTTTATAATATATAACTTGTGTGGTGTCCTTTCATTTGATATTACAAGATTCCATATGGTAAAACAGCTGGCTTCACATGCCCTCTTGAGTTTAGCCTAAGACTGCTTAGTCCATGCTACCCCTAGGATAGCTTGTCTATAAGGTTGACTTTACAACCACCACCATAAGGGATTGTTTGGACTGATATAGGGTATCCACAGAACTGTGGACATCATACATCAGGATAACTTCTCACACGAAGCATGCACGATTGACTGAGTAAAATAGCTATCTATTGTTTCCGCGACTCTAGAGATATATTCCTTATTGTAGGGGGAACAAAGTTGTCATGTGATATGGTTGTCAGAAGCTAATCCCATCTTGTCTTTTCAGGAAAGCTAGACGCCTTCTTGTTTACTCGAGAAAGTTTATTGTGACCTCTGAGCTAGCTGGCACACACAATTAAGTCTAACATATTCAATAGAGACCTAGTCGACCTCAGTCCTCCGTCTAAGCTATCGTTTATGTTATTCCAATGCGCAGAGCCTATTGGGAATATAGGATCTACACTACACTGTATACACTGTGAGTTGTTGGTTCACGTGTTTCTCCAACACCTGACAAATAGGTCTATAATTTGACCAAATGAGTGGATGTATATTGAGTTTTTTCAGTAAGGGCGTAACCAATGCCGTTTTCTAGGTCTTAGGAACTATACCATTCAACAATGATGAGTTCAAAAGTTGGCTAAGCTGCTTTGAGAGAGAATGGGAAAGCTTGCCAAGCACTGGTGGGGGGCAGAGATCCAAAGGAGATCCTGATTTGATGAAAGTCAGGGTAGCCCTAAAAGACGTCACATCCAAAGTCTGAACTCTATCCAGTCTGCTATTTATTTTGGTAATTTGGCTTCTGGCCACCTCAGCAATAGGAAACTGCGCTTGAATATCTTCTACTTTTATTAAAAAGAAGTCTGATATTTAGTCACATTGATGTTGTGAAAGGGGGGAGACTGGTGTGAAACTGGTAGGATCAGAGATAGAGTTTTGACCACCTGAAAAGTGTTTTAGGGCAATTTGGAGTGGCAGCAATTTTGTTCATATAGAATGAAGCTTTCGCTTCCCAGCAGTTTTTGTTATAGGATTTTAAGGCAATTTTATAGTTTACCTTGTCTTCTTTAGATTTTTTTTAATGCCACACCCTCTCAAGGTGTTTACATGCTTTTTTCTTTTTTTGTACAAAGAATCGTTGTACCATGGGGCTGGTGGGAGAGTTCTATGGTGCTTTTTGATAGTGATAGGAATTAAGGTATCCAATGAGGACATAAACTAGTGATTATTCTGGGTGCATCTATCACTACAGAATTAAACAGTGAGGGCGATAAGCTTCTAATATGGCATTCCATAAAGGATCATCCCGTTTTTACCAATTCCTACTTATCAGAAATCTGTGATCATATATCTGTTGAAAGCAAAAAAGGGACTGCAAAGTGGTCAGACCATGTCAAGGGTAAAGGTGTCGAAACTTGCCAGAGATTACTGTTAGCATGAGCTGAAGCCATTTTGTTTTTGGCATCCATTTTAGTTAAGCCATGTGTTTACCATGTGCTTCACCGTCTTCGCTTTTGCCTGCTTCTCTATTACGCCTGAGTCATCATCTATAGTTAGCTTCTGCAGCAATGAACCTGAGTGCTGCCCATGCTCAGAGAAGTTTTAGCTGTTAGGACGCACCTGTCATGTTTTTAACTGTCAGGCTATTTTAACTGATGTCAGCAGTATTATAGCTCCTCCCATTTTGTTGACTAAGCGATCCTCATGTATCCTTGTAAGTGAACGTCTATTTATGTGTACACTTGTACTACCTCTTTTTGAACCTCCATGCTTACACTGCACTTACTACAGTATAAAAGGCCCACGGTTTCCGTACACCATGTGCTGCCTCATACATTGCCTGAGGGTTCTGTATCGATGTAGTTTCACTCATGGGTCCTAATAAAATACTCTTTTGATATTACAGCTTACGTGCCAATCTATACTTTGTCAATCTAAAGGATCAGTGTGCAAAAGGGCGCACTCCTGCACCAGGTGAACCCCTGAATAGGCTCATCCCCGACAAAGGAAGGTCTGATTGCGTGTTCTTTTGATTAGTAAATACGGGGTCCAGTAAATGTCCCTTTTCGTGAATAGGGGCATTAGTAATCAGCTGGATATCTAATATCATGAAGCCTTCAATCAAAGAAGTGGCCAAATTGCAGGTTTTGTCATCCAAATGAATATTAAAGTCTCCCAATATGGTGAAGTTGGCGTGTTTAAAATAGCTGATATAAGATATTCTGTGATATTAGCACACCAGTTGCTGGGAGATCCAGGCGGCTGGTATATTAGTGATCCTTACATAGTTAGTTAACTTCATCAATTAAGATATTGATAAGAAAAATTCCTAGCAGTCAGGAAAAGTCAATCTATGAATTTTGTGTGTAAATTATTTTTAAAATACACCCCGCCCTTTCTCTCTACATGGTCCGAATGTAGAATTCGGTAGTCTGAAGGGAGAGCTGTACCCGGGGCTTAATGTCATTCATCCAGGTTTCTGTTGCGAATTAAGCGTCAGGGCTATAGTCAATTAGGAAATCAAAAATATCCTGTTGGTCTTTAAAGTACGTTTAATACCTGTTGAGTCCTGTCTTCATGGTGGGAACCTCTCACTCTAACACAGATGTCATCTTAGCATCCAACAGATGGATTTTCCCATTGCCACCCCAATGCCTATGGTAGACTACAAAGGACTGCTCCACCTGGCTCTTGGTTGCCTTAAGGGCAATTTTTACTCCCTCTATCCTGATGAACACCTTTTCTAGGGTTCTTGGGGCCCCAGGTGTGCTTCTAAAAAATTGCAAAGGATGACAATATTGTCAAGGTAGATCATGCAGAACTTTTCCAGTCCTGAAAGAACATGGTTCACTAGGTGCAGAAAAGTGACATTATCATTCTGAAGCCAAAAAAGCATCACCCTAAACTGATATCCTACTGGCTTACAGAATCCACTCTTCGTCCTTGGTTTTAGTCGCTAATGCATTTTGCAAGTAGCCATTTGTCAGGTTGAAGATACACCAGGAACAAGAAACACTCAGCCAGTTCACTAACTCATTAATTCAGGGAATCGGATGTGAATTAGTCTTGTTCACTTCGTTGAAGGTTCAGTGGTCTACACAAAAGCACACATCTGTGGATCCTTGAGACATACCAATACCACTGGATTGGCCCAAGGACTATGGGAAAGCTCAATCACCCCCAAGCCCAGCATCTTGACACCTCTGCCTTGATACACTCCTGGGCTCAGTAGGCATCCCATTGGTCCTACTCCTCACTAGAAAGGTATCCCCTGTATCTGTGTTATGTACACAGACTTTTGTCAACGAGGGCCAGACTGGGAAGCAAAAGCAGCCCTTGCAATTATGTTAAATCTAACTCTGCTCCCTACAGCCTTTATGTTCTCTCTCTTTAACCTGAAACACATGTTCAGCCATCTGCAAATACCCTGGGGAGCTGGAGAAAATGGCAGAAGTGCCAGCCGCTTCCCTATACATTCACAAATTTGCCTTAATGTGCCCGGTCCACTGAGGAAATGCTCAATGGAATACATGGACTGACTGGCCCTATTTTCAACCCTGACATCAGAGAAAAAAGATGGGACAATTAGCCGAGCACTTCTTGAAACTCTTCCCATTGCTCAAGAGTCAGTTCAGGGACAATTTGTACCCTATCAACCAAACAATTTTCCTTATCACCATGCAGTAAGTCAGGGAAGTGGCTCAGATTATTCCTCAACCACACAGTCATTACCATGGTGTTCAATGTGGAGTATCCCCAAAGGTATGGAATAAGTCAGTTCACATGAAACACCCTCTTCTGATTACTTGTGGCACCTGTTTTCACCAAGTAGTTGACCTCACAATTCGCCTGCACTACATTTTATGGCCCCACCACTTATTCTCAATGAGTCTTGGAATAATGGACTTCAGCATCAACAGCTCCTGACTCTCCTCGTATTCAGTTAGCATTACTTTCTGGTCATATCTCTCTTTCATCATCTATTATCTTACCTTATCTTACCTAAGGTTTTTACTTTAACTCACTTGTGTCATCAACTTGCTGAAGCCAATCACATCATCCACCACATATTTTTAAGATGACTCCGAAACTCCTTCCCTCCCTTCTCTGACTTAGGTGAGTGGGCCACACACTAGGAGATAAACAGAATTTTAAAGTGACTGAACCCTACCCTCTTCTACAGAGTTCCTCAGTAGGCGAATGCGATTCTCTGGCCTAGTTCCCATCATGGTCTTAATGGTCTTGTTAAAGATTGCCACTAACGCATTGGTTTGTAGGTGATATGCCATAAAGAAGTGGAGGGGCACATTAGCTTGCTCCACAACTTGTTCACATATCAGGAGATAAAGTTAGTTTACCAGTTTGAAATTGCTGACGTAGAAATTCCAGCCTTTGTAAAGATCCCTATATGTGAGATAGCTACCACGTTTTGCAGTCATGCTCCTTGTAGGTACTACCTCTGGATACCTGGTGTCATGATCCACTATGATATACTTGTTACCTGCGTCTGAGGGGGCCAAATTAACCAATAATGCCAATTCCTATCCGCTCAAATGGAATACCTGCAAGTAGCAGTGGCACTAATGAGGCCTTGTACTAACCGTCTGACTCACCACTCAGTTGGCAAGTAGGACCTTTTCTGTGGAACCTCTATTTGCCTCTCTTGCCAGTACAACAAAGAGCCCATCCTATAAGGGTCTTCCTTATGTCCAAATATCAAGCTACGGGCTAATGAAGACAGGAAATTCCTTACACTACAGGAAACCATTTTCCTTTTGGCAGCTTCTTGATCAGGATTCACAGGCTCACTGAAAATCAATCCACCTAACTAGCCAACAAAATGAACTTTTGAACAATATCCTTTCTGACCTTATCCAAGCTTCTTTCCTAAGTCCAAAAGTGTAGGGCACTCAACTTGTGCCTGGTGCAATCTTCCTGGGTAGGTCTTCCAGCAGCTAAAAGACCCTGTATCTCTAGCAGTGACCCGGTCTCCAATACTTAGTCTGCTTCAAGTGTCTCATCTGCCTCTCCCTCAGGGATAGACGCAATTGACATCAAGACCTGTGCCTTCTCAGAGACTGGCCGGATCTGCTCAGTACCGTTTTCTGGTGTTTGCTATTCTGGGATGATCCCAGGTTCATCCTGAGACTCTTGTGCAACCTGTGCTCTGGTCAATGCAACTGATGTAGTCCAAGCCATAGAGCCTTCTCGTTCTGGCACTACACCAGTGGCCTAAGGGACTTCTCTCTCATCACTATCTCACCCATGGCCATCTTGCAGTTGAATTCTACCTCAACTTGTTGCACAGTTCCTATGAATGAAGTAGGACTGTGTATACAGACAACATAACTGCCAGAATATGGAGACTGACCCTGCAAATATCATCAGAGTATGCTGGCCCAATTCCTAGCTAGATTACAGTGTGCCACCTGGACACCTAAATTTATAGGGTACCAAGTGGTATCTGCAACCTCAGGACATCACTGCTCTAATTTCCCCAAGGAAATTGTGGAAACAGATCTACCCTTTCATTGTCACTCAGGCATTCTAAAAGAGAGACACACAAATTATACAAATTTGCATTTCAAACATGTATTGAAGCAATTGTATTTGTGTGTAAAAAATATGACCTGCAATTAGCAGAAAGAAACAAAGGATTGTAATCAGCATCATAAGAATGGTTAAAAAGATTATCTCTGTCTGCTTAAAATCAATAAAATAAAGATATTCAAAAAAAGGTACAGTTCAACCATTATAACATTACAGTGATTAATTTATATGGATATATGGGAATATATCATACTAATACTCCTACCTAATACTAACTACACTATTGAGAGCATGGCGGGAGTACCGTCGGCCATATCTCTTGGGACAACCCAACTCCCCATACCTGCGTAGGAGTATCAGGGAGCCAGTCTTGTGTAGAACAGGCAGCCATCCTTTGCAGGATAGAACTTAGAGGCAGCAGGAGGGCATCTCAGTCACAGGTAAGCATTCAAGGCTAATTCGTAGAAGTGATCCTTTCATGAATTTAGCTCAGATCTGGTTTAAATAACCAAAGCCCTGTTCTGATCACACTGTGTCAGAGATGCAATGCTCATGTAATTGTTTGTCTTTCTGATTCAGAGCTGTCTGCAACTGGACAACAAAAGCAAGGGCAAAATCCTCAGTGTTCCTTAGCCTCTGACAGAGTGTAAAAGTGTCCTGTGAAATGCTACAAAGAAATTTTCTGCAGGCAAAATACATTTAAGTATGTTTTCATGTACGTAAAAAGCATGCAAAAAGTCACCCTCCAAATATATGTCAAGTTAAAATGTATAGGTACAAAAGGGGGTGGTGATGGACGGAGCATCTGAACCAATCAAACACTCACACCCAGTCAACAGATCTGGGTTTAATCCATCACCGTTCTTTAGCCCACTCTGCCACCCCAGTTCAGACATGGCCGTATGCAAATCAGTCTGACCCTGTGCCTCATGGGACCAGTCCAGCCCGAACTGCCAAGCCATGCCTTCCCTGGACCGGAAACAAGCTTCTGAGGACTGGTTTCTGGCATTTCAGCCGTCTTCAGCCCGGCTTGCTTGAATCCAGTGGCAAAGTGAGCAAGGGACTCACGTCTGGGCATACCCTGCCAACTTATGGCGAACAAAGTGGTACAAAAGGGGGTGGTGATGGACGTAGCATCTGAACCAATCAAACACTCACACCCAGTCAACAGATCTGGGTTTAATCCATCGCCATTCTTTAGTCCACTCTGCCACCCCAGTTCAGACATGGCCATATGCAAATCAGTCTGACCCTGTGCCTCATGGGCACAGTCCAGCCCGAACTGCCAAGCCATGCCTTCCCTGGACTTGAATCAAGCTTCCGAGGACCGGTTTCTGGCATTTCAGCCGTCTTCAGCCCGGCTTGCTTGAATCCAGTGGCAAAGTGAGCAAGGGACTCACGTCTGAGCATACCCTGCCAACATATGGCGAACAAAGTGGTACAAAAGGGGGTGGTGATGGACGGAGCATCTGAACCAATCAAACACTCACACCCAGTCAACAGGTCTGGGTTTAATCCATCACCGTTCTTTAGCCCACTCTGCCACCGCAGTTCAGACATGACCATATGCAAATCAGTCTGACCCTGTGCCTCATGGAAACAGTCCAGTCCGAACTGCCAAGCCATGCCTTCCCTGGACCGGAAACAAGCTTCCGAGGACCGGTTTCTGGCATTTCAGCAGTCTTCAGCCCGGCTTGCTTGAATCCAGTGGCAAAGTGAGCAAGGGACTCACGTCTGAGCATACCCTGCCAACTTATGGCGAACAAAGCGGTACAAAAGGGGGTGGTGATGGACGGAGCATCTGAACCAATCAAACACTCACACCCAGTCAACAGATCTGGGTTTAATCCATCACCGTTCTTTAGCCCACTCTGCCACCCCAGTTCAGACATGGCCATATGCAAATCAGTCTGACCCTGTGCCTCATGGGAACAGTCCAGCCCGAAATGCCAAGCCATGCCTTCCCTGGACCGGAAACAAGCTTCCGGGGACCGGTTTCTGGCATTTCAGCCGTCTTCAGCCGGGCTTGCTTGAATCCAGTGGCAAAGTGAGCAAGGGACTCACGTCTGAGCATACCCTGCCAACTTATGGTGAACAAAGCGGTACAAAAGGGGGTGGTGATGGACAGAGCATCTGAACCAATCAAACACTCACACCCAGTCAACAGATCTGGGTTTAATCATCACCGTTCTTTAGCCCACTCTGCCACCCCAGTTCAGACATGGCCATATGCAAATCAGTCTGACCCTGTGCCTCATGGGAACAGTACAGCCCGAACTGCCAAGCCATGCCTTCCCTGGAGCGGAAACAAGCTTCCGAGGACCGGTTTCTGGCATTTCAGCAGTCTTCAGCCCGGCTTGCTTGAATCCAGTGGCAAAGTGAGCAAGGGACTCACGTCTGAGCATACCCTGCCAACTTATGGCGAACAAAGCGGTACAAAAGGGGGTGGTGATGGACGGAGCATCTGAACCAATCAAACACTCACACCCAGTCAACAGATCTGGGTTTAATCCATCACCGTTCTTTAGCCCACTCTGCCACCCCAGTTCAGACATGGCCATATGCAAATCAGTCTGACCCTGTGCCTCATGGGAACAGTCCAGCCCGAAATGCCAAGCCATGCCTTCCCTGGACCGGAAACAAGCTTCCGGGGACCGGTTTCTGGCATTTCAGCCGTCTTCAGCCGGGCTTGCTTGAATCCAGTGGCAAAGTGAGCAAGGGACTCACGTCTGAGCATACCCTGCCAACTTATGGTGAACAAAGCGGTACAAAAGGGGGTGGTGATGGACAGAGCATCTGAACCAATCAAACACTCACACCCAGTCAACAGATCTGGGTTTAATCATCACCGTTCTTTAGCCCACTCTGCCACCCCAGTTCAGACATGGCCATATGCAAATCAGTCTGACCCTGTGCCTCATGGAAACAGTCCAGTCCGAACTGCCAAGCCATGCCTTCCCTGGACCGGAAACAAGCTTCCGAGGACCGGTTTCTGGCATTTCAGCAGTCTTCAGCCCGGCTTGCTTGAATCCAGTGGCAAAGTGAGCAAGGGACTCACGTCTGAGCATACCTTGCCAACTTATGGCGAACAAAGCGGTACAAAAGGGGGTGGTGATGGACGGAGCATCTGAACCAATCAAACACTCACACCCAGTCAACAGATCTGGGTTTAATCCATCACCGTTCTTTAGCCCACTCTGCCACCCCAGTTCAGACATGGCCATATGCAAATCAGTCTGACCCTGTGCCTCATGGGAACAGTCCAGCCCGAAATGCCAAGCCATGCCTTCCCTGGACCGGAAACAAGCTTCCGGGGACCGGTTTCTGGCATTTCAGCCGTCTTCAGCCGGGCTTGCTTGAATCCAGTGGCAAAGTGAGCAAGGGACTCACGTCTGAGCATACCCTGCCAACTTATGGTGAACAAAGCGGTACAAAAGGGGGTGGTGATGGACAGAGCATCTGAACCAATCAAACACTCACACCCAGTCAACAGATCTGGGTTTAATCATCACCGTTCTTTAGCCCACTCTGCCACCCCAGTTCAGACATGGCCATATGCAAATCAGTCTGACCCTGTGCCTCATGGGAACAGTACAGCCCGAACTGCCAAGCCATGCCTTCCCTGGAGCGGAAACAAGCTTCCGAGGACCGGTTTCTGGCATTTCAGCAGTCTTCAGCCCGGCTTGCTTGAATCCAGTGGCAAAGTGAGCAAGGGACTCACGTCTGAGCATACCCTGCCAACTTATGGCGAACAAAGCGGTACAAAAGGGGGTGGTGATGGACGGAGCATCTGAACCAATCAAACACTCACACCCAGTCAACAGATCTGGGTTTAATCCATCACCGTTCTTTAGCCCACTCTGCCACCCCAGTTCAGACATGGCCATATGCAAATCAGTCTGACCCTGTGCCTCATGGGAACAGTCCAGCCCGAAATGCCAAGCCATGCCTTCCCTGGACCGGAAACAAGCTTCCGGGGACCGGTTTCTGGCATTTCAGCCGTCTTCAGCCGGGCTTGCTTGAATCCAGTGGCAAAGTGAGCAAGGGACTCACGTCTGAGCATACCCTGCCAACTTATGGTGAACAAAGCGGTACAAAAGGGGGTGGTGATGGACAGAGCATCTGAACCAATCAAACACTCACACCCAGTCAACAGATCTGGGTTTAATCATCACCGTTCTTTAGCCCACTCTGCCACCCCAGTTCAGACATGGCCATATGCAAATCAGTCTGACCCTGTGCCTCATGGGAACAGTACAGCCCGAACTGCCAAGCCATGCCTTCCCTGGAGCGGAAACAAGCTTCCGAGGACCGGTTTCTGGCATTTCAGCCGTCTTTAGCCCAGCTTGCTTGAATCCAGTGGCAAAGTGGTATCCGAAACCGGTCCCAGGATGCTTGTTTCCGGTACAGGGAAGAGATGGCTTGGCAGTTCGCGCTGGACTGTTCCCATGAGGCACAGGGTCAGACTGATTTGCATATGGCCATGTCTGAACTGGGGTGGCAGAGTGAGCTAAAGAATGGTGATGGATTAAACCCAGATCAGTTGACTGGGGGTGAGTGTTTGATTTGCTCAAACGCTCCGTCCATCATCCCCTTTTGTATCGCTTTGTTGGCCCTAAATTGGCAGGGTATGCTCAGACGTGAGTCCCTTGCTCACTTGGCCACTGGATTCAAGATAGCCTGGCTGATGAGGATTATGAATCCAAAACCGGTCCCAGGATGCTTGTTTCCGGTCCAGGGAAGACATGGCTTGGCAGTTCGGGCTGGACTGTTCCCATGTGGCACAGGGTCAGACTGATTTGCATATGGCCATATCTGAACTGGGGTGGCTGAGTGAGCTAAAGAATGGTGATGGATTAAATCCAGATTAAATGACTGGGGGTGAGTGTTTTATTTGCTCAAACGCTCCGTCCATCATCCCCTTTTGTATCGCTAAGTTTAAATGTGTAGGCCAAAATGTATGCTTTCTGGCATGGGCCCTGTGGAACATTACAACGAACTCAGACACACAGGTATTCTATGTTCTCCTCACTGACCATCAAGCCTGTACAACTGGCACCAAGTTGATTTCTTTGGATTTGAATGACTTCCTCTCATAGTCCTGAAGCAACTGTCGCTCTCAGAACAGGACCCTTTCTCCTATTGATACTAGCTTCCATAACAAACCCCATGTTATTTGAATGGATGTGCTTAAGGGCATTTGGGTCACTTTCCATAATGTTTATTGCTACTAGGTTGAATGCACCAGGGCTCTCTTGAGTCCCTTTACCCACACCAGGGCTCTCTTCAGTCCCCTTACCCACAGTCAACATGCCTACAGCTGGTACAGGGTCTTTCACCTTACAATTCCTCTTGGTATGTCCCTCCTTGTTACACCTACAACATGTAATCACTTTGATCTTGATAGGCCCTTCCTGCAATTCCTTCCGTTGTGTACCTGATTTGCAAGCCAATTACCTTTTTCCTTGTGTCCTCCATTGGATTTTTGGGAGTTCCCCTGACCCTTACTCTCTATTCTGGAACCTTTTTGCCCCTTTCCCTTCTTCTTCCTCTCAGGACAATTCCTCCTGTCTCTCTCACCCTATTTCCTCTTGTTTTGGTGAGATAATCTCAACCTCACCCTCTTGAACTTCCTAGGCCCCACCTCTTCCCCAGCCATACCTTGCTGAAGAACCACATTTAAGTTCTTGCTCCCACTCAAAAACAACTCACCCAAAGGTGTAAATCCTGGAATCAGTGTCAGTGATACCCTTGAAATGGAAAGGAAGGGGGTTTTGGAGGGGTAGGAACCTCACTGGAAAACAGCAGAAGGAAAATGTTGTGACACACACAAGGTGTGTCTGGGGAAAACCAGTGCAAATGAGTTCAGAGAGCTGTACATCACACCACACCACACTACTCCCTCCCTTGGTTAATAACATGGTGCCCTCCCCAGAGTCATCACAGTTTCTTCCCTACCTCCGTTTCTATAATATCCCTTAAAAAAACTAAGACGGAACTACATATCCTTTTTGTCTGAGTGCCCCTGGTCCTCTCTACAAACCAGATCCCTTCATGGAGAAGTGTGGCTCACTGGTTAGAGGAGGCAGACCTGGAAGCAGAGGTCAGCCCGGGACCAGGGTTCAATTCCCGGCTCGGCGGGGTCTTGAGTCCTAAAATGTCCATGGACTCGACAATTCTCACTCCGGTGCCTACTTGATTCACGGGTTCACACTCTGCGACTCTGGGCAATAGCTTGCTTAATCTCCACAACGGCCCCTCGCGGCGGGATGCCTGGCTTTCACCTTGCTGATACCCTGCGGGGGTTATCTCACAGGGGAATACCAGGACGGGTTCCCTAAGCAAGCGCTTAGAAACCGATTGGTGATTTGCGCTATATAAATTCCTGTACATTTACATTTACATGTAACTGGTCTTAGGATTCAGTGCTAGGGTCTACATCTGCCATCTGCAGATGTACTGTGGAAGTAATGCTGTACTCAAGAGCGCAAACTCTATCAAGAAAGTTAGAGCTGGAACTTGCAGATCCCATCTCCGCTAACAATTGTTTCGCTCAGTTCAAGGGACCACAGGGTAGACAGGGCTACAGGGCTACAGGGCTCCAACCGTGGTTGTGGGGGTAATTTGCTACTGGTGTCTAAAGTTTGTCCTACTATTACAAGGCCAAGAACAGAGGGACCCCGAGAAACAAATGTAGGTAGGGACTCTCAGGAGCAACAATAAAGAAAGATCCACCCTCGCGAACAAGGGAGAAGGGTGTCACCTGCCACACAATAATACTGGAGCGTAACCACGTCTCAAAAGGATAACAAACACACACTATGCTTAGATCAGGGGAGAATATGGTACATAACAAGTAACATTTAAACAAAAATATAGTAAAAATACAATGTTTATTTAAAGATATTGTACATACATATTATTCAATTTTCAAAAAATACATCATGGAGCAAGTAAAGATTGGTCCAGATACTTTGAAAAAATCTTTTTTGGTTTTTTGTTGTTCATTGTATATATGCTTCTGTGTTTACTGTCTTCTGTACTTGCTCTGTAATGTATTTTTTGAAAATGGAATAATATGTATGTACAACATCTTTAAATAAACATTGTATTTATACTATATTTCTGTTTATATGTTACTTGTTGTGTACCATATTCTCCCCTGATTTAAGCATAGTGTGCGTTTGTTATCCTTTTGAGACGTGGTTACACTCCAGTATTATCGTGTGGCAGGTGACACCCTTCTCCCTTGTTTACGAGGGTGGATCTTTCTTTTTTGTCCTACTATTACTCTACTAACTGAAGCAACTGCAACCCTATCCACATTCGACTTTTAGGGTACCGAAAGTGAGGAGTCACATGCTTTTCAGGATCTTGTGTGTGGGGACGAGCCTAGAACTAAAAGATCAACTAGAAAACACAATAACGTTAATGTTCATCCCAGTTCTGGTCTTCTGGAAAAAGAAAGTGCATTTTAACTATACAGTAGTGCTCAATACTACACAGTTTAATCCAGTTTACTAAGTGGTACCTCTGATTACAATTTCTCTTGTGAGTTCCAAAGTCTTTCCCGCTCTCCGTGTTCTTACCCGCATGGGTGAGCCTAGTTCTGTTATCCAGCAAAACTGTGGCAGAAGCAAGTCTAAGAATCAGGCTGAGATGACATTTACCCACAAATCAAATGCATAACCAGTCACTGTTTACTTAGATTCATACCCCCGGTGTTGTAGTAGGTAAGAAATCAGTCTTTAGTATTTTGCGCTTCCTTCAGTACAAACTCCGCTACTGTACTCCAGCGCGGGCGGATACCTTGGTGATCATGTGGAGCTACAACAGTGGTCACTGAGGAAGCAGTTAGAGTCTACCAAGGACCATTACGCAAATAGTCAGGCAGTTGCAGCCCAACTTGGGCCCAAAGATGGCATAGCCAATGCAGCCCTGACCTGGGCCGATATTCGCTGCAAGGAAGATGATGACCTGGCCGTGCCCAATGCACAGGTCAAGGTAGATGCAGCCCTGATCTGGGTGGTTATAAATGGTAAAATAGATGCGGCCCACCATGGGTCGAGGTGTGAATGTACATAGATTTTCGCAATTCTCAACAGGAACGATGGAGGGACCGGAAACAAATCTGTAGCATGAATTGCTCCTGGCTTCATTTTTTCGCGTTGTTTGCCTTCTCTGGGTGCTTCCCATGCTATAAACATGCAGGGCTTCTCCTCCAGGACAGTCCCTCCTTTTACAGGGTTAGTCGGACTTCCTCCCAATGTCAGCAGGTAGGCAGGGTTCTAAGCACTAGGTAGACCCTCTACTACTCCTCCAGCAGTAGGTCCAGACTTCTAGTGAAGTCTCCTCACCTCAGGGATACTGCTTGTCACACAAATATAAGCCCTGGTCA
Organism: Lissotriton vulgaris; assembly: GCF_964263255.1. Classification (NCBI taxonomy): domain Eukaryota; kingdom Metazoa; phylum Chordata; class Amphibia; order Caudata; family Salamandridae; genus Lissotriton; species Lissotriton vulgaris. The sequence continues at coordinate 1,200,360,260 of NC_141687.1, forward strand.
CAAAGCAGTCTTAATAATGTTCAGAACACTCCCTTCCTTTCTCAGTAAGAATTTAGAACTGGAACAAAGTGTGGTGGATCCTGTCCCATGTTTATACATATTTTCTAACCAAGGATTAGGGCTTCACTGTCTCATACTCCAAAGAGGTTTGGGGTTCTTCCCTCTCAAGTGTTACTCTCATTTTGTTATCACGACATAGCCTTTGTGGAGAGTGATGCTTCTCACAGCAGTTGACACTGGGCCTATCTCCAAAACATAGACACAACGAGGTGTGAAGTTTCCACATATGGCTGCCATCAACCCAACTGAAGCAGTAGTCAGAGGTGCATCAGAGGGCGTGCATATCATAAAAACGCCCTCACCTTAAACAAGAGAAACGGCAATCCCACCCCTGCCATTATCAAAATGCTGATTCTCAAGAGGAGCTAAGCAGCAGCCCCTTGCTACAAATTCTTAACGGAATTGGAGCCCTCTCAACATCGCTTTCACTTCATTGGTATGCTGTGCCTACCATCTAATGTGCTAAACCAAAGACAGGGACTCTTGTCCACTGTCCAAATGGAGGGATACAATTGGTGTAGCTCTCTAGGTCAATGGGTGGACCTGGACCTTGACTTGTCTGATACAGGCATAGGTATTTCCACAAAAGCTGGATTATCATGATGCCAAGGCCAAAAATATCCGTAGGGATACCAGGTACATACAGTGGCGTGCTCAGAAGAGGAATCTGCGCTTGTAAATCATCTAGGGGAAACTTCTATGCCACGGGCTAGGATCGCTCCTTGACTCTTCAGCGCACAGGCAAAACATTTAACATTACTGCACCTAATAATAAACAAGCATTTGCAATGCAATAGGTCTCGCATTTGTGAGATTTGAAGCTATTGGCAAATGACAATGCCTTTTATTTATCTGTTTTGATAATTAACACATAAATAAAAGGCATTGTCATTTGCAATGCCAATAGCTAAAACTCTTGTAAATGAGAGACCTATTTCATTTCAAAGAAGCTGCCGCCATTGTCCTAGGCTACTTGGAAAGTGAAAGTGAACATGGCCCGCTGATTGTTGCAGGAAAGCATGTCAGGCTTGTAGTAGAAGAGACTCATTAAAGAAAATAGTGCTTACAGACCATATAAGACATACTGTGTAACAATAGAAGTAATAGAAGTAAAAATGCCAGTCCTCATGGTAGGTTGAAATGAAGACAAAGCGGTACTAAGGAGGGACTAAAGGAGGGACTAAAAAGCCTATTAACGAATCAGAAATCAGCATTTACAAAGGACAATTACATAAGCCAATGAAAAATATGGGTGGCGAGTAGGCAGAGCTTCAACGGCATACTCGAATACATCATGCCGCGCAGGGCAGCGCATGCGCTGCCCAGGCTCGACCTAAAAACAATTCTCTCCCAGGTAATGAAAAACATTGCATAGCGTCTGGCTTGTGTGGATGATAAGCTTGTTGTCTCTGAGGTCTGCAGATAAGCTGCATTCATTCCTGGTTTTGGGTATGTGTGGCATAAAGGCTTGTCTTAGAGGTGTGGAGATGAGTGCATTCCACCAGTGAGGACGTTTGAGGGCAAACGTATTAAGAGCTGTAAGAACAAGATCTTGTATTAAAGCTGGTTTGATCGCTCTCTGCCTTTCTGCTCTTCACTCGAAGGCGTGGTGGCTGGGAGCGTCCTCGGCGGCTGGGCCGGTCCTTTGGCTGAAGGACGTGGGAATTCTTTGACTGATTTCTTAGTTAGAAAGAAAGTTTCGAGCTCACCACAAATCGCCTTTGGCTCGTTAAAATGAACGTGTTTTTTTAGTTTAATCTTTTCCAGAATAACTGTGAATTTCACGGGTCAAGGGGGGTTATATTTTCACAGAAGAATCAAATAAAGCTGTGTATGGAGGCCAAGCCGGCCCTCCCTTAATAACAAGGGCGAGCCAGCCATATCTTGCTCTCCCACACGCTCCAAATTCATCAAAGCTTTGGGTATATGTAAATATGTTTGCTCGTTTAGTAAGGCGTTGTGGTTTCTGTAAAAAGCACGCTGATTCATTGCTCCCCCTCCTATTGTTGTCTCTTTGGCCATCTTCCTTTCTACTAAACCCTCCTTTGTATTGTCCTGTGACTAAAGTGTATATGGATGTTTGCTTGTGTGCATGCATGCCTACGCATGTGTGTGTGCCTGAATGGCATTCTCCTTAGAAGTGCCTCATCCCTCCTCTGGGTGTGTACCATTGTCAGGCCTTTTCCTGGCCATGATCTTGTGTGGATCCCTTATGAGTATCACAGGTGAGATTGATTCCATGTGCTTCCTACTCACCAGGATGCTGGACACTCGGGGCCCGATTCCCAAAGGGAAAATGAGACGAAAGTCTTACTTTAAGAATATGGTATTCACAAAGGGCATTTACTACTCGCAAATGCTCTTCATGAATACCAACATTTGTAAAGTTAGACTTTCGTCTCAGTTTACCTTTGTGAATCGAGCCCTTGGTTCGCAGTAGAAAGTTAGATTTTCCGAAACTACCTCGACTGCTCAAAATTGGTTTTACTTTAAACCCAACCTGATTAAATGTAAGTCAATCACACACAATCCAACTCACACAGTGCACCAACGTGTGTCACACAATACAGGCATCCTTCAAACTGTCGGTGATCAGCTGAGCTCTCACAGTGTGCACATGGTGAATAGGAAACCCCTTTCAGGGGTGTTGCACCCTCCCTGAAACGCTGTCGGCCGCCTCGGACATTTTTTGTTTTTTGGTGGCAGGTTGGAGGGACTGCTCTAGTTGTGCCATGCTCTAATTCTCAGTCCCTCTTCTTGGTCCTGCCCCTCACTGGCTTGAACGGCAGAGATAGGGACAAAGCCCTGTTCCCTTTCCTGCCCTCATCCCATCCAGGTTTCCCTCCAAGTATCTTTTCCACGTGGTAGAAATCTTTTGAGATTTGCAGGTCTGCAATTATTACATGTGTATGAATGCCTAGGATGGGCAATTACTTGAAAAGAAATGCAATTTTAATAAACACCTTCATATTAATGCAAAGTTAAAAAATAGAATATAAACTACAGTTTTATTTCATGAGCAGTGACTGTTTGAAACATGTTAGGGAAAATATCCTCTGGGCCAAGGGCCTGTACTGCAGCTTGTGGGCCAGTCCTGGATCCTGACAAATGGTGGCATATTTGCTAGATTCTGACGCAGCGCTGTGCAGCAAGTCACCTTGCTGCTCCATAAGGAAAGGGCAGGAATGTGCCTTATTTATCCAATACAGTGCATTCCCATCCTTTCTGCCTGCACTGGTGCAGTTTTAGCAGCCTAGCGAGAACACAGGCCCCCTTGCACCAAGGTGCAAGGCTGCATCCATTGCCTGCAGGATTGTTTTTGTGCAGAAAGGAGAACCTTCCTGCACAAGAACAATCCTGAGAGGCTTTATGAACTTTCTACGTGTGCTGAAGAATAAAGATATTTCTCCTTGTTACAGCTCACATGGAGAGGTGTAAGATTTTGGCGCATTCCCAGGTTTACAAGTCCTTGTAAATCTAAGTATGCGTCAAACAGCGTGGGAGTTGTGTGGGAACACTTACTGCAACACCCATAGAACGCCTCTGTTGCACAGAGTAAGGTGACACAGCAATTTGCGCTGTGTTGCATTACTCCAGATTTTTGAAGCAATTCAAAGTGACACAAAGTAACTTTGAGTCGCTTCATAGATCTGAGTTTGAGGCTTGCGTCATGCATATACCACTTTGCGTGGTGCAACATGACACATGCCTCTCATAAATATGCCCCACGGATTGCTGAACATGCGCATGATTCAGGGCTACCTGAGGTTATGGGTCCTTGGAGGTGCGGTACCATACATGGTAGTCAAATGAGATCAACTGTCTTGGACAGTGACATAGCAGTGGCTCGAAGGACCTCAATACAAGCAGGAAAAGTGGACGCTCTGAAGGGGTACTAAAAGGCAGCTGAAATTGCATTTTACCAATAATTGAGGTCAGATCCATGGCCTCCAGTGCCATTTCACTTATTGAACAACTTATAGCTATAACTTGGTTTATGGCCCCTAGTGATTGCTCAGGTAGAAGGATTTTCAGAGCCACGAGCAAAGTGATATTTTGCCAATCAGGCACTCTCTTTTCCCGAGCAGCGAAGTCTTTTTGTTTCTCCTTTATTACAATTATGTGTATTCTTGTGGTGATTTGTGGTCTGGTAAGCCAAAGAGTAACAAATGTACAACACAGGCTAATCTAAAACCTCTGGATTGTTAACAAGGGTGGTATGCAGTTCCTATTATGTAGTGCAGGTAGTTGTATGCGATCTGAGGGTTTTACATTGAGATATAAAATTGATGGACAGGAGAAGAGTTTCCTCCTTTCGGTAAAAGACCCTCACACACCCAGCCAGCTAGGTATCCTGCTTCATCATCGGGTCTGCTCCTTATCGGGTCGGAGCTACAATACCTGATTGGCGCCCGTGAAGGGGCCTTCTTGGCGTAGATCTTTATTCCTTATGCCGTTGGATCTAGTGCATGTGAGGGCCCTAAAACAGGGTAGGTGAGGATGATGTGTGTGAATGTGAAATTAAAACAGGGATAGGTGGTCCACTCACAACAGTTTTAATGAATTGTGGCCACCACCCTGACTAAAACCAAATAAGGCGCGTACTCTCACTCTAAGGTTGTGAGGTTATACGCTTGTGATATGGGTCAACATGTTTCTTGCCTTTTATCAATTTGATGGCAATTCTTCAGGACCGGACTTTGATCTACCTACACTTTTTGGTGGTGGTCAGAAACTAAGTGCAGTGAAATTATGACCACCCATACAGCACCCTAATAAGTGGTACCTGTAGATCAACAACAAAACCCTATTTGGGTCAAGAACGTGCGGCATCGTGTACCGGCAGGTGTAGACACTAAGGTGTAGTGTCAGTTTTATAGACAAAGAGTCGGCAGTTGTCCTACCCCTCACTCTACCTGGCTGGGTGGTCAATATCAATTGGCATGTGTGCTGGACCTAAATAAAATAGCCCTAGTTTCCCTTCCTTTGAATACATTGTTACAAGGGTGCCAGCTGGTTACTTGACCGTGCACAAAATAGTAGCAAGCATCCCTGTTGTAGTTCAGGACATTCTACCGGCCAGAAACTAGTGAAAAATCCGTGCTAAGGCATTTCAGGATGTGGGCTATTGTGTTGCAAAAATGCTGTAGGGTGGTCCCCACAACACAGTAATGCCCTTCTGAATGCAGAAGGTTGTAGTATTGGGATGTTGTAGTGATTGCTCTCCATTGCTTTTTGGTGGTGGCTCAGTGAAGAGCTGATTAACTCTGGGTAAGTTTCTTATGATCACCGTGGGCTGGCCAGATTTACATTTTTATTGTTACACTTCCTTGAGGAAATAGCTTGGTTTGAACGGTTTTGGGATCGTTTCCAGGCATCGCACAAAAAGGAATTGGAGACGTATGTGCACAGTATGAAGTTGAGCATAGCCCAATCCAGGGATCCCTAATGGTATCCTTGCCCCCACCAGGAATCCCAGACTGGAGTTCTGCCGCTCCAGATGAGCAAACGAGTTTCTTGCACATTACAGAAGCACTGTCTTGTGGCACATAAAGCCTGCTTTAAAGAGCACTTTCAAACATACAGTCCCCACAATTCACACCCTCTGGTGCGATACTATAGGCCCCCATTTAGCGGACTCATGGCCCTCTATGTATGGCGAGTCGATAGACCAGACCTACACAGTACAGATTTGTTTTACAGCCAAAAGTAAAAGAAAAAAACTTTTAGACAACGAGCAACACACAGTAATGGTATCGATGAGCGGTGCCTGGCGAAAGAACAAAAGGTTTCTGACGCCTTGTACTGTTCCCCTTTCACAGCATACGGATTGTTGTGCTGAGGAGCACTTTAGCTGATGTACCAGTAGTCCCTTGTGTTTGGGGCCAACCAGACCTGTCAAAATGAAAACTAAACGAGAACTTCACTTAAAAAATAATTTATAACGCCAAGATTTGAAGCTTGTTCAATTAGTCATTGGCGTTCATCCCCACAGTCATCTTTCACTCTAGGAATCAAGTATATCTTACTCTCAACATGTGTGCTTGTATCAAACTGCTAAAGACCTTTAGTACCTAAGGCACAGAGACTTCAAGATGTTTCCTAGTTGCACTTGAATATTCGGGAATGCACAAGAATGATTTTCATGTCATTGGCCCCTCTCAATAACATCACAGACAGGTTAAACTGACATCTCCATTTCCAGTGTCTTATAACTGGAAGAGCCTGTTCAGTCACTATTGATTTTGTAAACGTAATAACTCGTTATACATGCATTATGTCACTCGTCCTTGCACTCGTGCATTTATTTATCTGCCCACTCCTCCTTCAGTTCATCTTTCTCCCATCCACAATAAATCACGGGCCCTAACTCATCGAGTAAACTAAAGATACATTAAAAGAATATAAGGAACAAATGAAAAATGCTGCTGCATACACGTAGAGCTGCAAGGTTGTCAATGACATTTTTTCCTCATTGAGGGTTATTCCTTCTAACTGGTAACCTCTTATTGGGGCACTTGATACTTTTCATCGATGCTATTCTATCCAGGCTGGCAATGTGCTACTGGGAAAGAATGACCCTTTCCTTAGTCAATCAGATAGCATGGTCAACAGACTTTCTCAGTGTCTAATCCTAGACAGTATCAGAATGATCTGACAACAGTTACATTGTCAAACCAAACCTAAAGAAAATTGAAAGAAATATGTGCAGAGATTACAATTGTTTCAGATTGATTGAAACTTTCCTGGCCATAACTTAGACTAGGTGACTGCCCTATTAGTCAAGAGGTCTGTGTCAAGCGTGCTTTAAGAGGTACACTCTTGCTAAAGGTCACAGATGAAGCTTAGTAAGGCTCAAATACATTTGGTGGGTATTAGAACCCCTTTAAGAGGGCTGCAGGGCAAACAGGAGCTACTGGACCCAACCATGGAGGTTGACGGCTTTTACTCCTGATGTTGTGTGGCCTGACCTACTATGTGTTCCGAGCAACTTGGCCATGTACCTCTTCAGCACTTTACTCTCAGTAGTAGAGACGGTTGAGCGTTCCTGCACCAAGTAGATGCTGGGGTGTGAACGCAGGCTCACAACTCAAATTACGTTCAGTAGCAGGAAAACATGATTGTTCAGTCAAATACTTGTTTTTATGAAAAAGGAGTATTTGTATATGAACACAAAGGAAAATGAAGTATACAAAAACAATACACCCAGCACCTCTGAGGCCAGGACTCTAATGTTTAATAGGCAGGTTGCTGAGTCCCACTTCCCCCTCACTAACGGTAGTGGTTATTCCATATTCATTTTACAAAACATTCAGGTTAAACCCCCTTAGTAGTCTGAGTCTCAGGAGTCCCAGTCTGACTCTTTCAAAAGTGAAAAGTGTTCCAGTGCCCGAAGCGTTATGTGGCAGAACAAGTTCCCCCGGAGCCTTCTAGCCCTATGATCGGTTTAACACGCACCTGCAGGGATTGCGGAACCAGAGTCTCCAGGAGTATTTCATTCTCGGATGTCACAGAGGAATGCAGTGGCTGTAAGCACTGAGTAGTGCTCCTGGCTCTGCAGGGGCAGCTCAAGGGCATCCATGGTGCTTCCTGTAGTGAAAAGGTAAGTTTAGCTGATCCTTCCCCACAGGTGATGGGGGACGCTCGCCAGAATTCTGATCCTCAGTCAAAACACAGAAACGCACAGGTCACCATTGTGTCCTGTCCTCTTAACAACGGGGGACAAAAGCAATGTTTTTTGTTCTTCAAAGTGACCCCTTCTTGCATATGGGGGTCACCGTCCTCCCCCGGAGAAGGGCAACGGCCCGAACGGCAAACAGTATGAACCTTGGCACAGTGGTCCTCTCTCTCATACGGGGTCACCAACTTCACTCAGCACACTGACTCCAGCCCGAACATCGGGAAACAACCTTTACAACGCAGTCATTACAACACACTACCTTTACAACTGAGTCATTACAGCGCAACATCCTTTACATCGCTTGCCATTACAATACAGCCATTACATCTCATGTCACTACAATGCATGCGATTATAACGCATTACAAGGTAAGTAAAGGGGAATCATTTTTACCCCTGCACAATCCAAAACTTACCCTACTATTGCACTCACTAGAGTGGGAATAGTAATTGTTACCCCTACACTATCCAACACTTACCCTACTGCGGCACTCACTGGAGTAGGAATAGTAATTTTTACCCCTACACTATCCAACACTTACCCTACTGTTGCCCTAAAAGTAATATGCGTTGTAATGGTATGCTTTGTAATGTCAGTCAGTCAGTCAGTCAAAATTTCTTTATTCGATTAATTAAAATCATAAAAGAAGAACGAGCAATACACGGTAACATTTCATCATGACACATAGTAATACATACACAAAAATTTATAAATTTACAAAGTTTTTAAAAAAGTTTTTTTAAAAAACCCTAAAAACACATTATTACAGGAGTAAAATTATACCATAATCTAAAAAATTCATTTAAGTATAGATGGTAATCATTGATCAAGGATACAGTGCCTGGCGTTGAAGCGATGCTTATTTATACGTGCGCCAGCAACCAAAAAACTAGCAACATGAAATGCCACTTTTAAACTGGATAAAAGTTGTAGAAACAACATAGCAGGTTTAACTTGGGTAAAACCCATATTGCACAGTATAGGCAGCAAGAATTTTTTTCTGCACTCTTTGTAATGACCACAGAACAGAATAAAGTGCGTTGTGTCTTGAATAGAAAATTGATCACAATCACAAGGATCGGCATATTCAGGTCTAGACCACTTTTTAAAATTGCCCAGTATAAAAGGAATTAAATCAAGGCGGAATCTTGTTAGGAGGAAACGATGGTAAGGTTTATGTACCAAACAGAGATATGATTCCATACCTGGGACTGTTGTTATCATACAATGTTTCCTAACCGTATGTTTGTTCAACTCTGTGGCTTCCCTCTCCAAGACATAAAGCTCAGTCAAAAGATTTTTGACTGTCTTTATGTCTTCTAGATTTATCAGATGTGGGGAGGAAAAAAGTTCAGATCGGCCAACTAGAGTTAGCTGCGTCTTGACGTATTTTAACCAAGGAATGTTATGAGCATTATCCAAGGCTAAGCAATCTTTAAAAATATGATGGTTTAGAGTGAGCTCCTGATTGAGCCACACTTTCAACCAACCAATAACTGGGGCAGCCTTCAGGGTGTCAGTAATATAGCCCAGGCCGAGCTCTGTATGTATTATGTAAGTAGAAGTTGACTGGAGGTCTGAGAGCAGAGTTCTCAAGAATTTATTTTCAACTTTTTGAATTTTATCATGCTCGTGATTAGTGTGCCCCCAGATGACAGAGCCGTATTGGGCAACCGATATACATTTAGATTTGTAGACCTTTATGATGCTCTCCATGGGGCGAGCACCCAGCTTTTTAGCAAAGCCAAGCAGCCCAGCAGCCGCTCTTGCTACTGCGTTGCTTTTGGCCAAAAGCTGGGGGCCCCACTTACCTTTTTCGTCGAAGATCACACCCAGGTAGGGGAAAGATGGAACTCTCCTGACCTCCTTCCCTGAGCAAAAGAAAGTTTTACACCTTTTTTTCCTGCCTGCGGCTCCTACTATCATTACGTGGGATTTATCTACATTGGTTTTCATGTCCAGTGAGGACATGAAATCCCCAAAAGCTGACAGTAATTTGCTTAGTGCCACTCCTGAGCGAGCTATAAGGACGGCGTCATCCGCGTACAGGAGAACAGGGATCTTTATGTCTCCTGCGCGTGGAATGTCCATGTGGGATGCTGCCAAAACCGCCTCTAGACCATTTATATAGAGTGTAAAAAGAAGGGGTGCAAGGATGCATCCCTGCCTAACCCCTCTCCCTGAGTCAAAGTGACAGGTACATCTCCCTTCTCCTGTCACTCTGACCGACGTCTTGAGATATCTATGTAACTCTGCCAAGTAACCCACTAAAGGGGCATCAAAGCCCATGGCCAAAAGGACCTCCCACAGCTTAGCCCTGTTGACCAGGTCAAAAGCTGAGGAGAGGTCCATAAAGGCCATGTACAAGGAGCCCCCCTTGGCTGCCACATACTTACTAATGATCAATTCTAAATTCAGACACTGATCCAGAGTTCCCCTTTTTGCTCTGAAGCCGTATTGTGCATTCGATAAAATGCCCTTTTCTTCTAGAAGCAGGGTCAATCTGCCTAAGAGAACTCTTCCCAGAATCTTGACGCTTGAGTCGATTAGGAAGATTGGCCTATAACAGGCTGGGTCTGTTCTTTGTCCCTTTTTAAAAATAGGTATTATGGTAGACTTTGACCAGCTACTAGGAAAAACAAAATCTCTTGTGGCATTAAAAATATTAGAAAGAATCTTGGCGCTTAATTCGGGGGCGCTCTTAAAAAAAGTCAGCGGGAACCCCGTCAGGCCCTGGAGCCTTTTTAGAATGTGTGTCGCTGATGGCTTTTTTTACCTCTTCTATACTAAATGGAGAAATGTGTGGGACTGCTTGTGTGGATTGTAATCCACAGCCTGAGGTGTTATCAGGACAGCTGTAGATATTACTGAAGTGGGTGACCCATTGGTCGTCCGGGATGGCGCAATCTGCTCTCTGCTTGTCTGAATCGACAAAAAAGGGATGATTTATTATCGCCCAGAATTTTGAGCTGTCTCTCTGGATTTCGGGCGAAAGCAAATCGTTCCAGGCCTCAGTTTTGATCTCTGATTTTCTCTTCTTGATGGCGTCGTTGTAATTTTTCCTTAACAACGCTATCTGTATTTTATCTCTTGGCTCCGCTTTTAAAGCCTTTAAGAGAATTGAATGGGCCTTTGAACAACCTGTGTTAAACCATTTTTTACCTCTGTGTGCCTGACCCTTAATCCTTACGGTCAGATCCAGGTCAATCTGGTTGCAGATGTTATTAAAAGCCTCTATCAAGCTAGAAGACAGGTTGTTTTTATCTAGGCAGATTGCCACCTCACTCTCAACTTTGGACAGGGTATCCTGTATAAAAGTGATCGGGGTGACTTGATCCCACTTCAGCCTACGGTTCTGATCTCCCAATACTAAGTTAGTCACGCATGAGGCTGTAGCTTCTCTCTTTCCCAATACTCCCTGGGATAAAATCTCTAAAATTAGTGGGTTATTATCACTAAAAACTGAGGTTTCCACCTTATAGGTTGAGACCTCAGACATAATACGAGACGACAAAAAAATATAATCTACTATTGTGCCAGAGTTGTTTCCCACAAATGTCGGTAACCTCAAATCTCTATTACTACTAGAGAATTCATAAAGATTAAAAGTTGCTAAAAGTGATTCCAGTGCCTCCCCACGCGGTGAGTGTTCAAAGTGCGGAATACAGAGATAAGGGGGAAAATCTTCATATTCCTCCCGGCAATCCCTGTCGCATGGGTGGATATTGTAGTCTCCCATGAGAATCATGTCAAAGCCGTGGGCACTGTTTTCGCTGTGGGAAGACAAGAAATCTTCTAAGGTTTCCAAGTGCTTGTTGAGCAATTGACTGACAGGAGAATTATAAAAGTTTACTAATAGGATAGGCTGTGAGTTAAAAGTAGTTAATTCAACTGCTAGTATGTTTGTTGAGTTAAAATTAATTCGTCTTGGCTTTCCCTGAATGTTTACGGAAATATAAATAGCCAAGCCTCCCTTTGCCCTTCCGGATGTGCTAGGAATGGCAGGTACAGAGAACTGGGAAAAGCCGTCTAGAACAAGTCCGTCGGACGTCTCCCAGGTCTCCTGAAAAACAAGAATGTCATAGGACCTAACCATATCCAACCAGTCCTTGTTACCAACTTTTGAATTAATACCAGCAATGTTCCAACTCAAGATACTACACACCCTGTTACTTTTATTTTTTAAATCTAGATGTTCAGGGGCAGTAAAAGAAACAGGTAAAAAATCCTTCTTATTGGTATCTTCTATAGGAGCGAGTCAATCATTCTGGTCCATGAAGGACAATGGGGCATAGCGGTTAAATAACTGGAGAGGTTCGACAGAAGAATTTTGCCGTGATAAGAAGGGATATTGAGCTACAGAATTATGCCTTATATCCTGCCCTTGTCTGGGGTTGGAATCCCAGGGTCTATCCCACCCCAGCGCTGGAGTCCTTGGGTAGGTGACATTTTGTTGCTCCCCGTAGAAAAACTTCAAAGTAAGAGGAACAACTGTGCCCTTTCTGCGTTGAGGGGGGAATAGATTGGCCAGGATGTTTGGAAGAACGTCTTGGTTCAAAAGGGTCACTGCCACGCAGTCCCCCTTGAACTTTTTCGGGCGGTTTCCCAGCCAAGGGACCCTGGTCGCAGACGTGATGACATTTGCTAGATGATGTTTTCCCCCAGGGGCTAACCGCATATTGTTGGTTAGCCAGTGCAGAGCCTTACTAGTAAGGGAGGTAGGGCTTTCGACTATTCCCCCTTCCAGAGGGGGTACGTTTGCAAGCACCAGAACCACAGGGGTGGCCTCAACTAGAAATTGGTGAGGGACCGTTGTTTGGATATTTGCCGGGGGTGGTCCAACAGAAGGGGGAACCTCTGTTGGAATGGAAACCAAAAGAGGGCCCTCCGAAGTGGTAGACAAAGGTATTAATGGCTGGGGCAATGAATTATCAACAGGTAACTGAATCCCTTCATTATCACGAAAGACCTCATTAATCACATCTCCCCCTGTGTTGTTGGGCGTGGTAGTGACTATCTTGGTAATATTTTCCACCCCATCTACTACCTTAGAGCTTAAACCACCCAACCTCTTGACCTCTGCATGCAATTTGTCTAACTTAGATATTAAGGGTTTGACAATATCATTGATTTTATGCTCAAGAAAGGCAGAAATCCTTTCAAAAAGAACGTCCTCCAAATTATGACACTGATTATCCTCAATGACATTTGCTTGTTTAGTCTTTGGGGTAGTAATCCTTTTCTTTCTAGCCCCTATACGTGGACCACTCAGTTTTAGAGGGATCTTTGTACATAAGCGTCTAGGTCTTGTAGCGTGCCCTTTAGGTGTCATCTCCTTGGGTGCAGCCTGTGCGTGTGTCTCTAGATCAGAGTCAGTGTCAGAAACACTACCACCCTCAGCCTGTGTGTTAGAAGATTCAATAGCCGTGTCTGCATTATCTGGTGCACTGCTTACATCCAGGAGAATGGGGCCGCTGATTACATTCTCCTGACTAGATTCTTGCAAGATGGTGTCATCAATCATGGTGGAAGCTGTAGGTGACAAGCAGCGAAGGTCTGGGGATTGGCTTAGACCAAGAGAGTCTCTCCTTTGCATATTAATTTTCCTAACAGTCTGAACTAGAAAATTATCAAGGGTCTTCTGTGGGGCTTCCTTGGTTTTCGCAGGCATACTTTTCAAAGTGTTCACAGCCAACGTTTAAAACTTTAGATACGTAGTATATGGTTAACACCACTACATGGCTTACTTGGTATCAGTCCTGTAGAGTTTCTGGCCCAGCCCTGCCTCCTCGTGCCGATGAGGGCCGTAGAGGGCCCGCCCTTTGCCCGGGCTTAGCCCTGCGCAGCCCGCGCGCGTCCCGCGGGACGGGAGGCGTTCCGGTCTTTATTTGCGCCTCCGGGCGCCGCCTCTGACGTCCCAGGTGCGCCTCTGTCGCTGGGGCACCTGGGAACTGTGGTCTGCTGGTGGCGTGGACTGCTGGTGGACCGGCCGTTTCCCTCACGGCGCTCGCTGGTCAACAAGTGGGTAAAGTACAGAGCCGTTGCCCTCACGGCGATGCCTGCAGGTCAAGGAATGTCCCCCACAGAGCGCTCGGCGGTCCGGTCTTTATTTGCGCCTCCGGGCGCCGCCTCTGACGTCCCGGGTGCGCCTCTGTCGCTGGGGCACCTGGGAACTGTGGTCTGCTGGTGGCGTGGACTGCTGGTGGACCGGCCGTTTCCCTCACGGCGCTCGCTGGTCAACAAGTGGGTAAAGTACAGAGCCGTTGCCCTCACGGCGATGCCTGCAGGTCAAGGAATGTCCCCCACAGAGCGCTCGGCGCTCCGGTCTTTATTTGCGCCTCCGGGCGCCGCCTCTGACGTCCCGGGTGCGCCTCTGTCGCTGGGGCACCTGGGAACTGTGGTCTGCTGGTGGCGTGGACTGCTGGTGGACCGGCCGTTTCCCTCACGGCGCTCGCTGGTCAACAAGTGGGTAAAGTACAGAGCCGTTGCCCTCACGGCGATGCCTGCAGGTCAAGGAATGTCCCCCACAGAGCGCTCGGCGCTCCGGTCTTTATTTGCGCCTCCGGGCGCCGCCTCTGACGTCCCGGGTGCGCCTCTGTCGCTGGGGCACCTGGGAACTGTGGTCTGCTGGTGGCGTGGACTGCTGGTGGACCGGCCGTTTCCCTCACGGTGCTCGCTGGTCAACAAGTGGGTAAAGTACAGAGCCGTTGCCCTCACGGCGATGCCTGCAGGTCAAGGAATGTCCCCCACAGAGCGCTCGGCGCTCCGGTCTTTATTTGCGCCTCCGGGCGCCGCCTCTGACGTCCCGGGTGCGCCTCTGTCGCTGGGGCACCTGGGAACTGTGGTCTGCTGGTGGCGTGGACTGCTGGTGGACCGGCCGTTTCCCTCACGGCGCTCGCTGGTCAACAAGTGGGTAAAGTACAGAGCCGTTGCCCTCACGGCGATGCCTGCAGGTCAAGGAATGTCCCCCTTTGTAATGGTATGTGATGTCATGGAATGTGTTGTAAATGTAGTTTCTAAAAATGCGTTGTGATGGCATGCAATGTAATATCATGCGTTGTAAAGGATGTTGCGATGTAAAAACTTTGTTGTGAAGGCATGCATTGTAAATGTTTGTGTTGTAACGTCATACATTCCCAAACATCACAGTGGTCTTGCAGTCTTGACAACAACCCCCTCTGGCATACAAGGGTCGCGAACAGGAATATTCAGATGGGCAATCAGCAGATCAGTGCAGCAGCGATTTTTTCACACCTTGCTGCATGGATCCACTCACCAGGAACATTCTACTGGACCATTCTCCTGCCAAAAGCTCTCCTCTTCCTCAAAGGGCTGACTGGTCTTGGCAAGCAGGCAGGTGCTGGCGCTCCAGGCTCCAGGGACAGGTGGTCTTGGATTTCCCTGGACGACCTCCCCTTACTCAGCTGGGAGACTGGCAGACCTTAACCCCAGTCCGGGTCACAGGCAAAAGTTTTGCAAAGCTTCTCCTCCGTGACATAAAGCCAGGCCGAATTTTAGACAGTTGACAATTTTAGGGCCAGTTCCAGTCCCAAATGTGATTTTGGGTCTGATTCTTTAAAGTTTGTGATGGGGTCAGGGCTGTTTCTAGGTGTTTTGCTGCCGCAGGTGAGAATTGAAAAAATGCCGCCCATCCCTCTTACCCATTTCAATGTCCATTTCTTAAATGCTTACATAACATAAGTAGTATAGTTTAAAAAGACAACATCCCTGAACAAAGAGCAGCAGTACACATTTTATAAACTAAAATAAGGAAAAGAACTGATAAGGTTTACATTAAACGTTTACCACTCCAGTCATCAACCAGGTATTGCAGAACCTCCAGGAATAGTGCACTTCCACACCAGGGAAAAACAATGCTGTTCAAAGAATGATGAGAAAAAGAAAGAAACGCTTCACTGGCAAACTCTGTAAAGTGGCACTAATGTGTTTGGGTGAGATAAAACCAATCTGGCCACTTTGGGACCAGTCTGTAATTTATTTTTGTATTTTGCACCTACTTTTCTCTTGGCCTCAAGGCTGCACTTTGGAAGAGAATAAATTAAGAAAAAGAGGATATTTCGAACATAAGTGTTTCTTCCATCTTTGGATCCATTTCACAGGGAAATGAATGAGGGAAAGTCGAGGAAACAGAGGGTATGAGACGTTTATTGAAGCTGGGATCGAGTGTTTTATGCGTTTAAGAGGCGGGTCTGTGAAACGTTCGGAGAGAGAAATGTAATGAACTGCATCTGAAGTGTGGTGAGCACACCCGTTAGCTACATTAATTGCATGACCAGAGATGTCCCCGGAGTCTGTGGAGGAAAGGACAGCAATGTGGAGGGAACTTTCGCTGTCCCAGCAGTGTGGTTACAGGAATCTAGACTCTGTTCAACTGAGGGTATTTCTTTGGGAAGGGCACCCATAGTATTTATTGATTAGTTCAATATTGAAGAACTGTGTTACCTTGTGCCTTAGGTGTCAGTAACTAGCGCTTCCCTATTGTGAGTGTTGAGGGAGAAGCAAGGGGCCAAGAGGAGAGCCCAGCCCAGTCTTGTCCAGACGCAGAAGGTTTTAGCCCAGGCACGAGCCTTTCGGAGCCTGGTGCACTAAACTGTGCTTTCCGGTCATTGGCGCGTTCCTCCTGGGCTCATGCTGACAGCAAGAGACCCTGAAGCATCCCCTTTTGAGAAGCAATTATGGAGGGAACAGGCTGAAGCACACAGAGAGTCCTCCTCCCTCCGTTCAGATCTGAAGCCACCAAAGTAATCTGCGGCGTTCCTCAAGGCTCCTCGCTCAGTCCAACCCTCTTCAACGTCTACATGAGCCCCTCGCAGACATCGCACGCCAGCACAAACTCAACATCATCTCCTACGCCGACGACACCCAGCTGATCCTCTCCCTCACCAACGACCCCGCCACCGCCAGAGCCAACCTTCACGAAGGGATGAAAGAGGTAGCCGAATGGATGAAGAACAGCCGCCTGAAACTGAACTCGGACAAGACGGAAGTCCTCATCCTGGGATCTTCACCCTCCGCTTGGGACGACTCCTGGTGGCCCCCCGCCCTAGGCAGCGCACCCAAACGAACAGACCAAGCACGCAACCTGGGCTTCATCCTGGACTCCTCCCTCTCCATGACCAGACAAGTCAACGCCGTCTCTTCGTCGTGCTTCAACATCCTGCGCATGCTACGCAAGATCTTCCGGTGGATCCCCACCGAGACCAGGAAGACGGTCACCCAGACCCTCGTCACCAGCCGTCTGGACTACGGCAACTCCCTCTATGCCGGAACCACCGCCAAACTCCAGAAGAGACTCCAGCGGATCCAGAACACCTCAGCATGACTCATCCTGGACATCCCCCGTCGCAGCCACATCTCCGGACACCTGAGAGACCTGCACTGGCTCCCGGTCAACAAGAGAATCACCTTCCGTCTCCTCACCCACGCACACAAAGCCCTACACAACCAAGGCCCAGGATACCTCAACAGCCGCCTCAACTTCTACGCTCCCAAACGCCAGCTTCGATCGACCAGCCACGCCCTCGCCGCCGTCCCCCGCATCCGAAGAGCCACAACAGGGGGACGGTCCTTCTCCTGCCTCGCCGCCAAGACATGGAACTCCCTCCCCACCCACCTCCGCCTGACCCAGGACCACTTCGCCTTCAGGAAGCAACTCAAGACCTGGCTGTTCGAGCAGTAGCGGACCCCCCTCTCCCAGCGCCTTGAGACCCTCTGGGTGAGTAGTGTGCTATATAAATGCGATGATTGATTGATTGAAGCATGGTTTTCAGCAAGTGTGAGGAACTGCAAGAAAGAGACAGAAAGGAAGGGAATAAGAGGAAGAGAAAGAGGGGGGCAGCTGACAGCAGCAGAGCAGGAAAAGTGGACACTTCAACCACTGATTTTACCTTAATACACCTGCTGGGCACCTCAGGACTCCCACGCGCAACAGAAGCAGGATGCAGGGTAGGCCAACCAATTTTTGCCTTGACGTTCTTGACTCCGCCTCTCTCTCGAGCTCCAGACGACAGCACTCCGGGTCTACTGCCCGCCAGCGCCAAGGCAAATGTAAGGATTCAAACGTGTTTTTCGTGACTTTTTTTTGTTATTTGTACTTTATTTGGTTTTCCCTTTACTTCCTTATTTCTCCCTTTCTTTCTTCCCTTCCTTATTTCTTCTCTTTTTCCCCCATCCATTGCCATGTCAGGGTAGGGCGAGAGGGGCGAGAGAGGGAGCGGCAGTCCCAATGTGACTCTTAGCTGCGACACCTTGCACCTCCAGAGGGTGCAGCCTACACCATATTTCAGAGGCGGTGAAGGCAGAACATATTTTTATGTGCAGTGCCACGTCCCCTCCATGCTGGCAGCAGGCCTGGAAGCGGGTAGGACCTGAGGGAAAATTGACTGCATTGGGGGAGCGTGTGCCGGTGTGTACGCCACAATACTCTAGTCCAGTGCACCCAACAGCAGTTGACACGCCGTTGGCCCAACATTATTGACCATGAGCAGGACCTACTCAACCTGCCAGGCATCAAGGTAGTGGGGCTCGGTGAGTAATTATCTGTTGTGTTTGTGTTCTACAATGCTGATATGTTTTTTCAAAGAGTATGGTGCTCACACTCAGAGGTAAGATGAGTTACCGTTATGAATAGTATGGGATCCAGTTTGAGCTTGCCAGGTGCTTGGTGTTACCTAATCGTACTTGTTGGTAATCCCTTGGCCTGATCATTTAAGAAGCCATGCAAACTCCTCTGTCCTGCCACTTAGCTAGTGATATCAGTGAGTTAGTATTCTCTGTGACTTTCTTTATGTAGCACATACAGTCCCAGTCAATCTCACAGTGACGTGCAGTATGCATCTATGCAATGAAAACAAAGGGGGACTGAGTTGGCACATCAAGGGGCCTGGGAAATGAGAATCAAAGATCATTCATTGCAATGCATTAATTCCAAATGTAGGTTAGGTTTAGAAAATTTGGAATCGAGTTTAGGATTAGGATGGTCAACTCAATACTATCACTATAGGCGTTCTGATTTAGAAAATACAGTTTTACTGTGTTTGTCTGCCAAAATATTTTTGGGGTGATTAACTGCACCACGTCTAATCTATTTGTTTGTCTTCTTTATTTCTTACATCAGCACCCAAGGGCACGAAGAGGGACAGTTCTTCTGAGGCAGGTTAGGGAGCCCAGCGCTGCAGCTGATGTTTCTGCTGATCCCAGGAAGTCCTGTTATTATTTCAACTCTGCCCACTATTAGAATAATTTTAATGTTGCCTTGTTTATTTTTTAAACTGTCAACTTTTTTTAACCACTCCTCTGTCAAAAGTTTTTTAATTCTCGTCATCCCTGAAATTTGTTTTTTCTATGTTTCCTGTTTTTGTAGCTGACTTCCATCTGTCTGTAATAGTCTATAGTTTTCTTCTTCATTGTTAGTAAGCTTCACTCTCCCCTGTATATTTGGTCGTATTGTAAGAATAAAAGAACATATTTTTGGTACTCTACTGCCTACTGTGATGATTGCAGGCTCAAGTACCCTAGTATTATTCACCATGCATGTTTGTTGAGAAGGCTTTCATTTTCTTGTTCATACTCAAACAGTTAAAATGAGAGAGTGGCCATTTTCATGGTAAACCCCCTCAACAGTGTGCTAAAATTAATTTATTCAGCATACCAGCAGTTTTCATGACAGTGCAACATGGACTGAAAGTATGAGATCCCATTGCATTTGCCACCCAACGCCATTGTGCTTTAATGACTCAGATTCGTCATATCTCTTCTCCTCCATTATTAAAAGTTTTTGGTTGGCTTGACTACTTAGCTTTTCTATCATTGTCAACCAACAAAAAGTTCAAAGTGATATTTTTGATAGAAGATACTGCTAACCAAACTGTAGTGATGGATTGAGGTTGTATTTTGTTGAAAAAAATAAGGGGAAGTGCATCTGGCATCAACAAGTATGTAATATTTTTTTTAGCCGCACATGCCACCAGTGCCTGGGTCAGTGCCAGTTCTGCAGACGTGGAGGCAGTTGGAGGGGGAGACCCAGTAATGGCAGCAAAAGTAAGTCACATTGCTTGTTTGCGTATTGACAATTACTATTATATTCACTGCAAGGGTGTTGTGACTGAAAAGGTTGAGTGAAATTGTATATGCATGGGTGAGTGAAAGGATGCGTGGGTGGGTGAAAGGATGGATGGATGGGTGAAAGGGTGAATACTGAATGGACGGATATATGGATGGATTGGTAATTTTTGTGAAAGACTGAATGAGAGAAAGTTAAGCTTGAATGGTGGCTATCAGAGGGTGAATAGAACACTGAAAAAGGGAATGGATAAATGCTTGGATGAAGAAACAAGGGAGCTCTTCTAGAGAGCGGCATGATCACCTACTTTGCGGGCTTGGTTTTATCAAAGATATGGTTCAAAGTAGGAGGCATTTGAATGTTTTGTCTACTCCCTTGATTCCCTGTTTTTGTTAAGTAAGCTAGATATGTATCCCACCCATCATCATTCATTACCTCCCTCCCTGTCCAAAGCATAGCAGAGAGGCTATCCGCATTTTATATGTGACGTGTGTGACAAAGTATCATATTTATTATTCATCTGTGTCTTTGGAGTCAGGGTAGAATTGAAAGGCATTTAGAGAAGAGCAGGTTAATGGAAATTCA
This sequence comes from Lissotriton vulgaris, assembly GCF_964263255.1. NCBI lineage: Eukaryota > Metazoa > Chordata > Amphibia > Caudata > Salamandridae > Lissotriton > Lissotriton vulgaris. The sequence goes on from NC_141687.1 coordinate 1,200,380,668, forward strand.
AGTAAGATAATTGTCAATTACAGCTGCCCCAGCTGCAAACTGCAGAAAGTAGCAAAGTATCCAACACATTGGCTAGCATGCCTCCATTAATTTAACACAATAACGTGTACTGCATAGTGTACAATGCCTTATTCATTAATAAGAGGTCATTCATTTTTATTTTTCCACACAGAGGGCCCGATTATGATGGCGGACCATAGAGTAGGAGGGACCGTCCGCAGGGGCTGCGGAGGTCCCTCCGTGCAGATTAGGATGTGACCGCCAGGGTGGCGGTCACATCCTCAATCTTTAACATTGCGGCGGGTGCAGCTTCAAGCTGCACCCGCCGCAATGTTAAAAAAGCATGCACAGCATTTGCATGCACAAAGCAGCAGGCACCGCGCGGTGCCCGCTGCTTTGTCCACGCAAATGCAGGGGGGTACCATAGGTACCCCCCATGTGCACCCCCCACACCCCCCGTCACCAAGGGGGCCCGCAATGGGCCCCCGAAGGCAATCTCCGTATGCTTTTCCATGGCTGAAAAGCCACCGTGGAAAAGCATATGTTTTCCGCTATCCTAATATGGCTGGTGGTGTCTGACAGACACCGCCAGCCATGTTAGAGCTTTTCCGCCGGAGTCGGAAGGCGACAGCGGCGGAAAAGCAGCGGACGGATTTTGAGACCCACCGCCATCCTAATTTGGCGGTGGGTCTTCTGTGCCTCCGCAGCGGTTTTCCCGCATCCTCCGGGCCGGCGGTGGCTTCCGCCGGCCCGGATGATGCGGGAAAACCGCGATCCTAATCAGGCCCAGAGTGTTTAGTTTTTTACTAGGAAAGCCTTTAAAGGGAAAAACAATCACTCTGTTTTTTAATCGGGTGCTATTCTGCCTTAAACCTTTTCAGACAGTCACTGTTTTATATGTGAGGCATGTGTGGGTAAAAAATGGCCCTGTGACTCTCCTAATCACAACAAATTCCAATATCCCTTGGGCACCGGCAATATACTGCTACTGCAAGTATTTGCACAGGGACTTTTTTACAATTTGTCTTTTTTCTTTTTTTTTTTTACTTCATATAGCTATTCCTGCTGATATACCACCTGCACCTACATGGCAGGAGATAGCATCCCATTTGAAGTGGCAGAGGATGGAGCAAATCCAGTGGGAGTACCATCGGCAGGTGGCTCTTGATAAAAAGGAGGCTGAAGCATCTGCTGCTACCCCAGTTCCTCCAGCCAGCCGCAGCCTCCCCGCAAGATCACCCCAAGCACCACAGGCAGCTGTCCAGCAACTGATTCACTACCTCTGCTGCCCCTCCTCCCGCTCAGACTGGCAGTTCCAAGGCCATGTCCAGCAGCATCTGGCACGGCTTGAAGAACAGTGGCCCGGTTCGAACAGAACCTGAACCACCACCGGATTCACGCAGCAGACACCCTCCTCTAAACCCTTTTTAAATTTTTTGTTTTGTTGGGAGGGACTCTTGTTGTGGCCTGAGAGATTGTGGGAAAGGAGAGGGACTGGGGCTTGGACAGTTAATTTGTCTTTGGACATTGGGTTGGGTGATTTGTTCGGGGATAGAGAATATGGAAACATTTGCACTATTGATAACAGTACATGTAGATGCATGGAATGTCACAACGTTTAGTTAAAAAGAATGATTGAAAATTCATTTTGAGTGAAAAAATTCTGTTTCATTTTGTATTGTTAATGTCCACTTCATTGACATACAAGTTATATTGAATATTGATTGGCCGAAAAAACTCAGAAAGATAAATGAACTTGAAATATCATTGGTTATCTGTTGAGTTATTTACTGTTTGCATTGAGAGACTTTGCCACATGATTACCACAATAGTGCACGCCTTATCCCAGCTTCATTCATTTAGTCGGACCTTCTTTAGACAAAGACAAACACTGCATAACAACAGTATTCATCAGGGCAATAAGCAGCACATTATTTGTTGTGCAAGGAAATGAAGGAATGAGAATGACACAGTCAGTCAAATGCACTGCAAACAGTCATTGAACCCAGAAACCAAGTTATTATTATATATCTAAATGTTTTGTCATCTAGGTTTGAAAAATCCAAATTATGGAGGAGTGAAGTAAACCCTATCAGGTCTAAAAATTGATTGTTAAAAGAAAAAGTACACTGCATTGTTCTCAGAATATATGTCAATCTTGGGTGCCTGAGTGGTCTGGTAAGGTATGCAGGAGTGCTATGGAGCTTTCATCTTTTGTGGAGGAGAAGGCCTGCACATTGTAGAACAAAAAGGATATTGTAGCGCCAAGGAGAAGGAAAGAAGGTAAGCTTCATGAGGAGTGTACCAAGAAGACTAAGAGCAAGAGACTAGCCTGCTGCAATCATTCATTTTATTACACATGTGAAATTAATTAACTGAGGAGAGAGAGCAATTTACTATTACATCCAATCACGGACAAGTGGCTGCATGTACCGGACTGATGAATCTCAAATCCGTCATCATAACATTTAGCCGAGTGCTTGCATAATGTGATGATGTGACATCACATGTCTGTCTCCAGTTACTTACAACAACAGGCCCGCTACCCAACCACATCCACATAATAGATAAGTTTCACACTTGAGCCAGCACATACAATCAGCAACATTTCCTTTTCCAAATAACACATCTCTCACCAGTCCACCAAGATTAGTAGGCCTCTTAAAGTCATCATCATCTTGGTTTTTCTGAAGATGATAACTTCATTCTTCTGGCTGTTGTTGAAGTAGTCCCACCCTGAGTCCTTCCATCGTCCACCTGCCGCTGAGTAATACTGTTGCACAACCTCCTCTGATGTGTCTGTAAAACGTACCTTTTGTCCCAAATTTTTATCCTGAATTTTGACCTTCTAGCCTGAATTTTTGTCCTGACTTTTGACCCAGTGTCCTGAATTTTCACACCCACCATCCTGCATTTGCACCTACTGGAACATCCTTCGAATGAACATTGGTGCTGACACTTGCTTGACATATTTTGCCTTCGCATCTGCACTGGATTTAAGCCCTGCCACTTGATACCAAGCAAATGCTGAAGTTAGGGCTGATTATTGTGTTCCAGTTCTTGCTATTGTTGCTGATGTTGGCTGCTGTGATACAACAGAACTGCCCTATCTGTAAGTTGAAGGTGGCACCCAAGAAATTATTTTCAGGAGAGGGACTCTCATTCCCAGCAGCTCTTCTTCCAGAACTGTAGCTTACTCAACAATCCACGCCTTGTATTGTGAATCATCCCCTTCTGAAAAATGAATGAAAGTGGCAAGTACTTGTTTGTACTGTGGATCAAGAATTGTGATTCAGATGTACTCTTTGGATGGCACAATGTCTTTTTGCAGCTATCTATTATCAGCCAAGCGAAGGATTAAGCTGCAACCAACTCAGTGCATGTTCGTTTTCATTCTCACCTGCGAGTGTGAACCTTTCTGATACCTTTTTTAACTGGTCCTGGGGCAAATGCAACCACAGGATTGTTTGCCCCATCATACGGTCCTCCTTCTGACTTGCCTTGTGAAAACCACAAAAGGAAGTTGCATCTCTGTGTGGCATTTGACTAGGTCCCATTTGTCTATCTTAATGACCATACTTTGCCCAGGTGCATCCCCTCTTTGCATGAGGTACTCATTGATTAGTTTGAACTGCTCAAACAGACGTTGCAACATGAAATAGGTTGAGTTCCAATGTTTTGGCACCTCCTGCATGAGTGCTATAGCTGGTACTATATTAGCAAGCTAAATGATACTCACCTGCTTTCTGGCTTTAAAAGAATGGCTGAAATGAGTGCCTATTCTTGTGCAGGTAGTCAGTAAGTTGCTGATAAGTTCATCTTTTTTTTAGAAAGTTCTGCACAACGATGTTGATGCAACGTGCCAAACATAGGACCCAGAAATATTTACCATCTGCCATGGCCTTAACTATATTACAGCCATTGTCTGTGGCAACAAATCCAATTCTAAGACCTCTGGGTCTCAGCCATTCAATTACCTTGTTGTTAAAGTCTTACAAGATGTTTGAAGCCATATGGGATTTTTCCATGGTGAACATGGCTACTGTTGCATGATGCCAAAGACCCTAGAAAGTTTCTTCAGCGCTGAAACCTGTACATAGCTGTTGCATAACCCCCACAAAAGATATCCATTGTGCAGTGATACACATGTAATCAGTGGCTTGACAACTAGTCCACTTGTCTGTTATCAGGTGGATAGTTTGAACAGCAATAGGGACTATAGGATCCTCAATTTTGACCACCATTGTTTTTCTTTTTTGTTTCTCGCAGCCTTGAGAAAGCCTGAGGCTCACTAGCCCTAGGGGGCGAAACGCATGTCAGCTGCCTAGTATTTGTTTATTAATACATCACGTTGAATACTGTATTTATATCAGAAATGGAAGAACGTTTGCAACAATAAAAGAATAATTGAAGACATTTGAAATCATGTCATCCTAATTTGTATAAAATGGAGAACACCCAGAACTTTTTCCTAATTCCCAGCGGATTGCATGATGCTTTTTCATATGGGTCCTTTGGCCTCCAGTACCATAATATGAACCAGGATTACCTTGATGAACACTTGCATGCCAAATGGTGCACATTGCAATGTTGTCCACTTGCTTGCTAATTGTAAAGAAGTCCCAAACTGTGAAGGTGAACTTTTTCAGTGGGCCACTGGTGCCACTGCCAATGCATGAAGAACTTGAGGTAGGCAGGTGTGTTTACAATTTTATCTCTGCAGGGCATACTACTGAGGTAGTGTGGTATGCAGGTCTCACCGGGGGCCTTCCATATGTGGAAGCTGGTGGTGGTGGAGGTACCACATCCCTCGGAGCAGGTTGAATAGAAGGGGAATGCTGGTCTCTTCCGGACCAACTTCCATGATGACTGGCTCGTCATCATCATCCCCTTCCATAATTCTAAAGCTTTCAGGAACTTTCTTTTTTCCTTGCCTCTCCTGGCATGTCTTGGAATCAGTTGGGTCCATTGCATGTCCAGATCATCAGAAGGGGGGCTTGGAGAAGATGGTGGAGTACCCTTCCTTTTTTTCTGGGGATCTGGAAGGCAATGGTTGTAAAAGAGTAGGTTCTTGCTCAGTAGGAAGCTCAACCTCCTTTTCTGCTCCTACTTCAGGAAGATATATTGGTACCTGTGGCTGATGTCCACTTTCCTGACTTTTTGCAATGAATGGGTACTACTTTGCAAAAGAGACAAATCCAATTCAATGTCACTGCTCATTGGCATAGAAATGATTGCAGTGGCTGTCTCGCTGAGAGACGTGGCCTTGGGCTTAGATTGGGGTGGTATTTTTGATGCAGGAGTATTGTTTCCAGCTTGCTCCCCAGAGGCCTGTGCAGTAGGCACATAATTCCTGAAAAAAGGTTTTGGCCTACACGCCAGTGGCGGAAATCTGCTTCTTTTTCTCCTCCCCACTGGCCCCTTTTTTGGAAGCACCTTTATTTGGGGCCATCTTGAAGCTTTTAGTTGGCAGTGCCACTTACCTATACAAGCGGAAGAAATTTGGAGGACTTACATCCTGTGTTGTGTGGTCATGTCACTTTGTACATGCCTTCTCTCTGACAGTACTGTGGGTGATGTCTCTTGTGCACCTAAAAGCAAACAAGAAAAACATTTAATAAAATGTGGCATTGTTGCAGTTGGAATTAGTACAGAAAAAGGCAATATAATTTAGAGTGGTTACTTAAGTTATTACCAACAATAATGTATCCATTCCAATTCCAAACCACACCAACAGAACATAATATTTAATTTCCAATCAGGATAACAACATACAGATGTAATTGTTTACTTTGTGTTCATCTAGGGAAACCACCTGTGACAGTTAGGGAGGTGCAAGGGAATATGGGATAATGCTTAAAAATGAATGCTGGTGTTAGCCTATGGCAGGCAACGAGGATCCATTGGGAAATGGAATAATCCTTAAAGAAAGAATGCTGGGGTGTGTTCACCTATGACAGGTAGGTGGGTCTAGGAGAAAATGGAATAATAATACCTAAAAAAGTTATGCTGTTGTGCACCTGTGCACCTATGGCAGGCAGGTGGAGGATGGATGGTGGGAACATGTACAAAAATAATAATTAGTAAATAAAATGCAAACAAATGTAAATGAAAAAAGAAACTTAAACGAATAAATAAATAAATAACAAAACAATTAATTGCTGTTATACTAGGGGATACCAGGGGACTATGAGATACCCTTTGGGATGAAAGGAGGTGCAGGTGAAAAATGAAAAAAATGCATATAATATAAAACAGTGTTAATATACAAATACTAAAATGATCCTCAAGCACAGTATTAGAATGATATCAGGGAAAAGTACAAAAAATAAATGCACAAATACAAAAAGGCAAAGCCCTCTCCTATCAATCTCCCTAAAAAACGACTTTGAAAAGCGGAAACACAAAATGATCTCCGATCACATGGTCGAACAACAACAAACAGCGTGGCATGGTCAAAGCAAAGAACACATGCAGGCCTACGGTAAAGGCACACTGCCTGGCAAGGCTACACAAAATGGCCACCTGATACATTGTCAACCAACAACAGCCAACAAGGAGTGATGACCACAACAAAGAACACATGCAGGTCTATGGTATAGGCACACAGGATAGCTAGGCTAAACAAAATGGCCATCAATCACAATAAAAACACATGCAGGCCTACGGAAAAAGCACACTGGCTGGCCTACGGAAAAAGCACACTGGCTGGCTAGGCTACACAAAATGGCCATCTGCCACATGGTCCATCAACAACAGCAAGCAAAGGAGGCATGGCCACAATAAAGAACACATGCAGGCCTATGGCAAAAGCACACTGGCTGGCTAGGCTACGCAAAATGGTCACCAGCCACATGGTGGACCAACAACAGCAAGCAAGGAAGCATGGCCACAATAAAGAGCACATGCAGGCCTATGGAAAAAGCAAACTTGTTGGCTACACAAAATAGCCACCGACCACATGGTTAAACAGCAACAGTAAGAAAGAAGGCATGACTATAACGAAGAACACATGTAGACCTATGGGAAAAGCACACTGGCTGGCTAGGCTACGCAAATGGGCCACTGGCCACATGATGACCTAACAACAGGCAGCGAGGCGGCATGGCCACAACAAAGAGTATCTGAAGCCTAAGGCAAAATCACCCTGATTATCTACACAAAATTGCCACCAACCCCATTGTCAAACGAAAACAGCAAACAAGAAGGCATGGCCAAAACAAAGAACATGTGTAGGCCTACGGCAAAAGCACGCTGTCTGGCTACACAAAATGGTCGCCGGCAACATGATATAACAACAACAAGCAAGGAGGTATGTAAACCACAGAACACATGCAGGCCTATGGACACTCACTACACGAAATGGCCCCTGGCCACATGGCATTGAGAACAAAGACAAATGGTGGCCTATTGCAAACACACACACACTGGCTAGACACAGGAGGCATTGGTAACTCTAAAGAAAACACTACATTACCATTAATTTAACAATGCCAATAAGGAAAATTAACTGAGCTATAAAATCTTTACAACACACATCGCTGCCAAAGCTCAAATTTACCCCACCTACACGCCTTTTGCGTTAAAAAATGAAACTAAAAAAACCTACATTTTTAGTTCAACCCAATGCCATCCCAGCCCTACAATATCTTTTAAAAGAACATATACCACTGAAATAATAGTTTCATGCACCCATCACTTGTACTGGCCTGGGCCTACTGGCTGGACTGCCCATTGGCAGACTAGGCCACATAGTACAATACATGCATATTGCTAATTTATTGCTAATTTAACAAACATAGAAAACATGAACTGACCTGTGCAACATTTTTCCTTTAGAAAGGATGAAAAAGAAATGCAAAAAATAACTAGTTCCCCACTAAAACTACAAGGCACCCACCACAATAAATTTTGAAAATTAAATAAAAGCACAAAATAAATATATGTGCATGCCCTCTATCAAAAGGACATCACACTTATACAAGAGTGTTTGAACTTATGTATGATATCTCAGAAACAACATCCTTAAACACAATAGCAGCCGACAAAGAGAGTGATCCTTCCAGCTCCAAATCCAAATGAAAAATGACCAGAAGCTGGACAAAAGCACTGGGGAGAGACTGTTGGACAGGAACAGTAAAAAGTTGAAGTATATGGGGTACTCCCTTCTTATTGAAAAAAAAGGAAAATAAAAAAAGGCTTCTTACACTAAAAAACAACTTGAATGGTACGAGGGAGTTGAAAATTAACTTTAAAAACACGTCTTTTTGAATAGATTTAGGTGTATCTGGAGTACAGAATCTGCTTGAGTTGCAGGCGCTCACATTCGCCAACATCAGGAAAAAGCCGCCATCATGGCCGGAAGCAGCTCAAGTGAGTGCCAAAATCTTGTGCAGGCTTGTGGCCTGCAAGTCTCGTAGTGCTCCCCAGTGGACGCTAACAAAAAATAATTCTGCTACGTGCCAGATGGTGGAATTTAGCAGGACCTCCACGTCACACGTGAAGTGTGTTTGTCCTGAATTCCACCAACTCTGTCAGTGGAGTGAATTTCTATGCCCAGGCCTATTTCCAGCCTGCTCCAAAAAAGCAGCAATCCAAAATCTGTCTGGGGCCATTTCTCTACCTCCACATGATCCTCCATTTAGTGCGGGGTCTCACAAAATGGACCCATATTCTTCCACATATTGTACTATTCATAGGCACACATACACACAAAACACATATGCAACTATGCATGCGCTGCATAGCACTACATACTAACTTGATGTAGGCCAAGGTGAGTTAAACACACAGCTGCAGAGCTTTGCTTGAGTGAGTCTGTAGGCCACACTCCAATGACACAGAAAAACTAGACCTGTTCACTCGTAGTGATCACTACACGGTGTACTGCAACCATCACTCTCATCCTGCTTAACTCCTGGCAAAGGCAGTAGCCTTTTATCTCAATGAGGGTAGCACTTTGGGTGCCCTTCGAGGGCCAACAAGATGACATTCCGACACAGGCCTATGTCATGGCACACATGCATGATCCGTGTTCACCCATGACAACAAATATCAGCACCAGGAATTCAGATACCATTAAAGCTGGGCTCTCAGGGCAGGGGTGCACATCCATCACCATGCAAGGGACTTTTCGATCCCAACTGGTTTGCTTATGAGCCTATTCAGAGGAGCTTTTATTAGAAGTTTGGGCTCAACTGTTCTCTTTGGATTAAGATTTGTACTGATTTGGATAGATGTGGGCTTAGTGCCTTATTTTTACTTTTGGAGGATGCCTGTCTTCCACCAGGATGACAGAGTAAATTACTAGTTTGCCCTAGTGGAGGTGCAACCTTTCAATTTTTTTAATGTCTGTCGACCCAGTGTACATTTCAAGCATTGACAGGAATCACCATTAAGATGGTTCCTGAGAATACATTGTAACTTTTTATGACGGCTCCGTCAAACATGACAGACCCGTCTGACAAAGTTGATATTTTTTTTATTTTCAAATAGAAATTCCCAAAGGGGAAAATTCTTTTGAAAAATAAAAAATAGTGTCCACCTCACCATGGGAATTTCAATACCTCTTACTTAATGTATGTCCTGGAGGTGACAGACAGCGGAAAATGCCTATTTGTCCGCTAAGTTAGGTGGACTGACATTTAGCCAAATCTCTGACAGTCATCAGTATGTCGGGCATTCAGGGAAGTTATGTTATCAATCTATGGTCTACCCGAATCAAAATTGGATGGGCGGACCAAATTGATGGCAGGGAGGGAACTTCTCCGCTGTTGGGCTGGATGTGTTCATGGATATGTCCCTGTGAATTCCACGTGTCTTTTGTCATTCACCAAGGCCCCTTTTTAGGTCTCGGCTAGTAACGCGCGAATCGCGTTCTCGCCAGAGAAATAAAGGTGGCGTCTCAGCCGACAACGAGCTGGAATGTGGCTACAAGAGCTGGCCGCGCGCGCAGCGTTGTCTCATAGGATAACGTTGCGCGTGGCCAGTTCTTCTCTCCACAGCATAGACCGGATTGCGTCGCGCGCCTCTCTGCAATGCAGGGGGAGTCTGCAGAGAGTCGCGCGGCGCTGATAAGCGTCGAAGCTTGTTGTTTCCTGTTGTGCAGCTGGCAGATGCCAGTATGCACGCGAGACCTCCCTTTAGAAACTTTCACTCTTGCCGCATCTGCTTTGGACCAGAACACGTGGAGGCTACTGGCGTCCGCATCACCGGGACAGCCCCAGAAATCCTCTTCCTAGCCAAGTGACACGTCTCGAGCCTGTGGAAGTGTGTGGGCAGGCAGGCAGGGACCTGTGGGCATCTGGGCAGCATCTTTGCGTACTCCGCAGTCAAAATATAGTGCTGGGTGGCGAGAGATGGAAGGGGGATGACCTGCCTCGGCACATGTCTGGAGCCAAAGGAGTCTAATGTAGCGGTGTTAGCGTCCCCCGTGCACATAATACAGCACCCACTACCCAAACTGGGACTGCACAGGAGTCAGTACAATGGGTAGCGGCAGCTATAGGGCAAGCTCCGTTCAACGGCACTGAAGGGGTATATGCAAAAATACAACAGCATTGCATGCTTATATCGCATGTGCAGCAGCACTGTAAGCCCCCCACCAACAGTACCTCCCAGACCGCAGTAAAAGTGCAGGCTTCTTTATTATACAACCGGTTTAACGTCCGAAGCAGAAATACACGTTATCAAATTGGTACTTTCAGTGGTGAAGGTTGCAGTGTGTAATGAATCATAATGGATTAATCCTATCCTTGGAGTGCTCAAATACATTTTGGGAAAGCTTTCTTCAGGGAACTACACTTACAAGTCCACATTTGCTTTCAACCTCTGTGTGCAGTATGACGACCTTCCTAGTTTAGCTTCCTCTGCAGTTCTGTTCTCTTTGACAGTGAGTTATCACAGCTACCACATTCACATAGCATTGTCAGTCCCTGACTTGGAGACAGTCACAGAAGCATGCACGATTTACAAAATGAAGGACCGCATCCCCACTCGTAATGCAGTGCTTCTTTCAGACCATGTTCCATCTAGGCACCCCAAGCCTGCCCAAATGTAGGGACAACGTCCGCCTCTTCTGGGACACAAAAGTGTCATTCTTTATCCTTTGTGCATACGCAGCGTTTCTAGGTACTTCTTGCGCTCCCTTTAGGCCTGGCCAAGACTCCGCTTTAGGTGCTTGCCACGCTCGTAGTTAAAATAATTATTGAGAGACATCCTGGTAAATATTGCTGAGTGTATAAAGGAGCTTTCGTTCTGCCCTCTCCACCCATTCATGTTGTCACGTGATCTTCATATTCTGCTTCCGTCCACCATGTCTCACCGCCGCGGATGGTTGGTCGCGCCGCTCCAGCTGCTGGTTTTCTTCTCTCTGAATGACTGCCATTTCCTCTTGCGCACGTTCATTAGGTTTTTTTTAACCTTCCTTTTTGCAGCAGGTAATCTTTATTTTGCAAAAGATGCATGAATTCCTTCTTTTTAATTATTTGTTTCCATAAGTTTCCTAAAAGATGGCTTCTCAAAAGCCAGACATATTGACTTTGGCAGTGTTGTTAAGCTGCTGTTAAGAAGTGCGTGGAAGTGCGGTAACATTGTAGCTGTTTGCAATGGAGTGCCTGGCAATGTATCTAGCCTTGTCTCATTTACAAATCAGATGAAAGCCTTGCTTAAAAATGAAAGTTTTAAACCTTTTCATAAACGCGTGTTCTGTGAAGGTTTAGGTACCAACGTTTTGTGTGTGGGTTTATTTAAAAAAAGAATTTGTCATATGCTTGCAAAATAAGGTAGCTTGAGACTGCCAATGCTTGTTTGCGACAATGAACACAGAGTCTAGATTATCATGCGTTGGCTTGCCTTTTATAAATCATTGTTTCATGGGTGGAAGCATTAAAAAAATAATGTTCAGTAAAATACATCCCTTCTGTTACTTTGGCGGGCTTGAAACCAATGCTCTAAAGCAGTTATGTGAGTATCTACCAACAGAAAACAAGAATAGAAAGAGTACACATTGAAAAACAGCCCCCCGCCCCCCAACCTCTCCTTTTTCCAGCCACCCTTGTCTGGCAGAAACGAGTGCACAGCTTGGGGGCACTGGGAGAGAGTGTCACCTGCTGACCCCTGGCCCAGGCCTTGAGCTGTTTGTTCTGGCCTTCCCATGTTTACACTAGGAGTGCCCGGGCAGCCCTGAGGTAAACACAGGTCGAGCTTGGTCTGGTGCGGGGTGACGAGAGCTACATCTGCATGAACAATGTGTAACAAGCTTTTGCAATGCAATAGGTCTTGCATTTGTGAGAGTTTAACCTATTGGCATTGTAAATGACAATGCTTTTATTTATTTTTTTAAAAACCAACACATAAATAAAAGGCAGTGCCATTTGCAATGTCAATAGCTCAAACTCGCGTAAATACGCGACTGATTGCATTGCAAATGCAATAGGTCTCGCATTTGCGAGACATTACGCTTTTGGCATTGTAAATGACAATGCCATTCATTTATCTGTTTTCAAAACCAACACATAAATAAAAAGTTTGCCATTTACAATGTCAATAGCTCTAACTTTTGCAAAGGCGAGACCGATGCATTGTAAATGCTTGTTACCATTTGTGAGTATTCAATACCCTAAATTTGAATTGAGAATTGACCTCCATTTGTGACTTCATATTTCTTTTAGCGGTGGGCAAAGAATTTGGTACTGCTGGCAGAGTTTTGCCCACTCAGAGCACGGGGTTCTGAAAAATTCAGGAAAGCAACGGAAGTAACTTTTTTTCTCTCACACAGCTCACCGTTTACAAAAAAGTTTTATATAGCGAAAAATAGACGCAAAGGTAGGTATCAGAGAGCTTTACATGAGCACTAGTTATGTTACAAACAGACACATTCCATTTTTTGTTAGACATGGGGAGATTAAGTGATTTGTCCAGAATCACAGGATGTTAATCGCCCCTACCTAGACTAGAACCCAGGGGCCTCATTTATGAAAAGTGACGCATCGCTGCGTGAAAACAGCGATGCGTCACTTTTCACTGCGCACTCCTTGCGACACCAATGATGCGTCATATTTAATGTATGACGCATCATGTCGCAAGGACTTACAGATACGTCAGTATTTCTGACGCATCTGTAAGCGCAAAAGGGACGCATTGCTGGAGTGTGTCACAAAAGTGACGCATCTCCAGCAATGCGTCCTTTCACATGGGGAAAGCCCCATGTGAAAGGGCTTGCGTCAGTCTTACGCCTGCTGTGAGGCAGGCGCAAGATTTTGACGCAACCGCATCCTAAAAGTGACGCAGTGAAATCTCATAGATTTCACTACGTCACTATTACGAGGCTTTTTGCGGGGGAACGCCCCCTCTGCATACATTATACCTGACGCAGGTATAATGTGGCGCAGGGGTTTAAAAAGTAACGCATCTACCTAGATGCGTCACTTTTTAAATATGGCGCAACAAGGCGCATGTTTTACGCCGCAGATGCGTCACAAAAAGTGACGCATCCGCAGCGCAAAACTGACGCAAGCCCTCATAAATGAGGCCCCCGGTCCCCAGCTTCGAGGTCAACCGTCCTAGTCATTAGGCCACATCCTCTCCCCATTATGTTACTCCCAATGTTAACAGTTGGTGATCACGCACAAGAGAAATCGCCGTGGGAAGTCACAGAAGGTTGCTACTACTTGCATTGAGAAAGCTGCTGCTCGCATTGAGGAAGCTGCCACTTGAGTTGAAAATCTACCTATGTGACAGAAAGTAGCAGCACCGTCTTGTGCTCTGCGTGATGCCGTTTGTGCTGATTTTACAGCATGGGAGAAGCTCCTGGTGAGAAAAACCAGCACGAACAGAGCTATGTACCTGATTCCGCAGCTTGAGGTGGAGTTTTTCCGGGCACTTCTCAGAGCACCATGTAGCGCGGCTCCATGAATTCCACCCAAGCCTAATATTTTGTGGATTTGCAGATCTCTTGTTGATTTGACAGAATATTTGATTATAGATACCTGGTGTGAACTAACGTCTGCAGTTGTGGCAACTAAATTTGTGGATTATCCTTTATGGGTCTTTCCTTAAATGCCTGGGCTTCAGTAGATGGATGCACTGTTATGTCTTGTATGTCTTGGATGGCGTGCCTCTTCTGAACAATGTACCCCTGTACCCCTTGCATCATTTTCCTTACTGTCTTGAATATCCTGGGCACCAGTTCTCACATTGACAGTACGTCTCATTGACTCCTTTCCCAACCCTCATGCTTATGCTGTAGGCAACATTGATTTTCTGGGTGCTTACATGTTTTTTCCTGATGGGTCTCTTTTGGGTCATGGAGACTTTGAGACACATTTGTGAATGTGGAAGCAAGATGCTGCAGCCCTGTGAATAGGGAACCAAGGTAAAGTATAATGATATAATTTCTCCTATACTGAGATTGGCTACCATATGCTCGGGTTTTCTTTTCCTTTCAATTATGGGTGTCACTTTTGACAAACTCATGTCATGTCCGCTGAATTTCAATGGCGCTAAATTTACCATTCTGGGAGCACGCTGAACCTACTAAAGCTGTGCCTTTTGGCTCGTAATATTAGAGTCTTCCCTCTTTGACACACTGTGGCTGTCCCAGTCAAGAGATATTTGAGAATATAAATCCTGTTTATTTACCTTTAGGACTCCAGATTTGCTTACCTTCGTTTATTTGTTTACAATGGTTTAACTATATTGGATCTTTTTGATAACCCTACTGTAACATGTTCACAGATCCATGGTGCGATGCGAGATCTTCCCATGTCCACTAGTTCTGCTTGTCATTGTAATTATGGACCATTGTTAATCGGTCTCTTGTACCTATTTGAGAAGTCATTTGTATTGCGTAATGAAACTCGTAATAAAAAACAGTTTCAACAAATAAACATGCGTCTTCTGGTCCTCCCGCACTCTGACCATCCTCTGCAGACGTGATCTTTCTCTGTAGGAGTAGCTACATATTCATCGTTTGTTCGTAAGCACGTATCCACCTCTCTTGGAGGTTTATAATCTTCTTTTCTGTGAAGTTTCGGTTCTTTCTATATTGCAGGCGTGCCCTGATTGACCTTTCAGAAAGTGGTCTTATGTTCCTTTTCTCCCTTTACTTTTTTTCTGACAGTAGGCAGCAGTTCCTATTTCCCAATAATAGGCTGGCCCTGTGTACCAGGAAAAATCAGAGCTCCCTCTTCTACTGGGTTGTTTTAACTCTCATCTCTGATGGTATCCATATTTTTATTTTGTTGATGTGGGCCCTGTTATTTTTCTCTTACTCCAGTTATCTTTTCCTCTACTGCCGGAAGGACTTGGTCTTCCTCTTTGAAATAGTCACTATTGCTCTTCTGGAGCTGTGTCTGAGTCTTACTCTATAGGAGAAGTCACATTTCCTGCTCTATTTGTTCTCCTAACGCCCATCTCTTGGAAAGGTCAAATGCTTATCTTCCGCAGGTTGTCTCAAGGTTCTCGTTTATGGGAGTTGTCACATCTTCTTTGTCACAACGTGTAAACTGGCCCTAATTTCTGACAATTGTTGGATCATTCTCTTGTACAGGTATGCCTTGATCACCCTTACTGTGAATGACCTGATCGCTGCCTACTGCAGAGGTAGCTTTGCCTTCAAATTGTAGTTGGTCGAATGCTGCCATTCTCCATGCATTGCCTGGGTTCACATATTCCTCTTTTCAAGGGAAATGTTGGTCTCTTTAGACTAGACTTTATCTAGTTCTTCTCACAAAGAGAGTTTGAGCTCTCCCTTTCTGGCAGCATACAGGCCATCCTCTTCTCCAGGTGTGCATTGGCCTTCATCCTTTCAAGCTCTCTATCTTCCCCTAGTCTGCCCCAGTACTACTTTCCAAGGTTGTTCATATATTTGCTTCTTCTGGTGAATTTGTGTCTTTCTCAATGAAAGTACTCAGAGTTTCCGAAAGAGATGTGCCCTACCACTCTTTATTGATGGTGATCAGAGCTTTCCATCCTCTTGGCGACCCTGGGTCCAGACCTCTAGGGATTGTCAGATCATTCTCTTCTGTAGGTATGCCTAAGTCTTCCTTCTAACACCATTCAAATGTATCACTTCTTTGAGTGTTCCTGCTTCTTCTCTTTGCTAACTCTAGATCCGCCTCTTCTCCAGTTATGTCCCGTGTCTCTTTGGAGGTATTCAGAGTCTTCTCTTAGATAGCCGTGCCAAGACACGTATCCCTCAGAAATGTTCAATTTTCATCTGCTCTAGTGTATGTTTTTGTGAGTGCTTATGGATTTCACATGCCAAGTATTCCAGATTCCTTTTGGGATGCCACGTTCTTTCTCCCTCCTGTGTGCTGTCTGGTTTCACTCTCAATTTTTGTAGGTCCTGATTGTTATCTTCACTCAGGGCTCCTAACTTTTCTCTCTTCTTGCTGGCCTCTGGCATTCTTTTTGCTTACTCTTCAAATATTGTGCCCTGGTTCACTTTCCCAGTACGTGTAGAATTATCCTACTCCTGTCTGGGTGGGTCCTAGTACTTGGGATCAGTATTCTGCCTAGTCCTCTTTCTACTTAAGTGTTGCCTAGGCAGGCATGTATTAGTCCTGCTTCAGCTTGGGAATGCCCTCATATTTCACTGCACCAGTTATGCCATGCTCACATTTTTAATAAGAATCCAGACTTCCTAACACTTATTGCATGTGTGTGTTGTTTCTCTGTCTCACTAGGTGTCCCTGATACTTCCATGTGTATGCTCAACTTATCTACTGATCAGTGTCCACATTTTCTACTCATCTTGTGTGGCCTTCAAATCCTCTTTATTTAGCATTTCCTAATTTAAACCTACGTCAAATAGACTTCAGTTCATCCCCCTTGCTCTGTGAGCATCTGTATCTATAGCTGGGCCCTGTTACTCATACACACTGGCTTTCCTGCTCTTCGCTGTGCTCTTCATCACTAGCTATAGTGTGGTATTTCCCTGGATGTGTTATGGTTCTTCTTCTTCAGGTTTGACTTGTCCTCTGTTTGTGGCCTATGCATTATTTCTGATGTGATTACGTTTTTATTGACTAGGCCACATTTCCAATGTTTTCTGGGTGTTAACTTGTCTTTCTGTTCTCTGTGACTGTGTGGGACTCTTTCACTGTAATTGTGCATAGATCCTCCTCCTCACTGGATTCCCTTGCCATTATCTTCAGGGTAGCTCAATTCCTCATTTCCGTGGACTCCCCCTATTTAGGGGCTACGATTCTTCTACAAACAGTCTCTTTTCATCTTTCCCATTGTTCTGGGTTTGCCAAAGGCATTCTTTTCGAAGTGTACGCTCTGTTACTTCTTTTCATTTAACACTGCCTTGCTCTTCCCATCACTTGGGTGATTATTTGGCCTGCCTCATCTTAGTTTGATTCTGAACTCTCTTTCTCTCTGTTAGAGTTTTTGCCATTGTCAGGCTTCCAATTAGATTCACTTTTCATTCTGATTGGTTTGGCGCCTCTAGATTAACTCCTGTATAATGAGCTCCCATCCTCCTCCTCCTTCAATGAGCTGAGGGTGACATAGATCTTCTCCCACAGTTACGTTTCAAGACTTCTTTTGGTATCTTCTTTTTCGCCTCATTGACAATTGTCTGATCATTCTTCTTATTGGGTGTGTCCTAGTGCTCCTCCACACTGATTGTGCACTGGTCAGCCTCTTCCTTGGAGGTTTCTGGTGTGGAGAAGCATCACCTCCTATTATGTCTTTGTATACGGGTACTGGAGCTGGGTCTTTGCAGGGGTATCATCGCTAAATGTAAACATTGTAGTGCAGGTCTAATCAGCACCCCAAATGTAGGACAAGCTCCTCGAGAGATAAGCAGGAACCCTAGTCAGCCTTTGATGCCAGTAAAAATATGGTGCTGATAGGTGAAGGTCAGAGCGGGCTGGCACTGGGTTTGGCATGGAGTGCATGTCTGCAAGGAACGATTTTCTGTTCTTTGATTTGTTGAGTTCAGTAAGCAAAGGTTGGGCTCTTAAACATTTGCACATTCCTAATTTGCATTTGCACAGACATTAGGGAGCCCTGACATGTTTGAAAATGGGTATGAACAGGGGGGTTACCCAAACATAGTCACTGGGGCCTGGGTTCAATATGTACTGAGAGGAAGGGGTCCCAGTGTCTGTGTAAATTAATGTTATACAATCAAAAACAAAAAATTTGCAACACATTAACTGAGTCCACATTGTTTTAATCACAACGAGACTGGGTATATTAAATATACACAAGAAC
This sequence comes from Lissotriton vulgaris, assembly GCF_964263255.1. NCBI lineage: Eukaryota > Metazoa > Chordata > Amphibia > Caudata > Salamandridae > Lissotriton > Lissotriton vulgaris. The sequence goes on from NC_141687.1 coordinate 1,200,398,896, forward strand.
AAATCAATAGGTACAATTGGTTGTACAGTGCCCCAGGGAGGATAGGGGAGGGTGGTGGTAGGTGATCTGGTGAGGATAAGGTAGTGAGGAAAAATAAGTGACAGTAAAATCAATGTATCAAGAAGACTGTATTTGTAAGTCATATACAGTATGATGGACAAATAGTTCATGACAATTGGTTTAGGGGATCATACTTCACATTGAACAGTAAATGAAATAATTGATGGCGTGAAGTTGATAGACCAATGGGCGGTTGTCGACGTTTCGACCCTCAAAATAATGCAGGGTTAGTTGAGCCCTTGCTGTGGGGTCTTCATCAGGACCGGAGAGCGGGGCAGGCAACCTATTCAGGTATATAAAATACAAAATTATACTTCAAAGTAGTGGGATGGGTCTCATGATAACTGATTGGCACACACATATTAAGGCAATTTGATTGGAGGTTAATCTCAGAATACCATCAAATGCTTAATAGATTCGAAAACAAAGGGATTATGCTACGGGGAAATTGGAATTACCTCATGATAACTGATTAACGCACAGTTATTCAGGCTATTTGGATAGAATGCATCAGAAGATATCATCGAATAGGTATACGAACTTGGTTGGTTAAAAGGAATCATAAATCTGATTTGAAGGAAACAAGATCACAGGGGTGTACACGAGCGTAAAGAGCCAGAAAACGGCCCGGAGGTTAGCATCGGCTGAATCGCTAATACAGTATTGCCCGAAGGAATACCTTAATATGTGATATAGAATGTCGAGGTCCCAAGCCATCAGTCGGTTAGATCCTATCATGCAGATGGTGTCTAAAAATGGAACATGTAGATCGAGGCTTTAGTGGGTCACAATGAACCATGATTTAGGCATTTAGAACAATCACGGTAGAAATGAATTACACATTGACTTACCCTATGGTAATTATCAAAATCTTCACTGGGTTACAGCGAAGGGTTAATGAGGTGACTGTGGTTCCTGTGGGTACAAGGGGGGGAAGACGCAATCACTGCCTGTCCATATACTGATGAGTAAGAAGAGGTGCTCGTCAGAGGAATTGATTGCTTACCCGGTACTTGGAAAATTGCTTACCCGGTACTTGGAAAATGCGTCGGAGACCGGCCATTAATCAGAGGTCTGGGAGTTCTAAAGAGAAGATTAAGTGGGCGTTACTATCTCAGATATCGAGTGTCTGAAAGTCACCAAGAGGAGCGGAGATGTCCCGCGGTAGTGAGCTTACTTTGAAAATGCTGATTCAATCGTGCAACGGACGCAGCTCGTTGTCGCAATGGAGAACCGTTGTTCCTGTTTCTAATATCACCATGGTGATCGTACCACGTGGTGACTGCACCGCTTGCCGACATAGAAAAAAGACTGCACATCAACGCGGTCAGGAAGGGGAAACTAAGGACATTTAGGAGATTTAATAGGTTCAAATTATCCTATTTACAAAATCGTCATCCTTGGGATACAATTAATGGTGGAATATAAGGAAATATTAGGGGACCATGAATATTAAACGCCCCGCGAGAAAACCATTGGTATTGGTATACACATGATGTAATGCATATCGTTACTTACAGATTGGCGAAAGTTGGTATAAAGATGTAAAATGACAACATTAAAGATCATTACTGACATTACATACACGGTCAGAATATGTAATTAAAGCGAACAATAAATCACTGAATATGAAGATGGTGTACCTCCAACAATGGGGTAAAGACCAATCCTGAACAGCTGACAGTCCTGTTACCTGTGGCGCACCTCTCACATGAGGGTGTAGGCCAGTGCTTCTCAAGTTGGTGTTTATACATAGTTAGATGAAAAATTTTAATTTGCGTTGCCTGAAAATTTAAATAAGCGTTGCTAGTTGTGAGAAAGAGCTATCATGCTCATTCAGACCTGTCTCAATTGAGTCAAAGAAATATATCCATTTCAGTTCACGTGTATTTAAGATGCCTGTGATGTTCCCACCCCGTGGGCCCAAAGTGGCTTTCTCTATTACCACCCATTTAAGGTTGTCCGGGGAATGTCCTGCACCCTCAAAGTGGTCTACTAAGGGAGCCCCCTGTACGTGGCACCTAATCCTGCTCATGTGCTGAAGAATCCTCGATTTTATTTTCTGCTGTGTTTGTCCAATGTAGATTTTATCACACGGGCAGATTATGGCATAGATCACATTGGCCGAATTACAGTTGCTATGTTTCTTGAGCCTAATTTTATGTCGGGAATACTGAAATTCCTTCGTCTGGATGGTAGTGTCACAGGCTTTACATTGTCCACATCTTGTATGTCCAACCGCAGGGGGTAAATCCCAGAGTGAAGTGATAGTCGGCTCTTCTGGTGTTGGGAGTAGTGACCGTACTACAAAGTTCTGGATGCTTTTGGCTTTCTTGAAAAGGGGCCCCCATGGCTACTCCTGAGGTTTGGAGGTAGAAATTGTTTTTGAACAGGAAGAAATTCTTCGTCATTGCAATTCTTAGTAATGCCACAATACATTCTGATGGTACTTGTACTGGGGCAGGTCGTTGTTGTAAGCACCGCAATATAACACTGAAGGCTTCTTGTTGGGGGATGCGTATGTATAGTGAGACCACATCACATGTTGCTAGTCTTTGAAGATGGTGGTCAAACGGTTGATTTTCGACGATATTGATCGTGTGCATAGTATCTCTGAGGTAAGATTGTGTAGACTCAGCCAAGGGTTTCAAAAAGAAGTCAATGTATTTTCCAAGAGGCTCAAGGATGGAGCCACAACCCGACACGATTGGGCGGCCAGGGGGAGTTACCATACTTTTATGTATTTTGGGTATGGTATAGATTGTTGCCAGTCTTGGATGTTTTTGATTGAGGTATTGAAACTCGTTGTCTGATAGGAAGCCTTGGTCGAGACCAGCTTGGGTTAACTCTAGGATCTCTTGGGCAATAGCCTTGGATGGATCAGAGCGCAGTAGTTGGTAGCTGGTGACATTGCCTAGTTGTCGTAGGATTTCAGATTCATAGGCCGAGGTGTCTTGAACAACTATCGACCCGCCTTTGTCCGCGGGTTTGATCACGACTTGGGTGTTGCGGGCTAGCGATTGTAGTGCAGCCTTCTCACGTTTACTGGTGTTGTACTTGGTAAAGGATTTGGTATGTAAAAGTACTTGAACGTCTCTCCACACCACCGCTTCATAGGCTAGAATCTTGTGACTCATTGTGCTGGCAAAAGGGACAAAGCCACGCCATCAACTTCCTAGATATTACCATCTATGAGGAATCAGGGATATTACTCACTACATTGTACCGGAAACCGGCTGAGAGAAATTCATTGCTGCAATATAATAGTCATGACCCGAGGGCGCTCTGTGACAATTTGCCCTTTGGGCAATTCTTACGGATCCGTAGGAATTGTTCCAGTAAAGAAAATTACTTCAAACAATCAGATGATCTCGCAAACCGATTGCACCAACGCGGATACCCAAGACGTCTGGTGAAGAAATCACGCAAACGTGCCTGGTACTACCCCAGAGATGAACTACTCGCAGTCAAAGACAAACGTGATCAATCGAACAATAGAATTGTCTGTGTTACTACCTTCAACACGAAAAGCAACAAGATCAAACGCATAATCAATCAGCACTGGCAGCTTATATCGGAGGATATCAACCAATCTCAAACTCCCCTACATGCTTTCAAGAAAGCCAAAAGCATCCAGAACTTTGCAGTACGGTCACTACTCCCAACACCAGAAGAGCCGACTATCACTTCACTCTGGGATTTACCCCCTGTGGTTGGACATACAAGATGTGGACACTGCAAAGCATGTGACACTACCATCCAGACCAAGGAATTTCAGTATTCCCGACATAAAATTAGGCTCAAGACACATAGCAACTGTAATTCGGCCAATGTGATCTATGCCATAATCTGCCTGTGTGATAAAATCTACATTGGACAAACACAGCAGAAAATAAAATCGAGGATTCTTCAGCACATGAGCAGGATTAGGTGCCACGTACAGGGGGCTGCCTTAGTAGACCACTTTGAGGGTGCAGGACATTCCCCGGACAACCTTAAATGGGTGGTAATAGAGAAAGCCACTTTGGGCCCACGGGGTGGGAACATCACAGGCATCTTAAATACACGTGAACTGAAATGGATATATTTCTTTGACTCAAATGAGACAGGTCTGAATGAGCATGATAGCTCTTCCTCACAACTAGCAACTCTTATTTAAATTTTCAGGCAATGCTAATTTAAATTTTTCATCTAACTATGTATAAACACCATCTTGAGAAGCACTGGCCTACACCCTCATGTGAGAGGTGCGCCACAGGTAACAGGACTGTCAGCTGTTCAGGATTGGTCTTTACCCCATTGTTGGAGGTACACCATCCTCATATTCAGTAATGTATTGTTCGCTTTAATTACATATTCTGACCGTGTATGTAATGTCAGTAATGATCTTTAATGGTGTATGTTGTCATTTTACATCTTTATACCAACTTGCGCCAATCGGTAAGTAACGATATGCATTACATCATGTGTATACCAATACCAATGGTTTTCTTGCGGGGCGTTTAACATTCATGGTCCCCTAATATTTCCTTATATTCCACCATTAATTGTATCCCAAGGATGACGATTTTGTAAATAGGATAATTTGAACCTATTAAATCTCCTAAATGTCCTTAGTTTCCCCTTCCTGACCGCGTTGATGTGCAGTCTTTTTTCTATGTCGGCAAGCGGTGCAGTCACCACGTGGTACGATCACCATGGTGATATTAGAAACAGGAACAACGGTTCGCCATTGCGACAACAAGCGGCGTCCGTTGCACGATTGAATCGGCATTTTCCAAGTAAGCTCACCACCGCGGGACATCTCCGCTCCTCTTGGTGACTTTCAGACACTCGATATCTGAGATAGTAACGCCCACTTAATCTTGTCTTTAGAACTCCCGGACCTCTGATTAATGGCCGGTCTCCGACGCATTTTCCAAGTACTGGGTAAGCAATCAATTCCTCTGACAAGCACCTCTTCTTACTCATCAGTATATGGACAGGCAGTGATTGCGTCTTCCCCCCCTTGTACCCACAGGAACCACAGTCACCTCATTAACCCTTCGCTGTAACCCAGTGAAGATTTTGATAATTACCATAGGGTAAGTCAATGTGTAATTCATTTCTACCGTGATTGTTCTAAATGCCTAAATCATGGTTCATTGTGACCCACTAAAGCCTCGATCTACATGTTCCATTTTTAGACACCATCTGCCTGATAGGATCTAAATGACTGATGGCTTGAGACCTCGACATTCTATATCACATATTAAGGTATTCCTTCGGGCATTACTGTATTAGCGATTCAGCCGATGCTAACCTCCGGGCCGTTTTCTGGCTCTTTACGCTCGTGTACACCCCTGTGATCTTGTTTCCTTCAAATAAGATTTATGATTCCTTTTAACCAACCAAGTTCGTATACCTATTCGATGATATCTTCTGATGCATTCTATCCAAATAGCCTGAATAACTGTGCGTTAATCAGTTACCATGAGGTAATTCCAATTTCCCCGTAGCATAATCCCTTTGTTTTCGAATCTATTAAGCATTTGATGGTATTCTGAGATTGACCTCCAATCAAATTGCCTTAATATGTGTGCGCCAATCAGTTATCATGAGACCCATCCCTCTACTTTGAAGTATAATTTTGTATTTTATATACCTGAATAGGTTGCCTGCCTCTCTCTCCGGTCCTGATGAAGACCCCACAGCAAGGGCTCAACTAACCCTGCATTATTTTGAGGGTCGAAACGTCGACAACCGCCCATTGGTCTATCAACTTCACGCCATCAATTGTTTAATTTACTGTTCAATGTGAAGTATGATCCCCTAAACCAATTGTCATGAACTATTTGTCCATCATACTGTATATGACTTACAAATACAGTCTTCTTGATTCATTGATTTTACTGTGACTTATTTTTCCTCACTACCTTATCCTCACCAGATCACCTACCACCACCCTCCCCTATCCTCCCTGGGGCACTGTACAACCAATTGTACCTATTGATTTATTCTTGTGTATATTTAATATACCCAGTCTCGTTGTGATTAAAACAATGTGGACTCAGTTAATGTGTTGCTAATTTTTTGTTTTTGATTGTATAACATTAATTTACACAGACACTGGGACCCCTTCCTCTCAGTACATGTTTGAAAATGAGCTGGTGTTGAAGACCAAGTTAAGATACCCATATGCACGTAGAACATGTTTAATGACGAATTTGCTGACACACCCAGTGGATGTGTAATAGCTTTGTGATGGGATAGTGTTAGCTCGTGAGAGGGATTACGTACAACACACATGCTGAATCCCTGGTGAGAGACCAAAAAGTAATTCTTAACATAATATGCACTCGGTTCCAAGGCTAGGCCCAGCATTGCTTTTGTTAGAATATTTTTCCAAAAATCCAGCACATACTGTGGACCTAATTCGTGCGGTAAAAACATTCTTTTTTAACAACATCTCTTATTGGTCCCAGTGTGCCCCTCTCAAAGGCAATAATTTATTTTATAAGAGAATTAGCAGAACAAGAACGTATTTCCACAGTCGCGTTGTGTCTCTTCCCTGAAAGCTGTTTCACGGAAAGAACCAAAAGATCTGCTGTCTACGTGCTTACAGTTCGTTAATACCCATGGTTTAATCCGTAAAAGTATTAGTGCCAGGGCCCAACATTTTGGTCAGAAGCCCAGAGCAGGCGCTATCGAAGGCCAAGGCTGCGTAAGCTGGAATCCACCTCATGTCTATCTAACCCACCACCAGACATTCTCTGCCTCTTTTCCTCACTCTCGCAGGTACTTTTTTCATCCCTATGTTCTCCCTTTGTTGCTGTGTTTCCGTGTTTCTCTTTGTTCTTCTTTGCCCCTTTTGTGGCTTTTCTCTCTTGCTGTGGATCAAAATCTGTTGAGGAAAAATAGGTGAATCCCCCAAAAGAATGAATGCAGGAGGGTCCACCTGAACTACTGGTTCAAATTAAGCGCTGTTTAATGCCCATGAGTCAATGATAAGAGGGCTAAAAACAATACTTGCACATGCTTCGCCGATGCGTCCTTGTCAGTTGCCTGGTGAAACGCTCCTGGCATGGCTGGATAAGAGTAACATGTCTGAAATGAACTGCGCATAACCATATTTCCTTGGGTGCAGATACTGTGGGGCTTATTTATAAGAAACTGACACATCTGTACAGATGTGTCAGTTTCCCTGCGCCTGCGTGCAAAACCCTTATGACACCATGGATGCGCCATATTTACAATACGGCACACCATGGCGCAAGGATTTACAGATGTATTGTATTGTATTGTAATTGCATTTATATAGCGCTTACTAACCCTGACGAGGCGTCAAATCGCTTTTTCGGCGAGTAGCACGCTTCTCCGGGACCCATAGAGGATTAGTGTTGAAATAGTATAATGAAACATGCAAGTATATTTTAAGTGGTGGATAGGTTAGTCAGTTGTTTGGATTTGGAATGTTAGAAGAAGGATAGAGGAGGACAAAAGTTTGTATTTATATAGCGCTTGTTGACATACGCTATTCAGGAAGCCTATTAAGGATTAGTGGTGAATTAATATGGTGAAATATGTAGTAATTTCAGTGGTGGATATTAGTCAATTACTTGGAGTGAGAAGAATGGCAGAGGGATAAAAGGGGAGGAAAGATTTGCATTCATATAGCACTTGTTCCCCTGATGGGTGTTGAAGCGCTTTTCTGGCGAGTAGCAAGCCACTCCAGAACCCATAAAGGATTAGTGTTGAAAATTAGAATAGTATAAATATGAAGTAATCTGAGTAGTGGATATGTTATTCAGTTATTTGGGTATTATATTAGTATAGTTGAATATGGAATTTGAGAAGTGAACATGTTAGTCTGTTAATTTTGATTGAAAAGGATAGTGGAGGGATAAAAGAGTGAAGGATTTTTTTTTTTTAGGTCTTAGCAGTAGGAGGAGGAGGAGGCTTTTGGATGAGTAAAAAGGAGTTTTGGATGGGAGGAGTCAGAGAGAAGAGTTTAGAAAGGTTTGTTTTAGGGGATCGGTATTGTAAAAAGAGGTGTCAGATGATGCAAGGAGGGGTAGAGTAGGAGAGAGTTTAGAAAGGGCTATTTTGGCGATCATAGTAGTGGTATGGGGTTTGGGATAAATGAGAGAGTGGATGTAGAGGATGTATTGATAGATGTATAGGATGAGAGATAGGGTAGTGCATTGGAAGGAGTAGTAGAAAGAAGTTTGAGATGAGTCAGAAGGTTGGGCTAGAAGATATATTGAGCGAAGTATAGGCTGAGAAAAAGGGTATGTGAATTGCAAATGCTAAATTAGAAGAAAGTGATAAATATATAGATCCATAAGTACATTGAAAGTATATAGATACATAAAGGAAGTAATTATATGTAGATGAAAGATATTGATAGAGGCTCAGGATGAGAAATAGGGTAGTGCATTGGATATGCTTTTTCAGGAGAAAAGTAACAAACACACAGATCCAAGTACATGGAAGGTACATAGATGCACAATTGAAGTATGTACATGTAGACCAAAGATGATTTTTATTTATTTATTATTATTTTTTCTCTTAACATAATATTTTACATGTTTATACAAAGTAATACACAAAGATAGGTACATATCTATAGTGAAAACAAATGCTTATATACAGAGGGATATGCTGTAAATTTCTGTTCGCGTATGGTGCTTATGTGGTGGAAGAGCCAAATCTTGAGTAGTTTTCTGAAGATAAGGTGATTGTCGGTGGACCTTATGTTGGGGGGTAAAGAGTTCCATAGTTTGGATGCTTGAACAGAGAAGGATGTGCCACCCATGGTTTTATCTTGTATGGTGGGATTTTGAGGCGAGATGCTCCTTTAAAGCGGAAGTTCCTTTGTTGAATGTGTTTGGTGATTTTATTCCTGATGAAGAAATGTCCTATCCATGTATTGCTTTGTGGGTGATACAAAGCAGCTTGAACGTGGATCTTCTGGCAACCGGTAACCAATGCAGGGCTTTCAAGGCAGGGAAGATGTGGTCTCGCGGTTTGATATGCAAGAGTGATCTGGCAGCCGAGTTCTGAATCCGTTTCTAGTCTTTTCATGGTCGTTAAAGGTGATCCGTGGTAGAGGCTATTGGGGTAATCGAGTTTGGATAGAACAAGGGAGATGGTAGCTTGGACCTTGTGTGGAAATCCCAAATGAGGGAAAATTAGTCGCAGCGTTTTTATAGTAGCAAAGCTTGATCTTGCTAGTTTATCCACTTGGGCATTCATCGACATCTTGGAGTCCATGGTCATTCTGAGGTTTCTTACTTCCTTTGATACTTTAGGCAGTGATCCCAGTCCATCAGGCCATGCGGCAAGCGTTTTCTAATGTTTCCAATCGCCACACATGAGTATTTCAGTTTTTGAAGCATTCAATTTGAAATGGCTCCAAGTCATCCACTGATCCACGGCTCTGAGACAGCTGAAAATTGGTGATTTTTCAATGTCTTTGGGGCATTCCAGTTGAAGGAGTATTTGCGTGTCATCTGCATAGGTATAGCACGTGAGGTGAAATTTATTGATCAGTACTGGTAATGACTTCAAGTAGATTTTGAAAAGCATGGTCGAGATGATAGAACCTTGAGGGACCCCTGCTTTTGTGGAGTACGGTTTGGACGAGAAAGGTGGGGTATGGTTGACATTAGTTCTGTGTCAAAAGGTAGGACGCGATCCAGTCTAGAGCAGTTCCCTCTATGCCGGCTTCATAAAGTCTTTGTTTCAGAGTGTCATGGTCAACCTTGTCAAAGGCAGCTGAGAGGTCCAAGAGAAGTAGTGCAGCAACCCCGTTGCGGTCAACTGTTTTCTTTAGGTCATCCTAGATGGCAAAGAGGGCAGATTCAGTGCCTCTTCCTGGACGGAATCTTGTTTGGAAGTCTGAAAGTATGTTATTCTCTTCAATGAATTGTGATATCTGGGCGAACACTGATATTTCTATCAGTTTGCCCAGGAAAGTTCATTTGTAATGGATCTGTAGTTATCAGGGTTCAGCGGGTCCAAGTTTGTTTTCTTCTGTAAAGGGCGTATGTATGACTTTTTGAGTTCTTCTATAAATATTCCGGTAGTTAAGGAATCGTTGATGATTCTTATTACTGGAGTGGCAGCAGAGGTTGTTAAAAGAATTGTCTTGAAAGTTTGTGGCGGACAGGGGTCAGAAGGGATGCCGGCAGGCCTGCTTGCTTTGACCAGGTCCATAAATTCATTGTGTGAGATGTGTTGGAAGGAACGGAGAGGCTTGATTAGAACATTCTTGGATTGTTGTTTTGTACAATGTTAGTGCTGGTGCTTTGTTTCTATTTTAAGTACGAGTCCAATGTGTCTGCTTCATCCATGTAATGATTTGCCAGTTTGTCTGTGAAATCTTGAGTAACAGGATGAGTTCTTTCTAGGCAATTTGGGTTACGAAATTCATTGAGTATTTTATAGAATTCTTTATTTGCACATTTAGCGTTTTGAATTCTGTCTGAATAGTACCTTTTCTTAGCTTTTTTGCTAGCCGACTTGTATAATCTGTTAATTTTCTGCAGGTGAAGTTTGTCTTGTTTGGCGTTTGTTTTGAGCCAGGTATGTTGCAGCTTTCTAATTTGTTGTTTTTGTCTTTTATTTCTATGCTTCTCCAAGGCGCTTATTTTCTTTTGTTCTGTTGTGTGGTTTTGAGTGGTATCAGGATGTCAAAAGCTTCCTGTAGTCACTCATATAGATTTTGAACAGAATGTATGGTTTCCAGATTTGTACTGGATGTTAGTTGTGTTTCCAAGTGTTCCAAATTGAGTTTGTTCCATGGCCGATAGGTGAATGGATGTAAGGTAGTTTTAGGTGAGTCGCTTAGCGTTGATTTATGGTGGAAAGCAAGCAAGTGGTGGTCTGACCATGTCACTGGAGTTATAGTTTGAAAGGTAACTAGTTCAGTATTAGCAAAAATGACATGTATGATATGTCCAGCGGTGTGTTTGGGATTGTGGACAATCTGATGCAGGTTCAATGCGTCTAGTCCAGTGATTATTGTTTTTGGATGGGTCATTTTGGGTTTATCAAACCAAATGTTAAGGTCACCCAGAACGCATAGGTTGGAGTGTATTGTTATCAGGTTTGAGACTGTGTATAGAAGTGCTTCTGGGAATGTTGCCTTGCTAGATGGAGGTCTGTAAAGGAGCACGAAGTTACAGGAGGAAGACGGTGTAGGATTGCATCTTGTTAGAAGAGCCTTACAATTCTTTATGGAGATGTTGTCAATTTTAGTGATATGTATTGTTTGCCTGAATACAACAGCTAGACCACCTCCTTTTTTGGCTATACGATTTTGGGTGATTATTTGATAGCCTAGAGGAATGGCTTCATCAGGACTGGACTGGAGCCATATCCTCTCCCAACCATGATTGGGTTATGAATAGTATGTCTGGTTTTGCATCAGTGAGAATGTCGTAGATGTGATGCTTGTTTTTAGAGATGGATCGAGCATTTATTAGTAGACAGTTTAGTGAGTGGCCTTTGGTGATAGTGGGACTTTGTTTTGTAGAAGAGGGATCAGTATTGTGTGGGTTTGTAGCAGGTGTGTTTTTAGTGCTGGTATTAGCTCTATTAGGATAGCAATTGTGTAGCTATTCTGTATCGTGTTCCTCATCCAGCATGCTCAGAAGGCATTTTGTTGGGTCTGCGTGTGTATGAGTTGGAGATGGTGTTTGAGAGTGAGTTGGAGTGCTGTGTTGCTTTTGTGATGTAACATTGTTCTGAAGTAGACATGGGGAAGCAAAGTTGTGAGGTGTGGAATGTTGCTTATATTTTTTGTGTGTGTTTAAGGCAGAAGGTGTATGAGTCAGGGGAGGTGGTGCAGCATGTGGGTCATGTAGTAGTGTTCTAAATTGTCCAATGGATGAGAGGCGGTTAGAAGAGAGGTGCTGTATTGCTGTATCTGTGTTAGGTGTGGTGGAAGAGTGAAATCTTCGCAAAAGTCACGCATTGCTGGAGTCGTGTCGCAAGCACAACACAACTCCAGCAGTGCATGGGGAGGCCTATTTCTAATAGACTGCATCACTTCTTACACATGCTCCAAGCAGGAGTAGCGTTTTGACGCATTGGCGTCCTGGAAATGGCGCAGTGAAATCTTATAGAGACTGTGTCATTTCTATGAGGTTTTCCCGCGTGGGAATGCCCACCCAGTATACATTATACCTGATGCAGGTATAATGTGGTGCAGGGCTTTACAAGGTGGCGCATCTCCCTAGATATGTCACGTTATAAATGGGCCACAATGTGGCACATTGTTTTCACCGCTGCTGCGTCATAAAAAGTGACACAATGGCGGTGCAGAAATTGTCACAAGGTGCTTGTAAATCTGCCCCTGAGTGCTTGGAACAGCTCCCACAAGAATAGAGGAAGTTAGATTGTGAGAAGCAATTCTCACCCAAGTGGCATTGATTTCCAGCCAGAGAGATACACGAAGACGGTGGATGTGAGCTCTAGATATTCTCCTTATGGAAGCAGTTCCCCCTTGTGGAGCTACAAAGGGACGTTCTTAAAATGTTGTGCATTGGTGACAGAGCCTTTCATTTCGAATAAGCAATAACAGACGTATAAAATAAAAACTGTTTTAGATAACAATTACTAAATTTATACAATGCGTATTTAATGTTGTCCTTAAGCGTTTTGAAAATACTGTCAAGCTGCCTGAGAGCTATAAAAAGCCTCGATTTAAATGTATAAAAATGTAATCATTTTTTTACTCACCATGTCACATAATGGTCTCCAAGACCAGTCTGTGCGTAACAGCCTAGTTGTTTGGGGGGAGTGAGAAATGGGGCATCACAGTCTTGCCAGCTCTTATCTGTGACTGGGGGTTAGGGGCAGCCTCTGGGCTCAGTGGCACCCGTGCCCCACTAACCCCGCTGTGGGTACTTCTCCTTCCTTGGCTCCCACTTTCCAGTTAATGACAGAAGAGGACATCAGAGCGAGGTGCAGGAGGTCAGTATTGTGAGAGACGCTCCTCCTTCTAGCCTTATACTGTAAGTGATAATTAAGACGCAGATGCCTGTCCGTCCCTCCTTTTGTCTCTCAAGTGGCGCCCAGGAGGCCTTTCGAAATTGTGACACAGGGTGCACTAAGGCATAATCAGGGAGGAGAAGGGGCGGGTACAGCAAATGAGAAGAAAGAAGCGTAGTACAAATTCACACCAAACATGCTAAGAATCGTTTAAACCCGGTAAGCAGACCTGGGTAGGACTTTTACGACACACCTAGGAGTGATGAATATACATGAGTATCCAGTACGTAAATGGAGCACATTGCATATGCACGTGAGTTTTGAAAGGCACATCCTGGAACAGTTTGGCTGTGGACAGGCCAAAGTGGAGGGGACCTTACCACCATGAAATGTCCTTTTTTATGACCTAGTCTTGTTTTGTGCTGCATGTGCCACATGTGATACTTCAGATAATGTGTAGTGGAGAAGCACAGGCTTTCATTGGATCATTTAATTAGACCTGCTTATTTGAAGTTCTGTTGGATTCAGGTGCATTCAATCTTAGCATTTTTGTGACGACTTACAGGTTGGGCTGAAACACAATCTGTTACGAACTCTGCTATTCAGTATTCTGCACCCTGAAACCCTTCTGCAATATTTGCCAATTATCCGTTGCAACATGGTCACCAACATCATGGCATGTTTCATTGTTAGATGTTATTTGCAAAACATCTTATTTTTCCAGTTTTGTGTTGAATAGGGAACAGGGCTTTTAACAGGATCCTTGACCCAACTAATAACCAGTGCAGACATTTCAGTGCTGGTCGTATATGATCTCTTTGCCTAGGATGTGTGCCAAGCATAGCAGTGTGATGTGAATAACAGGAGTTCTTCAATGTAAAGAGACATAGATGAAGTTTCCATGATGTAATACATGTAGAATTATTGCTCGTATGAGTTACTCTAAGATGGCAGCTATGATTGGTAGAGATTAACGTATCTCTTGATTCTAAAGAGCGACCATTATTAAACATTACCCCACTAAAGTAGCGGTTTCCGGTAAATGAGTAGTGAGGAGATTGACCTGCACACACCAAGAAAGGAAAAGAAGAAGACTCACCTCTGGAGAGAACCAACCATTGAGATGGGTGACCAAGTATGTGTGCAATTTGGCCCTGTGCTGCAATCTCACCAACTGGTGATCTGGGAGGACCCTGCCCTGTTCATTATTTTTGTGCTCGTGGACAGCACAGACTCTAGGTATTAAGTGTTCAGCTAAGGCTCTCAACTTGCTGAAAAAGTACAACCATAACTAGGCCTAGTGTTCCACATCTGATCCTCCCATTTAGAGTGAATTACGATGTATGTGCTTTAAATAGAGTGGAGAGGGACATCCTCCAACTGTTGGCGCATGCCCTTTCTTCTCTACTTAGTGTATAAAGTGTCTGAAGCGCTCCGCACTCTTTCTCTATATAGTCTTACAAGAGAAAGTAAAAAGCCAAGCGTCACAAATGGAGGTTTTGAATCTAGGCGCACCATTAGTCAATCAAATCAGTTTGTATTAGATTATTGGACTTGACCATTTATTGACAAGCTTTGAGTGATGTAATGGTCTGAACAGCCAAACCAGCCCAAACACTCTCAAATTGAACTTATCGACTACTACTAAATCTGCCCCTTAACCAATGTATCTTTTGCAAGTTTATTGTAAGAATACTTATTTTCTACAATGTTACCTTTAGCAGCGCTTTTCTCTGCACAGCCACATTGCATAGCAGAAAACAATAAGGACCTGATTCACAAAACATTCTTCCATGACATGGAACTTACCCAATAGACATTTATTGAAATTTGGCAGTTAAATACAAACAGCGTCTACTTAAAGAAAAAAGACTTTTCTCAACCGTGCATGAACTCCTTTCTGAAAAGCATATCTCCTGTAGAATAATGTGCTTACTGATTTTCATTTGGGAGTGTTAAAACAAAAACATTCCTATCATTACTGAAGCAAAAGGTTCCTTAAATGTATGTGAAGCTTGCAAAATGCATCTTTGCAATTTTGTATACTCATATTAGTTCTTTCTTTCAGAAGCAAAACAGCAATTGATTCTAAATCCGCTGCCATTCTTCAACTCATATCTTGTGAGTGTGTCCGGTAAATTATATTGAAGCAGGTAAGCTTTAATGATTAATGATATTATAATTCCATGCAATGCTTTTGAGCAACTCAAAAATTCCCCTTTAAATGAACTGATGGTTTTTTAGGTCTCACCTAGCATTGCAGCGCATGTTCTGCACGCTCGGCGAGACATATAGTGAGAAAGGAGATTTCAGAAGGGGACTTGAAGCCCCGCCTATCATTTTCATTGGACCACATGAGCGTTTATGCTAAACGCTGGCATCCCTTTGAAAATGATGCTTTTTATCCACTGCCCTTTCTACCTTTCGTCTGGCCCATCCGGACTTGGTCATCTTCTTCACAGCTGTTGTGAAGCAATTTCTTATCTCAACATCAGCCACATGTTTATTTTTGCATTTCCATATGTCAGAACTGCAGTGGAGAAACAGATGTTCACCACCTGTTTATTTCTTTATCTTATCAGGAATTTCAGCGTAATGCTCAGACAGAGTGCAGTGGGTCAGACAACTGGCAACAGACTGTAGGAATGAATCCAGGGCAGGAGCCCTTTTCTTCAGCCCTCAGATGATGGCAGCTCTCCGAGCTCAAAGCACCTGCTCTGCCTGCGCTGACTACAACAAACGGCTTAAAGAATCCTCACACTGCAAGCACTGCAACCTAGAGGACAGCCATTGTGCTTCCATGAATTGCTGAAACTCACACGCTCCATAGGGGTAAGTGACAAAGAAACATGTCCAACCATATTCCAATTGTGCATCCTTTTCTTTAACTCCCACCCCCTTTAAAACAATCCATATGATTTTGTCTTCCTCAACAGAACACGGCTGGGTTTCCTAGTGAGTATAATTTTTAAAATTCCCCTGCACACTGTTCTTCACACACAGCACTAATATTCTAGCAATTCGCAAATCAGGTAATTCCTCCAGCCCAAACTTCTATACCATTGTTTCCACACAGTAATTGGACCGGCTATACTAAACACATATTTTCAATTTCCTTAGATGTCCCCAACATTGTAGGTCCTGAAGAGACCCTACATCCATATTTGGGTTGAAACGCCGTCGACAATTAAGAAAAGTGAACTACTGTAACTGGCATTCTACCACTGTATAGATGTTATGTACTATGAAAAATGAGAATGGTCGCATTTTGGAAAACAACAAAGTCTAATTGAAACCTTTCACATATTGCTGCAGAAATGCTATTTTTATGTTTTTGGTTCATAATTTCACTTGGGACACATTACACAACTGTAAATAATTTTTGATAGTTCATGTAAAATCGCTTTCACTGTATATCCAAATATAAATACATTTATTGAAAAACGTAATCAGTGTTTCTGGCTTGATTTCTATCTATCTCACCAAATCCCTACATATATATGCAATTTTTGGCTTCTTCCTTCAATCTAATATTAAGTATCTTCCCCACAGGAGCCACTGTTTTTTACTTAAAATACTGCTTTCATCACACAGCGCCTACAGAAGTCAGGGCAGGAGGGCATCTTTCACCACGCGGCACCTAGGTCAGGACCAACCCTATTATTGCGAGCATGAATTAGCGCAGCAGCGCGAGCATGACCTCAGGTCACAAGATGATGCAAAGAGCAAGAAGCTGCTCTACGTATCACCGTGCACCTGTAATAACCGCGGGGATAAAAGGCGTTTTGAAATACTCGGTGAGATCACTGTCACTGCAGCCAAACAAATAACCGGGGCTCGGAACTGTTTCCTGCCAGTAGACTCCCATGCTGGCACCTCGAACGCCCACATGCCTCGAGGTTGTTACTGCTAGTCAGGCTCTGTTTAAACACTTAAACTGCCACCCAATCAAACATTAGGTAAGTGCAGCTTCCACCTTACGTGCTATCGCTGCTCCATCAAGACCCCCTGCATTTACCCGTGTAGAGCGAATGTGGAAGACATAGACATAGAGTTGGTGAATGATGTCCCCATGGAACGGACAGAGTTCATACCATCCAACTAAAACTGGCTGATTTGAGTATCAATGTATGTTTAAACCAGAATGTTTAGTGTACTACCCTCCATCACCCTCATTATCCCCATCCGTGCCACAGTAGAATCTATGGCTCCATGTTGTGCTACAGGCCATCAGCCATCACTAACCTCGAAACATGTCAAGCCTACTGGTTATTGGCTCTCTCCTGACTCATGGCCCTTACAAAGAGGGGAATGGGCCCATATATAAAGTTACTGACTAAACACAAGGTCAGATATCGCACAGTTAGACACATTAGCCAACACATCACCCATCCATCCAGCCTCTCATTCAAAGTTCTTCTCCTGATAACACACAGAACAGAAGCGCTGCATTTTTACATTGATGGGACAGCAGTCCAATATCAGCAGTCCCATACCGCATTCTGGGTAATCTGGATGGCTGTCCCTGTTTCTGCCTTCTGCAAAATATGCTAATATTTAATGACCTTCCTAGTGATTCCACAATGGCAATACACCCATTGTCTGAGTTCAGTGAGTAAAATAAACATTCATAAACGGCAAAAAAAACACTATGGTGTGTGTTGTGTTGGTAACTGATTTTGTTCTCTTATGGAAGGGGAAAAGTTAAGGGCTTCAAATGGTTGTTGTTCTTTCTAACCTGCCTTAGCCAGGCCTTAACTATTTCAGTGTCTCCTTCTCTTGAAATGGTGACTAATTGTTTACCAATTCGGTACATCATCATGTATAATAATGTCTTAGCTGAAGACTTTGTACAATAGATAGAGCCACGTTGGAAAAAATTGATTAGAGTGTGGGGTTTACTTTTGCGCCCCTGTCAGGCATTAGAGTGTGGGGTTTACTTTTGCGCCCCTGTCAGGCATTCAGCGGCACATACTTCCTGATGAGCTTGTAGGTACTGAGTTCAGCTTTAGAGGCAGTGATTGACTGCCTGTGCCCGGGTTGCTGTTGCTTGTATACCTGGTGTGAACATGACAAGACAAAACTCTAACCGTGGCCATAGGATCCTCAACTTAACTACATTGTTTTACTACCCGTGTACAAAAAGCTACACACTGGGCGCCTCGCTGTCGCAGTGATTTTGTGTAAAAAAAGTGAAGATAAACTCCACACGTTCACTAAAACGTTATGACTTTTCAGTTGCTTGATCTTATATTAATAGGTATGGACACTAGCACACAGGTACGTGCAGACTCACTCACAGACATGCAGATACTCACCCACACACAGGTTCACTCACTCACTTAATGCTCTTTCTAAGTAGAGCGTTCTAGGCGCCAGTACCTTCGTGATTGGGTCTGCAGCGTTTGTTAGCTGAGGTGTGGCCTTAGTTAAGAATAGTCTCACTGCACAGTGACGCCTTCCTCGTACTGTCTTCTCCGTGCCTTATTTCCCCATCTCACATGTCTCGTCATTTATTCTTCTCTCTCTGCCCCAACACACTTTTTTCTACTTTAATAAGCGCAGAGCCGTCTTCCAAGACACCGCGCTATGCAATGCAATAGGTGTTACTTTTGGTATTGTCAACAACAATAATGCCTTTTAATTTTTTTAAAAGCATTGCCATTTACAATGTCAATACCTCAAAATAATGTCATTGCAAGACCTATTGCATTGCAAATGCATTGCAAATGCTTGTTGTTAGAAATGGGATTTCTGGTTGGCTAAGGCTTGTGCCAAAGCCAGGCAGAAACCACCACTCTAGTCAGGGCAAGGGAGTTACACGCCAAGATAACCCCTGCTCACCCCCTTGGTAGCTTGGCACGAGCAGTCAGGCTTATCCCGGAGGCAATGTGTAAAGCATTTGCGCAACACACACACAGCAGTGACACACTAGGCACACCAAAAAAAGGAACGCCACACAAGGTTATATATAAAAATAGCCTTTGTATTACCATAAACACATTAGCTCATAGTCACACAAATACACTGTGCCAACTGGCACTCGGCAGTATTTACAGGGTATTATATACACTTGAAACAAACATGGAACCATGCACACTCTAATGATAAACATAAATATCTTAGTCGTAGTTAACAGTCTTTGTAGAGACAAAGGTTAGTAAAAAACACAGTTGAACAGTATGTAACACGAGTGATCTAGCGTTGATGTGGTGTCTATTATTGTTCAGACACGGAAAGACCAGCCGACACGTGGCAAGGCAAATGATATGGGCTTATCCGGCGCACATTAGGAATTCTTTCCGGATGCACCCGTCCTCTAACCCGCTCCACGGAACGGTAACTAGGAATCACGTGCCTTTACCCCGCTGTGCTCCTTACCCTACGAAAACATTTTTAACCACTTATTCCTGAACGCCACATATCATTTGCCTTGTTTTGATGTTTTTGGATTGATCCTCTGATTTGACAGACTTTTTCACCGGTCCTGGGCCCTGTCGGGTCGGAAATATCACCGATAGAGCGACCTTTCAAATTGTACCCCTCCGGTACAGCCCTGAAGAGTCGTAGGCAGATTGTGCCATACACGACAAAACACGTGTAGGCTTGTCTTTCCGTGTCTGAACAATAAAAGACACCACATCAACGCTGGATTTTTACTAACCTTTGTCTCTACAAAGACTGTTAACTACGACTACGATATTTATGTTTATCATTAGAGTGTGCATGGACGCCATGTTTGTTTCAATTTTCCAGTACTGACTTCTGTCAGTACTCTTCTGGGGGGTTATAGGGCTTATCCCCTCGTCCCTTTGCACCTCGCAAAACTAGAAACCTAATTTTCAATTACCAGCGTTACTTTTAAGCTGTGCGCCACCTTCTAAAAACCCTTGCTCTGACCCAGATTATATACACATGGCTGGGCCACTGTCAGAATTAGCACTTAGTAGAACATAGAATAATTGTAGCACCAAATAACAATTGTAGAACACAACCAGTAACCACTGGTAAAAGGTAGGTACACACTACGCAATACTAATCACCATAGGCATAGATCACGCCGGGACACATAAACTGACTAGCATAAACTATACTAGGCCAAACAACCTCCTAAGCATAAAAACACAGTTAGAGGTATCACAGGCATAAAGGCATTGCACATTACGCATAAATCACATTAGGCCATCATTATCACAAACCCAAATTACCAATCACCTTGCGCAGAATCACAGTAGGTACTGACCACAGGCCAACTGGCCTTCCGTGGGGCTCAAACGCCCTTTGTCCAACAGTGTCAAGGCTGCGCAGCCAAAGAAGAGTGCGCAACAGGGGCCTAAACATAGCAGCTGCCCACTACTTGCTGGGCAGCTGTAAAGGTACAAATGTGAGCGAAGGAGTGCGTCTCACTCTTGAGATCAAAGCGTGTCCCCTAAAAGAAAGAGCAACCTAAACGGTGCAGCTGCTCTCTACTTGCTGGGCAGCTGTGAAAGTTAGGAAATGCGGCCTGGGCTCTCAGTAGCCCTCTAAACAAATTGCGCCAAACGTTGGAGCCATGCACGGGCTCTACAAATGATGGGGCCAAAACGTTGGAGCCATCTAGGCTCTGAAAGCAACTATGCTCCCTTCAGAGCCACGGAGGCTCTGGAATGATGAGGGCAAACATAGGAAAGTACACAGGCCCCTATGGCCCCTTTAACAGTCATCGCCCTTTGAACAATTATGGCCCAAGCCCCGCACAGGGACTTTAAATTCCAAATCGCCCCCTTGTGCAGCTGCCCGCACTTACGTGGGGCAGCTGAGGCCAAAAATGGGTATGGGCACCACGTCAGCACATTTCAAAGCGGGGTCCCCATCCTGGGCTCGTCCCGCAATGCCCCCTTAGGCCAAATTTTGCCCCGAGGTTGGGAAGCGTACAACTGCCCACGACCATGCCGCGCGGCTGCACCTATGGGCACAAATGTAGGGATAACTTCGGTGCTCCCACCGCAGCCAAGAGAGGTTCTCTGAGTGCCCCTAAAGCAACCGACCGCGACCCTGCGGGGCGGCTGCCTTGGCAACAAAAATGGGGACAGTGATTCCATTCCAGCCGGCTCTTCCCGATCAGCAAGTGAGACCCAGACACTCACCCACTGGCTTCGGGCGCTCTGAGTCCTCTCTTTCCTCTGGGTGCTGGAAGGGGTCCCGACTGCCATGCATGACCCACCGGTCTCCTGGCGGTGACGTCAGCGATTCCTGGCAGCCACGCTTGTTGCCTAGAAATGCCTGTACAGCTTCGTCCATACAAGGCTCTCACAAGCTCACGGGAGCCCTGCCCACAGACGTCCCGGATTACCAGGCAAATAAAGTTGGCGGGGCTCTCCTCTTCCTCATGGGAGCCCCAGCACTGTCTTCCGTCTTCCAGGGACAACCCAGGCCCGCCCCCAGTCAAGGCTCTGCTTGGTTCCGCTTCCCGGTCACCATGGGCAGCGCGGCGGTGATCTTCTCGGGGCACAACACGGGGTAGGCACCCGTTTAAATATAAATGTCCCTGGCGGGGTGGGCACCCGCTAGGGATAAAAATCAGTAGATATGCGGGTAGGCACCCGCTCCTTAATAATAATCAAAAGTGGGCAATTGCAGCAGGCAATGCTGGGTAGGCTCCCGCACCGTAGGTGAGGAGCATTGCGGGGGAATCTCCACGCGGGGGATTCCCCTTCCCAGATGATCGCAGCCTCACGCTGTAAGCCCTCAGCAGCCCTCCTGGGACAAAATACAGCGCTCTCAAGGCCACCAGTGAAGAATGAGAATGGAGCGCTCTGGCCAGCACTCAAGAGCCAAACTCCCTTTTCAGGAAAGGCAAAGTCCAGGGAAAGTCTTGTAAAATTAAGGAGGGGGGGCAAAGGCCGTGTCCAGGGGCCAGCTCACAGGGCCCTCCAGCAGGGATACAGTCCCCAGTGGCGGTCCTCCTGGCGCCCAGCAGCAGCAGCAGGCCCCCCTCAAGTTACGATCAGAGAGAACAACAAATCTGGGGTCACAGCCCCTTCTTATACAGAGATTCCCTTTGTCTAAGGCTGTAGGGCAGGGGGAGAACCAGTTACAACTGGTTCTTGAGCACTTTGTTGTGCTCAGCCCCTCTGCCTATTCACAGGACAGGCTAGGGACATCAGACGCACCACAGGGGGCGGAGCCAGCAGTGTGGAGGGAAGGCACAACCCTATTCAGGTCCCAGGTGCACTCCTCCCTGCCATCAACATGCAGATCTCCCCATTCACCACCGGGCAGACCCATCCTGACTCCTGGAGCCAGGCACACCAGACAGCTCCAGCCAATCACAAGCCAGACAGTCAATTCACATTCACTGCACAGACATGCCAACTTCTAGAAGTGGCCTTTCTCCACTAGACACATTAAATCTGCGCACACCGTCGCGCAGCATTTAATCTCACGAGTGCGCACATACCAAACTCGCCCCTGCCCTCCCCACACATCAGGAACTACCTTGGACACACATATTCCCCATGCATTCCTATGGGGGAGGGCAGGCCAATCTCACCACACACACTCAGATTGTGCACACACTTTACACTGGGACACAGTGTTAAAGTGCCCAATAGCCAAAAACAACTAACACCAGGTCACATTTAAAAGCAAAAAGTTTAGGGGTGAACCTGCCAAAAAGGGCCAAGTCCAACACTTGTCTTTTTACCTGCCATTTATTCTGAGGAAAGGGATATGTTCATATCAGACACCACAGCCGGAGTTTCGGTTTGTACCCTGAAGATATGCTTTCCCAAGCAGAGAGTTTAGGTGTGAAGTGGATGCGTTTGGTCCACCTCTTAATGTTTTTTCTTCATTCAGGCAGACTAAACGAAGATTGCAGCGCTAGCGCTACACTTTTACCAGCGCTATACTCGCACTAGAATTATTACAAACAATTTACAGCATTTTATTGATCTTTTAGGATTTTAAAATATTTTCGAGTGTGATTTATTGATTACATGCTTTACATGTGATATTGTGTTTTAGAAAACATTAGTTCTGCCCATACTTGCAGTTTGCTCGCTATTCCCCGGTCCACCACAGCTTCTGTGCTGATTGTCGTGGAGGGAGCTTTGGAGCGGCATCACTTCCTGGTTCCTGGCTGTTCCATCCTGGCCAGCCATCTTGGAGAGGTCGGCGGACTAGTCTCCCCCTCGCCCTGACTATTTGAGGGCGGGAGTCTCACGCGCGCAATCATTGACTAAACGAAGATTGCAGCGCTAGCGCTACACTTTTACCAGCGCTATACTCGCACTAGAATTATTACAAACAATTTACAGCATTTTATTGATCTTTTAGGATTTTAAAATATTTTCGAGCGTGATTTATTGATTACATGCTTTACATGTGATATTGTGTTTTAGAAAACATTAGTTCTGCCCATACTTGCAGTTTGCTCGCTATTCCCCGGTCCACCACAGCTTCTGTGCTGATTGTCGTGGAGGGAGCTTTGGAGCGACATCACTTCCTGGTTCCTGGCTGTTCCATCCTGGCCAGCCATCTTGGAGAGGTCGGCGGACTAGTCTCCCCCTCGCCCTGACTATTTGAGGGCGGGAGTCTCACGCGCGCAATCATTGACTAAACGAAGATTGCAGCGCTAGCGCTACACTTTTACCAGCGCTATACTCGCACTAGAATTATTACAAACAATTTACAGCATTTTATTGATCTTTTAGGATTTTAAAATATTTTCGAGCGTGATTTATTGATTACATGCTTTACATGTGATATTGTGTTTTAGAAAACATTAGTTCTGCCCATACTTGCAGTTTGCTCGCTATTCCCCGGTCCACCACAGCTTCTGTGCTGATTGTCGTGGAGGGAGCTTTGGAGCGACATCACTTCCTGGTTCCTGGCTGTTCCATCCTGGCCAGCCATCTTGGAGAGGTCGGCGGACTAGTCTCCACCCTCACCTAATCTATTAGACCCCTCACAGACTAGCGCAGCGGTGACGCGCAGAGGTAGCGCCGAATACGCGCCGAAGAGGCGCCAAAGAGTAGCCAGTCTGCGCCAGTCCGCGGCACGGAAGCGGACGGGGCCGGATGGCCTACGTATATAGCCTCTATCTGTGCTAGTGGCACTATGTGTCGCTGTATACTCACGTATTCCAGCCCTGAGCTACGCTCCTTCCGCCCCCCGTGTGGTCGCTGCCATCATGTATTTCCGGGAGGGCGGGCTCTGAAGAAAGGGTGTAGTACTTGTGGCTGGCGCCTTCCTGATCGGAAATCTTTTACACAGGTCAGCCCACCCACTCAGCATAAATGTTTACTACTGAATACTAGATCCCTACCCGGCCACGCTCTAGACATTTGGAATATGTTACAGGATTCTAAGATATCCTGTCTGTTCCTTACGGAAACTTGGCTGTCTGAATCTTCCTCTCCCGATTTGGCAAATGCCGTACCTTCCGCCTATAACATTTATAGGAAAGATAGGTCATCTGGTAGAGGTGGTGGAGTGGCTATTATAGTTAATAAGAATATTGTATGCCATACGTTCTCAGTAGATAATATACAGGGCTGCAAAGCATTAGGCTTCACTCTCCAGCTCTCATCTTCCCAGCCCTGTACTGGTATCCTGGTCTACGGATCACCAGGTTCGGTGGGGCTGTTTTTGGAAGAACTACAGGCAGCCCTATCAATACCATGCCTTAGGTCCAATCATTGCTTTTTATTAGGTGACTTAAATATCCATACGGATAATAGTTCGGATCCGGACACTCTAAAACTGTTAGATATTACTTCCGTGTTTGGCCTATCTCCTTATGTGGCAGGACCGTCTCATAATAAATAAGCATGAGCGAATTTTGCGGATCTCGCGTTCGCGAATTTTGCGGATTTGCGGATTCGCAATCCGCAAAATCCGCGAATTCCCGCGAATTTGCGGATTTTTTTTTTTTGTGTTCGCCCGTGTTTCTGCCAGTTCGCGAGGGTTTTGTACACTTTCGCAAATTGCGAACTTACCTGTCGGGTCGCAAGTTTCGCGAACTTGTTGTTTCTACGTGTCCAGCCTGTTTGGGACACTCTTCTTCATCACTGCCACTCTCTGTCACCACTGCCACTCTCTGACTACTCATGCCACCCTTTGGCCCACCCATGCCACCCTCTGTTTCATCACCACACCCTCTGGTTGTCCAGTGTACATTATTTTCGGCAAAGCAAAGCACACCTTCCCTGCCTCAAGTGACCTGAATTAATTTGGGGATGATTAATGTGTCACAGAATATTTTTTTAGCTGGCACCTGCTTCCTTAGTGCGCCCTGATTAGTGATCTTTTGCACTTGCTAAGTGCTTTCATTGTTGCAAAATTAGTTACAACACCTGCCCTGCCCGAACTGACAATAATGAATTAGGGGCTGATTAATGGATTTTAACTTCCAGCCTGGCTCCTGCTTGTCTCCCTTAGCTGTAATTCAGGACCTTTGTGGCATATGTGTAACTATTCTGAGGTTCAGAGCAGGGTCACATAATAGTTTCAACTGGCAACTGAACTCTGGAGGGGCCCCTCAGGAAGCACTACAGGAAATGGCTACTAATGATGAGCCTGAACTTTTGAACCTGGTAAGTAGTTACTTTCAGTTTTGCTAAAATCGTATTTCTGCAATTTTGCACTTATTCGCGGGGCGCAAACTCACGCGAACTCACGCGAACAGTGCGAGCAGTGCGAGCAAAATCCGCTGCTCGCGGATTTGCGGATTTTGCGGGAGATTCGCAAATCTCGCGGATTGCGGATTTCCCGAAAATCCGCAAAATCCGCGAGCGGAACGGATTTTCCGCCCATGCCTAATAATAAAGGACACACGCTCGACCAGATTTGTTCTACTTTTCCTATCTGTGTTGACCCTCCCATGCCAGTTTTGTGGTCAGATCATTTTCTCATCACTTTTTCCATCTCTGTCATGGTTACATCACGGTCCAAACCAGTAGGGTCGCTAAAGCATCTCTCTAAATCTTTCCATCTTCTTACTAGAGAGATGCTATCAAATGTTCTAACTAACTTCCCGTGTCCCACCTCTGACAATGTAGAGGAGTACATCGATCTCTTCCAAAATTGGTTCACAGACCGTCTAGAGAGCTTGGTTCCGGCCAAGAAACATAATTCTGCAGACAAGAGAACATCTGCTCCTTGGTTTACCCCTCATCTAAAAAAAGCACGACAAGATCTTAAGAAAGCAGAAAGAGCATGGAGGCGATCCTATGATCTTTCTGAGAGGCTAAATTTTAAGACGCTGACTCGAGCCTACCATAAATTAATTTGGGATGGTAAAAAATCCTATCTGGAATCTAGAATAAATGAAGCAGAGCATTCTTGCAAGGAAATTTTCAGGGTGGTTAAAGATTTCACCTCTCCCTCTGCTTATACTCCGACCCATGCTCACTCCGAAACTTGGTTGAAGGAATTAGCTGTCTATTTTGTACAGAAAATTACCTCTATTCAATCATCTCTCCAGGCCACTTTCCAGCAGCATACGACAAGTCTGGGGTGTCCCTTGCTAGATCATGGCCCCTTTCTGTCCAACTTTCCCCCATTAGATCATGAGAGTTCTCTTGCTATTCTGACAAGTCTCTAATCCGGATCTCCACAGGATCCTTGTCCTGCCAAGTGTCTAGCAAATATGGCACCTGTTCTTAATGACTTGATAAATCCCATCTTGAATCTGTCACTCTCTTCCGGGGTAGTTCCCAAAGCTTGGAAGAGTGCCATGATCTTGCCACTTATTAAAAAACCTGCGCTCGACCCTGCAGTCCATGCAAATTACAGACCCATCTCCTTACTCCCTGCTCTGGCGAAAGTGACTGAAAGGTTTGCTCACAGATCTATTTCCAATTTTATCGAGGAAAGGGGTCTGTTGCATAGTACTCAATCTGGCTTCCGTGCAAATTTTAGCACGGAGACCGCGCTCCTTGAAGTCACAGATGCCATCAGGGAGGAGTTGGATGTTGGTAAAAAAGTGGTACTGATTATGCTGGATCTGTCGGCGGCGTTCGACACCGTTCCCCACGCACTTCTTCTCTCCAGACTCTGGGACTTTGGTCTGCGGGGAACGGTGTGGAATTGGCTTAAATCCTTCTTAGCCGACCGCCGGCACACAATCTGGGCGCCACCCTTCTCTGCTGAAATGTCACCACTTGAAGTGGGGGTCCCTCAAGGTTCCATCTTGAGCCCCCTCCTGTTTAACATCTTTATGGCCCCCCTGGCGGTGACAGCGGAGTCTTTTGGCGCCCGGATTGTCAGCTATGCTGACGACACCCAGCTCCTCTTTGTAAGTAACAGGGATGGTCAGTTTGATGGTGTCCAGGTCAACGGATGTTTGAGTGCTGTTTTTGAGTGGTTTGGACGCCATGGGCTGAAGTGCAACGCCGACAAGTCGGAGTTGCTCTTCTTTGGCTGTACATCTGAACCCGATTGGAAAACCTGGTGGCCGAAAGATATGTCCCCTCCCACTAGCTCGTCTGTGAAAGCCAAAAATTTGGGAGTGGTGATTGACAACAAGCTATCTTTCGGACCACATATTTCATCTCTCACTGGGAAATGCTTCGGCATCCTGCGGATGCTTCGCAAATTTCTCCCCCTAGTCTCTATCCAGCACAGAAAGATTATTGTCCAGGCACTGATCTGCTCCAGGCTGGATTATGCAAACATTTTGTTTCTGGGACTTCCCAAATATCTGGTCAGGCGTCTGCAAATCGCCCAGAATTCTGCAGCCCGAGCCATTTTTGGTCTTCCAAGGAAAGCCAGAGCCACGGATCTTCTCGCCACATTGCATTGGCTCCCAGTGGCAAAAAGGATTTTATTTAAAACATTGACCACGACTTTCAAGGCCTTGCATGGCATAGGCCCCAAATATATCTCCAAACGACTGTCTTGGTATACCCCTCCCAGATCTCTTAGATCCTCGTCCTTATCAAAAATGAGTGTTCCCACTATCAAACGGGCAAGAGCAGGAGGACGGTCTTTTCGTCACTTAGCCCCTCATGCCTGGAATGATCTTCCAATCTCTTTAAGACAGACTTCTAGTCTTCTGTCTTTCCGCAAGGCCCTTAAGACTTGGCTCTTCCCATAATCTTGATGCTGTTTTTGTGTTTGTATGCCCTTTTTGGTGTTATGTTTTTCCCCATCTTCGGTTGGGAGTCTTCGTTAAAGCGCCGGGATACTCCAGTGGAGTGGCCGTGCGCTATAGAAGTGTACAAATAACATAACATAACATAACATAACATAACATGAAGATGCATTACAATAAAAAAAATATGATCAGGACATATGATCATTGTTCAGACAGAGTGGGTCTAAGTGTCTTCAGGATACACCCAGAACTGAAGGAAATAGAGAGTGATGATATGGATTAACAACCACATGTACAGGTTGGGAGCATGTCTAAAGGTAATTGTAGAACTTGGCACATGGATCATCTGCTTCTGGTACGCTTTCAGCCTAGTAAGAACTATTCCTTCTGGCTAGTGTAAAAAGACGATACTCCAAACAGCTTGCCAATTGCGTCTTCATTTGGTGGAGCAGCATCGAACCACCAACTGCTTTGCAGGCAGAAGATATGTCAAGTGGATTCGGCCCCCAGGTTGGTCAACAGTTAGTTAAAACGGTATGAAAGATCAAAGCATCCTATAAGGGGTACATTTCCAGGCCAGCACGCCTTTTTGGACCCACTATCTGCTTAGGGGAAAATCCAACTAAAGACTGTTTAAGAAATAATGACAATGTGCATTTTTCTATTTGATTAATGTTTTCGTAAATTAAACGTGAACGCATATTTGTGCACTGAGACACGTAAAGTGAGAAAAATTTGCCAGTGGGAATTTTTCGGTGTTATTTTGTTTTCGTTTACCTATTCGTTTTTCTTACACTTCTTCTTTTCCCATAATCTGAATTTATACTTGTTACACAGATAGGAGGAATAGAATGATGTCTACACTCAATCAACGCACTACAAGGACACATGCTTTTTGTTCCACTCTAATTTTTCAAATATATGTCAATTTTACCTGTCACTGTCATTGGAATTTTCATATATTTGTGCACGCTCCCATAGCAGATTCAGTAACCACTCCAGCCTTTTTTTTTAGCAGATACTTATTTACAAAATACAGCTTTCTGTTAACTTGATGGTTATGTGACAGTCCACCACAAGCCCTATTTTTATCAGTTTACAGAGTCCCGCGCTTAGAACCATTTTTAGCGCGACCTAACTTGAAAAGCATAAACTTGGCCTGAGAATGTCCCAACACAGAACAGCGCTCTCTTTTACTACAAACACTCGCATGTTTAACCATTATTGTATAACATTTTGCCTTAGTGGCATAATCATATTAATGAGTTTCAATGGAGGGGGGTGACTCGGATGCATGGACGTTGGATTGAACATGTTGTTTTGTTTGGTTTCTGGATAAAAAGAGATTGTTCTTTGGAGAAGGGCATCAGACATTCTCGAAATACATTAAGGAATGGAGGTAATGGCTTCAAGGACAAACGGGACAGGTTCAAGGACAAATTGTCTTGTGGAGACTGTTAACATGATGTGCGCCAAAATCGAGAAATGTTTAACTTAAATCAATCTCCCAACGGTATCTTTACTACATGAAGTGTTCCCCTGTGTACAACTGACGTGCAGACAACCATCGCAATGAAGTTCACATGAAGCTCAAGATTTTTGCAAAAATTATGGGTTTTAAATGAGAAAAACCTATTTAATCGCACCCATCTCTATAAAAAAAAAAATGTAGGGCTAATTACCAGTAGGCCTCCTGCCACTTGTGGTGTCAGACTTGCAGATTTCTAGTACATTCATGAAGTAGCAGAGAGATTTCTATGAAGCTTTTGTGCTGCCTTTACAGGAGTTGTCGTTGATGTTAGAAAGCTTGGTTGGTAAGCAGTGTGCTGTTTTCCACAATGCAAACCAAAGACCCACCCCAGCTTCGCCATATGTCTGGTTCTGATTACACGTTCTGGTTTGTACTCATGCCAGTCTGAAAGATTAGCATAATTCGATTGGCCTGTAAAAAATGTATGCTTTAGTTATTATTTTCATTGTTCTTGGGAGTCCCGTTTGTGAAACACAACAGGGAACTACTTCATTCAGTTTGCAATCTTACATTATAGCTCCAGTAATTGATGCATGCTGTTCAACGTTTCTGATTTTTATTTAGAAATAAAGGTCAAAATATTTGCTCTGTCCCAAAATTATGCATATAATATACTTGAACAGTCTTCGAGAAGAAATCTTTTGGTGGAACGTACATGCCTCGAGTTAATTTAATGAATAGCGTTGTTTATTTAGACCGGGTCATCTGCAAAATCCTGGTCACTGGGATGCGTCTAAGGTGTCCACTGGATCCCATTTCTTTTCCTTGCTGTGGGTGTCTTCATCATCCCGTCTGTGGCCAGTGGGAAGAAAAAAGGTGAGAGCAAACAACTTTGGCAGACTACGGTCCTCACTAACCAGGCTTTCTCCATCAATGAAATAGACTTTGCAGATGACCTGGCCCTACTTTCCCATACCCATCTGCAGATGCAAGAGAAGACTGACAAAGTGTCTGCCACCTCAACACAAGTTGGCCTCAACACCCATGGGGGAAAAACAACACCCTGAAGGCAAACACACCCAGCACAACTGCAATTACTATTGCCGGCAATGCACTAGAAAAGTTTGAAGCTTTCACATACCTGGGAAGTGTCATAGACAAGCAGGGCTAAATAGATGCCAACACCAAGGAAAGAATTGGCAAAGCAAGGGCTGCCTTTATTTTGCTAACGAAGAGCTGAAGTCCAAAGGACCTAACTCTACAACCCAAAATCAGGCTTTTTAACACTTACGTAAAATTGGTCCTTCTGCATGGGGCAGAAACTTTGAGGACAACATTGACCACCACCATTAATTTCCAGACCTTCATCAACACCTGTCTGAGCAAAATACTCTAAAGCTGCTGGCCATGGAAATATACTGGCTTTTTGCTGGCACCCAGATGATACCACGGATGTTCAGTGACAGGGAAATACTATCAGCAATGTCACATACTGAAGAAATAAAGAAGGGCTAGTTATTTGGTGTATTCGTCTATATGGTTTCAATCTGTTGTTTTTGGAAATACTTTGGAAAGCAGTTGGAGGAAGGAGTATTGTAGGAATTGTGAAATAAAAGTTAGTTGATGACAAGTTTTGCTAAAGTTAATCCACCATACATACCAATTTTTTAAGCATTCTCAAACAACTTTATCTGCATACCAAACTGATATTGTGAAACCTCCACCAATAGAATTGTATTCTAATTAAACCAATTACATTACTGTACCCAGTTATAATGGTTTCTAAAATTAACCCAGCAATCATATACTTTTTTTTTATTATTATTTATGCAGAAACACATGAGTCGGTTGGTACAGAAACACAAAGAGAAGAAAACAAAATGGAAGACAATTTTGTCGAACAAGTACATCTCCAGATCTTCTTATTTTGAAGCATACAATACAAGAATATAAACGAAAAAAATTGTTAAAAAAGACACAAGAAAAAAAAAAACTATTGTTAAATATACTTTTCATTGAGGTGATGGAGCAAGGATTTGCACGTTATGCGACTTGCTTGAATTCAAAACCCTCCCATAACGTTAATGTAGTAATCAATCTGTTTAGTTTATTAATTTTGCACTTTTACACTACACGCGGGTGTCCCAGAGACGCTTGCCTATGTGTTTATTAATCCTAACTACGTTTGCAACTAATATGGTCGCTGCTATGCGGGATTTCAGTCTGCGCATGCGTCGGACATACCCATGTGATGTGACGCACTCGTAGTTCTGGAGGGATTTTTTCGCTCATGCACAGTATTGATAAAAATGGCCACTTTGTTCTAAAATGCTCTTCGCTTGCCACCGCTGCTTTTGCTCAGCTGTTTCGTTCTGCTTAACTCCTAATGCTATAGATATTATAAAGTAAGGGGTGTAGTGAAGCCAATCATGGTATACAGTGTATTCATTTTTTCCTGTGTTTCTAAATTGTTTTCACTTACTTTTCATGTAACATTCTCCGGGGGCCTGGGAGAGAGGTGCCACTCCATCTTGGAAGCCTATGTGACACCAATCACGTGATGGGGGACAAGAGAGTCTTGCAGCAGTGGAACTCAGCCAGCTGGCTGCCGAAGCTGAGATGCTCCTGGGAATCGACCTGCGCCCCAGCGAGAAGACTCGAATACATACCTACACTTGTAACATTGTAATATTTGTACTCTGTACGCTATTGTTTCTGTATTTCTATGCCATGGGAACTGGAATGTAAGGGGTGAGTTCAAGAAATTGAATATTAATTGTGGGAACACCAAATTCTAGGTGGTGACAATGACCTAACCACCTCTCTTGTCCAATCCGAAGTTGGGGATCCTTTCACTTGCAACATTGTGGGTGGTACATTGACCCGAAAACAGTATAACTGGCCTAGGTTTAGCTGGAGAAATTGTCCGACTTGTCCGAGTAGCTGACCTGTCACTGACCCTACGAACTCTATAGGTGATTGATACAGAGACCTGCGGAGCACTCTGTCCAAAATTTCCACAAACTTAGTCTGGGGTGGAGAAACCTTTAAGTGCTGGCGAAGCACTTTGCTGGGAGATTCGAGAACCCAACCGGGATTATTGGCAGATTCCTTGCAGAGAGGGCGTAGCGCAGGCGTTGCATCTGTACCTGCTCGCCTACTGGCATTCCAAGTCCTTGAGGGTCCTTTCCTGCCTTTCCCAACTGACCCGTGGCCAGGGTTAGCCCTCATTCTGTCCTAGGTAAATATAATTATATGTGGGTGTTTGTCTATCTAAATCTTTCTCTCCTATTTTTCCTAATAAAGCAATCTTGCCTATGTGATTTATCTTTGACGTTTGAACTCTTATGAAAGTATTTTTCTAGCATGTTCCTTATTTTCCCCTTACCTTTACTCAAACACTGAATTGTTTGCATATTTAGTATATTCCACTGTTACCCTTCCTATAGAAATTGAATGCATTCTAAAGTATTGTTTTCCAAAATCCTTCAGTATATTCAAATTAGCATTTAGTAGAATGTTCCCTTGTTCTTACCCAACCTTTAGTGACGCTATTCCAATCTGTTAGACCAAATTAGCATGTTCCCTTTCTCCTATATATATTTTCTCTGAGTATTAAATGATCCCCACATTAATTCATAGTTAGACTATTTTTCTGATCTTGGTCATAGATGTTTTGATCTGTGTAAATTTCATTCTCATGGCATACGATGACTTTTTATAATTTAGATAAAGATTTTGAAACTTCTTGCATTTGTGGGTATTACATGGTATAAAACAAATATAAATGTATATGGTATTAGCGTTATCTGCTTGAATCTCAATATTAGCTCCTGGTCCATTGTGATTAAAGGTACCTGTTCTCGAGGATTGGTAAGTCAGGTACGCGGAAAATATATAGAAAGGAAGATTCCCAAATCACTGATAGCGGTGTGTAGGTTACCTGATTTATGGAAATCAGTGATAAACATGTATTGCGCCCAGTAGTGTATATTTGATAAATAAGGAATCGGGTAGCCTGCGTGCTCTATCAGTAATTTTCTGGTAGCAAGATGATGGTTAGGACTAGTTGAGACAGGTAGGTAGGTTAATTATTGATAAACCGTGAAAATTTAAATGTGCTGCTAAAAATAATTTTTCCCCTAAAGATCGATTAACTGCAAAAATATTGGTTTAAAATGTTATTAAATGTTTAATTTGTTTTAAGAAATGCTACTATATTAAATGTTTATTAACAAATTGTTAGTGACTGTTGTCTGAAAATTCCCCGGGGATAGAATAGCGGGTGGTGAGTAGAATCCATCTCGCGGTGAAGTCAGTGGCTCGAGGAAAATTAGTGTATGGTTAGGTAGAACTGGAAGCGCTAATTAGGGTTTTTTGAATGAGCAATTGAAGAAATGGTAGCAACGAGTCCGCTAATGAAACTTCAGTTGTGATATTACCTAGTAAGGGTCACACGAGGCAGGAGTAGTAGGTTCATCGGAGCTGAATTATAGCAAAGGAGTCCATTGGTGAAACTTTAGACTTAGTATATATCCCGGAAAGAGTGGATGAGTCAAAGAAGTAACAGGTTCTCTAATGCTTGTGTGAAAGGGTAGGCAGAAGGGTCTATCCATAGTGTATGAAAAGTAGACAGAAGAGGTTTACTTGCAGTGAAACAAAACGTTCTTTATAGACACTCGAGTACAGTGGCGAATGTTATACGTTGTAAACTAAATTGAGCACTTGCACTTTAAGAAAAATTCAAAGTTTCCGTTACCTTGTGAAGGAGGGAGTCGGTCGCGAAGCTGCGCTGACGTCACTCCGTGCTGCGCTGGTATTGGTTGAAACAGCGGGCGTGTAACGAAGCTAGTATTGTAAAGGAGGGGTGAGTGCCGGAGCGTGAGACCGCGTCTCGCGAAAAGGTCGCGCACCCATTGGTCGAAATTGTTTGCAATCACAGTGTTGATTGGTTGTTGTAACTGTTAAGAGACGCGCTGGTATTGGAAGAGGATTTGTAAACAAAAGACGTAGTTAACCACGGAACTTCTGGTTACGCAGTCTATGTGGTATCCCAAATTCTTACCTGATCCACAACTTTTAGGTTTTCGCAAGGATCAGATGATAAGAAGCAGACCTTACAATATGTACGGAAGTAGGAGGAAAATGTCATTTGCTGACAAAATCAAAAATTATTTCAAGAAAGACAAGCCCATTAGAACTAGAGAAGGTGTAATCATTCCACCACCTAATACTCCCGCTTCGTTTATGATGTTTGATAAAGGTTATCATACTTGTGTATGGTTGGAAAATTGGGCAAAGTATACCCAAGAAGATGGAATCTTAGCATTTCCCATAGATGGTACTTTTAATAGTAGAATTCTGTTTAATTTGAGGACCCTAATGAATGATTTACATCCCAGACCAAGGTTGACGCAATATGAGGCTTTAGAAGAATGGGAGATTGAGGCACTAGAGCGAGACAGACCCAGAATGGATAAGGGAGTGAGTAAATGGTACCCGAAGATGCAGAGAGAGACCAAAGAGAAAAAGATGAAACAGTGGAGACAGAATATGATGGTCGAGGGACTATTTCCAGTATTTGGTGTAGATGAACCTGTAGGAGGAAAAAGCACAGAGAAAACCTGACACCTAATGGCTGCAGGTGATTCAGAAGATGAATACCTGGAGGATTTGTTTATGAAAAATCCACCGCCATATGATGAGGAATCCAGGTCTTTGAGCTCGAAAAACCCATTCTTCAGACATCCTAGATGGAGAAGTGCTAGTGAAACAGACACAGCAGGTATAGGCAATAGGCAAACTAGTGGAGACGGATTTTGTAGACCTGTAGGAGGAAAAAGCACAGAGAAAACCCGACACCTAATGGCTGCAGGTGATTCAGAAGATGAATACCTGGAGGATTTGTTTATGAAAAATCCACCACCATATGATGAGGAATCCAGGTCTTTGAGCTCGAAAAACCCATTCTTCAGACATCCTAGATGGAGAAGTGCTAGTGAAACAGACACAGCAGGTATAGGCAATAGGCAAACTAGTGGAGACGGATTTTGTAGACCTGACCCTACTGTCCCAAATTACAGACCGTTCGGTGATGAGAGATCAGGTATGACAGCCCCAAATGCCCCAAGTCTGTATCTTCCATTAGTTCCACAAGTGTTACATGACGCATCAAGTGACAGGGCTTTATATGAATGAGAAAAGGAATCCTTGATCAAACAGCGAAATGAACTCATTCAGACCATAGCTCAGATTAATCCCAGTCCTGAAGCTCTGACAATTCCAGTAACTATTGGTCCCGTTGTTCCTCTCTATGGGGATAGACAGGCTAGTCCAAAAACGCCAGTTATTACACCACCTGTAGCCCAGCCCAGAAAAGAGCCTCTCATAGTTGATGATCAGGCAAGCGAATGCGAATCTGTAATCTCCCTGATGGATCTGCCCATAAGAGAGCCGGAAAGCAGTATATCACGGAAAGGATCCCAGACTAGGGCAAAGGAAGTCCTGATAGAGACAGCTTCAGGTACCCGAGGAGCCACAGTAGTGACTCCGGAAGAATTAGACCGATGGACCCGAGAATTGGAAAAGGAAACTCCTCAGCCAAAACCCTTAGACATTTACAAACTAAGAATAGAGATGGAAGAACTAATAGCCGGAAATGTGGGATTATACAGATTGAACACTTTTACTGAGGAGGAGTTACTGTTTATAAGCAAGAGCCTTACCCGAAACACCAGAGTGTTCCATGAGAAACTAATGGACACTGCAGCTAATATGGGGATAGATGTTAGCAAATCCAAAGTCTTACAAAAACCATACAGAACCGAATTTCAGATAAGGACCTAGAAAACATGAATGTGTCAGGGAAAAAGGTACAGATAAGAGAATTGTTGAATTTGTTGTAGAAATTGGGAGACTTAGAAAAATGGAAAGCCAGATGGGCAAAAAAAGGAAGACAGTAAGGCTAGACCAATGACTTCTGAATATATCCTAAAGGAAGTCGATAAAGCAGAGACTTTGTATCCAATGAGAGAAGTGCCAGGTGGGAAATATGTACCTGTACCATGGTCCCGACAGGATATTGTGTCCTTTACCAATGATTTCCCAAAACTACGAGAGAAACCTGTAGAGTGGTACCGACAGGTTGAGAGGTTTATAAAAGTGCAAAAATGCCCCCTGAAAGACCTAGATGGGTTCTTTGACATTGTAGTTCCCGTAGACCTATGGACAGAATGTAAAATTGCCGTGGATTGGCCAAGTGAAGAGTACCCCCGAGACCCGAGGACAGGAGCCCCCTCTGCAGATGTAATGAGGAAATACGAACAGGTGATACTACACCTGAAAGGAAAGGTGCCAGCCAAAGAGACTGATTGGACCCGCATAGATAGAACTACCCAAAATCGTGATGAAACTGTTCACTCTTATTATGAACGACTGTTACAGGTATTCAAGACCTACAGTGGAATCGATAATATTGAAATGAAGGATATGACTCATTTCATTTATCGATTCGTGTTGGGATTGAGACCTGAAATCTCCCAGTGGATTAGAGATAACAAAATCTGTTGGCAGGGAAAACCCATAGATGAGGTCCTGAAGTACGCCAAGTACTGCGAAGACGAGATGGAGAATAAACGAAAGGCCTTAAAGGAAAAGGTTATGTGGGCCCAAGTGAAATTGGCGGAACAACAAGAAAAACAGTTAAGTAAAATGAATAATAATACCCCGAACACAAGCTCTAGGGGAGGAGGAAAACCCCGAGTTAAAATGAGTCGAGAGGAGGCCATGAAGAAATTTCCCTGCCACGGGTGCGGTCAGATAGGGCACTGGAGAGACGAATGTCTAAATTTACAGACTGGTAATGTCCCAATTAATGGTTTAAATCCACAGGTGCAGAAAGAGGGGCCACGAAAGACCCAGCAACAGGTAAAACAGAATCAGTTGCCTCGTGCTCCTAGACATAACTATAAGAACCAAGCTCAGCAGAATGAGGGGGTCGAGGTATGGGAAGGAAGAGATGATAGAAATGCAGCAACCTCGCAATTCCTGTTGAATGATACATTCCTCTGTGATGAACCTTACTGACTGGGCCTGAGGGGGGAGGACGAGGAGTGCGTACTTGGCGCCTCCTTGCCGGTAGACCAGACAGGGACATACATTGAAGGAAAGGTTGAAGGAAATGACGTCACCTTTCTGTTGGACACTGGTGCTGCCCGTTCTACTGTGAGAACAGCAGACGTTCCTAACCTACCCCTCTCGGGAGAAGCAATCCAAGTAGTGGGTGTGTCAAACCAGATAATTAGTACCCCAGTAACTGAACACATGGAGATTTCAATAGGGAATTTTAAAGAAATGCACAGATTTGTTGTCTGTGATTCTAGTCCTGTGAACTTATTGGGACGTGATTTGCTGTGCAAAATGAACTGTACCATCTTTTGCACACCAAAAGGCGTTGAAATCCAGACTCCAGATGAAGACGGATTGTACAAATTAATGTTGCTAAGGCCTGACTCAGAAATTAAGAAATTGACAATGCAAGATTTACCTGAAGAGCTCCAACAGACAGTGATACCAGAAGTGTGGGATTTCACTGGAAGGGATGTAGGACTAATGGCAAATGTAGACCCGATTCAAATAGCCATAAAACCAAATGCAGTTTACCCAAATACCAGGCAGTATAAAATGAATGCAGAAGTGAAAGCCGAAGTTGCTATTGAAATAAAAAGATTGCTAGAAGCAAACATCATACAGGAAGTAATGAGCAGTCCTTGTAATTCCCCCATAATTGGAATCAAAAAGCCTAGTGGGAAGTACAGGGTAGTGCAGGACCTGCACAAGGTAAACAAGATTGTTGCTCCTTGTTGTCCTATTGTACCAAACCCTGCAGTGATTTTGTACCAAATTCCATGGAATGCTGGATGGTTTACTGTCATTGACTTAAGTCACGCATTCTTTTCCATCCCATTGCATCCAGACAGCAAATTTCTTTTCTCATTTGAATTCAACAGTCATGTCTACGTCTGGAATCGTGTCCCTCAAGGGTGCCCAGAGAGTCCTTCTATTTTTAACCAGATTTTGAAAAGATGCCTTGAATCATTAGTCCTACCTGGAGAATCAGTTTTGGTTCAGTACATAGATGACCTCTTGGTGGCGTCTAATAGTTGGAACGACTGTGTTACTGATACCATTGCATTATTGAACCATCTGGGTAAAGGAGGGCATAAGGTATCGCCAGACAAATTACAGTTCTGCAAAAATTCAGTGAAATATCTGGGGCACCAGATAGAAAAAGGTATCCGGAAAGTTACTTCAGAAAGGATAAGGATAATTCGAGACATGGAATTACCCTGTACACAGAAAGACATCAGAATGTTCCTAGGAGTAGTAGGATACTGTAGACAGTGGATTGTGGGATTTGCAGTCTTAGCCAAACCAGTAATAAAAATGACCAAGAAAGGAGCTAAGGATCCAGTTGAGTGGGATGATGAAAGCATGACATCCTGGATAAAATTACGAAACTGTCTGTGTTCAGCCCCTGCATTGGGAATGCCTGACTACTCAAAGGACTTTGCCTTGTTTTGTGACACACGAGACAATTGTGCACTTTCAGTCCTGACTCAAATTCATGGTCTAACTAGACGTCCAGTGGCCTATTTTTCTGCTACCTTAGATCCAGTGGCTGCTGGATTGCCTGGATGTCTGAAAGCAGTAGCTGCAACTTGCATGAGTCTTGAACAAAGTGAATCTATTGTCATGGGACATCCAGTAACTGTGTATGTTCCACATGCAGTAGTAATCTTTCTGACCTGGACCAAGACTCAGTACCTCACACCTAGTCGGCTGACTAAGTATGAGAGGATTTTAGTGGGTGCTGCCACTAAGATTTTAGTGGGTGTAATATACTGAACCCAGCAACTCTATTACCAAATAAACTGGCTGCAGAAGTCAGGGAAGAGGTTGAGCATAATTGCATTGATCTTACTGAATATAGCACAAAACCACGCCCAGATATTAAGGAAACAGCTTTGCCCATAGAAGACAGTGAATTGTTTGTAGATGGCTCATGTTTGAGACATGAGGATGGAGGCCTAAGTGCTGCCTATGCTGTGGTCACTCTAGAAAAAACAATAGAAGCATCCTACCTATTTGGAGTAAAATCTGCACAAGTAGCTGAATTGGTCGCATTGACAAGAGCTTGTAAAAATGGGAATAATACAAGAGTAACCATATACACTGACAGTCAATATGGTTACGGGGTTGTGCATGACTTCGGCCAGTTGTGGCTACATAGAGAATTCATGACTTCCTCAGGTACCCCTATCAGAAATGGAAAAGTGGTGCAGAACCTACTGGAAGCAATCCAGTTACCAAAAGAATTGGCAGTGGTCAAATGTGCTGCTCACAAATCTGGAAATGACAATGTGACAGCTGGTAACCGATATGCTGACCAAATAGCCCAATATTGTGCCCGAAACAAAATGTCATTGAAAATCACTTTGGGGGTAGTCGGAAACAGCTGCCAACTTATGGTGTTTGAGGATGTATCAACTTGGGAGGAACTGAAAGGGTTGCAACAGGCCGCAGAACCAGAAGAAAAAGAAAGATGGGAGAAAGATGGTTGTCAACCGAGGGGTAGAGATGGTGTCATTGTCTATATGGGTGGTATGCCTGTGTTACCAGACAGCATGGTTGCTTCTATGGCAAGACTGATACATGGTGATTCACACATAGGGAGAGATGCAATGGTTCGTATGTTTAGACAAACATGGTACAATTCGAAGTTCAGGAACATTGCAGAGGCGCTTTGCCAGAGGTGCTTAACTTGTCAGCAGTTAATCCTGGAAAGAAAATCAATCAATCAATCAATGCATTTGTATAACGCGCTACTCACCCGGAGGGTCTCAAGGCGCTTGGGGAGGGGGGACCGCTACTGCTCGAACAGCCAGGTCTTGAGCTGCTTCCTGAAGGCGAGGTGGTCTTGGGTCAGGCGGAGGTGGGTGGGGAGGGAGTTCCACGTCTTGGCAGCCAGGTAGGAGAAGGACCTTCCTCCTGTGGTGGCTCTTCAGATGCGGGGGACGGGGGCGAGGGCGTGGTTGGTTGATCGAAGCTGGCGTGTGGGAGTGTAGAAGTTGAGGCGGTTGTTGAGGTATCTTGGGCCTTGGTTGTGTAGGGCTTTGTGTGCGTGGGTGAGGAGTTGGAACGTGATTCTCTTGTTGACCGGGAGCCAGTGCCGGTCTCTCAGGTGTCCGGAGATGTGGCTGTGTCGGGGGATGTCCAGGATGAGTCTTGCTGAGGCGTTCTGGATCCGCTGGAGTCTCTTCTGGAGTTTGGCAGTGGTTCCGGCGTAGAGGGAGTTGCCGTAGTCCAGTCGGCTGGTGACGAGGGCCTGGGTGACCGTCTTCCTGGTCTCGGTGGGGATCCACCGGAAGATCTTACGTAGCATGCGCAGGATATTGAAGCACGACGAGGAGACGGCGTTGACTTGTCTGGTCATGGAGAGGGAGGAGTCCAGGATGAAACCCAGGTGCGTGGTCTGTCGGTTTGGGTGCGTTGCCCAGGGCAGGGGGCCACCAAGAGTCGTCCCAGGCGGAGGGCGAAGATCCCAGGATGAGGACTTCCGTCTTATCTGAGTTCAGTTTCAGGCGGCTGTTCCTCATCCACTCGGCTACATCTTTCATCCCTTCGTGTAAGTTGGCTCTGGCGGTGGCGGGGTCGTTGGTGAGGGAGAGGATCAGCTGTAAACAGTGGTATTACCAAGTACAATTGGAAAAGCAGAAGGTCCTTTTATCAGACTACAAGTTGACTTTATACAGTTGCCCCGTTGTAAAGGAATGAAGTATGTTCTTGTCATAGTCTGCCTATTCTCAAGATGGGTGGAAGCTTACCCAGCCAAGAAAAATGATGCCATCACTGTAGCCAAGTTGTTATTAAGGGAACTGATACCTAGGTTCGGTTTCCCGGTCACAATTGAATCAGACAGAGGTGGGCATTTTGCCAATGACGTAATAACACAGCTCTTTGAGGCATTTAAAATTACACAAAAACTGCACTGTGCATATCATCCAGAGGCTTCTGGAGTAGTAGAACAGCTGAATGGCACTATAAAGTCAAGACTGGGAAAGATGTGTAACTCTACTGGATTGAATTGGATAGACGCTTTACCCCTTGTCCTGATGGGACTGAGAAGCATTCCAGACCGAAAAACAGGCTTGAGTCCCCATGAGATACTAATGGGGAGAGTGATGCGGCAGGCATGGGTACCAGGACACAAACTGCTAAGTATTTCTGATGATTTGGTACTAGAATACTGCAAGCAGCTGGGTGACCAGTGCGTTCTATCTCTCACCAGATTGGGGAAGACGCCGTCGCCAGGCCAACAACTCCAGTCCATAATCTGAACCGAGGAGATTGGGTTGTGCTTAAGAAACACACCCGAAAGAGTTGCCTAGCACCGAAGTGGGGAAAACTGAGGCAGGTGATTCTTATCACTACAACTGCGGTGAAGTGTGCAGGTGTGCCAAAGTGGATCCATGCAAGTCATACCAAGAGAGTGACGGAAAAGGAAGCGGCTGAGGCTAAAGGTTGTGCAGCTGAAGGGTCTCCAGACGATGGTCCTGAAATAGCTGAGGACGAACAACCAAGCACCAGTCAAGACGAGTGGTTCCCAGCGGATGATCTAGCGCTTGATCCGATAAGATAAGAGTGGAGGAGTGTGGCTCACTGATTAGAGCGGCAGACCCTGATGCAGAGGTCTGGCCCGGGACCAGGGTTCAATTCCCGACGCGGCAGGGTCCTGAGCCCAAAAATGTCCACTGACTCAATAATTCTCGCCTCGTGCCTACTCTAATCATGGGGTCCCACGCTGCAACTCTGGGCAATAGCTTGCTTAATCTCCACTACGGCGGCCCACCCGCTGCGGGATGCCTGGCTTTCACCTTGGGGATGCCCAGTAGGGGTTATCTCACAGGGAAAAAGCCAGGACAGGTTCCCAAGGCAGGCGCCTTGATGCCTTCGGGTGATACGTGCGCTATATAAGTCGCAATACAACCAGAAGATACACCTACATAGATAGAGAGTGGGATATTGAGGACGAGACAGGACTAGGAGGAGAAAATCAGATAATTGAAATCCATGACAGATCTGATGAGGAAGGAGGTCAGATAGGGACAGGGCAGGTTATCGACACACCTCCTACAACTCCGGAAACGAAAAAGGGACAGTTAGAAATTAGGACGGAAGTTCATGCGGAAGAAAATCAAGGGTTCGAAGTGCATGAACAGGATCAGATAGAAATAGACGAATGTGTTCAGGAAACAGAATTTGAAACAAACGAAAGTCAAAATCAGCATACACCTGAACCAGGCCAGTTTAGAAACCAGGCAGAAGAAACTGAAGTAAGACCCGGGACTAGTCAGATAGGAAGGGAAGAAGAAAACGTAGAGATAAATTTGCCACAACTGAATGAAAATAAAAGAGCACTTGAGGAAAGCCAAATTACAGTGCCAGTTAAAAGACTTAAAAAGAAGAAAAGTGAACCAAGATTCATGAAAAGACTGAAACTGAGATTGAAGACTGTAGAGGAAAAATTAGAAGACAGGAAAAAGGCTGCCAGTGAAAAGGAAAAGGCTGGAGCCAAGCCTAAAAGAAGAAGTGACAGAATAAAAAGACAAAACGAGAAATATCGGAGTCCTGAGTGGACTTACCTGGTACTAGAAGAATTTGAAGACCTTGAGATAAGTGACGAAAGTGATGGAGAACTGATTGCTGATCAAGGTTCCGAAGAAGAAGACCCAACCTGAAAATTAACTTGCGTAAGCCTCCTGTGTAAAGATACAAAGAGGGGTTGTAAAACTTCTTTTGAGCCAAAATGTCTGATTCAAATGTGAATGGAAGACCTA
The DNA here is from genome assembly GCF_964263255.1 of Lissotriton vulgaris. NCBI lineage: Eukaryota > Metazoa > Chordata > Amphibia > Caudata > Salamandridae > Lissotriton > Lissotriton vulgaris. The sequence goes on from NC_141687.1 coordinate 1,200,442,388, forward strand.
GACAGAATTGCTGTAAAACATGCTGTAAAATATGTTTGTGTAGTGTAGCAATAGTACTGATATTATGGATAGGGCTAACAATCTCAATACCTTTCATGATAAGTAAAGACTCTAACCTGTACCCTACTAAACTAGTGACAAAAGACTCAGATATTCTGCCGACAGAAGAGACACCACAAAGTGTAGAAAGACGCGAGAAAACCTCTAGGTTTAGACAAACAAAAACGGACTTAGATGCATCAGATGAGGGAGGACTACATTATCACAGAATCAAAAACAGGACACATTTAAATGTATTTGCAAATCTTTTAGTTCACTATGTAGAAGCCATGGAAATAGAAGACTGTTATGTCTGCATGAAGCTACCCACTTCTGTAGCTGAAGGTGTGACCTATCACCATTTACCCCTAACCTATGGAATTTCCTGTAGTATTTAGCAAGCCTATTCTATAGAGGAACCTTACAGTATTACTATTCTAACTCTGACGTAATATTTTCTGAACTTCCTATTTGGGGAAATCTGAACATTGTTCACACCAAGAGCGATGTGACTCGTTATATGGGAGAATACTTTCTGACTATAGGTGACATAGATTTAGGTGAAGCACACAGAAATAATTTGACCTGTTCATTACATGAACCAGAATTTTTTTTATTAAATATGGCAGAGAAGAGGAGGGAGAATGTCCAAAGAAAGGCAAATGATAAAAGACAGAAAACTCCTAAATGGGCAGAATACATGGAAAGCACCTCAAACGGTGAAGAGAATGCTGCACTGTTACTGGATTTCGAAAGAAAGGGGAAACTTTGTCTTCATAGAGAAAAGACTAGTTATTATAACAATATATTCATCGGTTCAAGTGAATGCGAACACAATTATAAGGTAATTGGAGGTTGGGGTTTCAAAATGGGTCAGAACCTGTGTTTCCCGGAATTTATTATATATGTGGAAACAAGGCTTATTTCAAATTGCCGGATCACTGGTATGGAAGCTGCTATTTTGGCATTGTCTTCCCAAAAATATACCATGTGAATGACGCCGCTGGAAGCAATGAAAATACTAATGGTTTAGTACGTAGTAGAAGAGAAAGTGTAGGAGAAATAATAGGTGATATATTTAGTGCATTGATACCTGGAGTGGGAGTGGTTCTGAATACACACCGAATTTGCAAATTGTCTACAGTAGTGGATCGGTTATCTACTGACACTGCTGCTATTTTCCTGTTGGTCAATACTGAAATGGTTGCGATCAGATCAATGGTTTTACAAAATAGACTTGCTCTTGATACCTTATTGGCAAAAGAGGGCGGAGTCTGTAGAATGTTGAAAGCGCAACATTGTTGCACTTACATTCCAGATAAAAGTATTGAAATAAAGAAATATGTGAGAAACATAACTAATTTGGAAAAAGAACTCAAACCACTGGAGGTTGACAGTGCCTGGAAGAGACTAACTGATGGTCTCTCCTCTGTAGGTAGTTGGTTTTCTAACATAGGTAAAAGTCTTGTGAGTAAAATACTGATGCCAATAGCAGGGATTAGTTTAATTGTGCTAATAATAATAATTTGTTGTAAATGCCAGAAATGCAAAAAGAAGTATGCTGCGAAAAAGAGAGGAGTGAAACGGAATGTTGATGAGCTTGAATTGGAAGAGCTGAATAATCAAATCTATAAAAAAATGAAGAATTACCATCCTAATAAGGATGCAGAAAAAAGGCTCAAGAAAAAGTTTGTTGAAATTGAGATGGGTGAGATGTGAAAGAGAAAAGTTGGCATCTGGTTCCATTAATAGTGATGATAGTAAATATCATCAAAGAGGGGATTGATGGAGCAAGGATTTGCACGTTACGCAACTTGCTTGAATTCAAAACCCTTGCATAACGTTAATGTAGTAATCAATCTGTTTAGTTTATTAATCTTGCACTTTTACACTACACGCGGGTGTCCCAGAGACGCTTGCCTATGTGTTTATTAATCCTAACTACGCTTACAACTAATATGGTCGCTGCTAAGCGGGATTTCAGTCTGCGCATGCGTCGGTCATACCCATGTGATGTGACGCACTCGTAGTTCTGGAGGGATTTCTTCGCTCATGCGCAGTATTGCTAAAAATGGCCGCTTTGTTCTAACATGCTCTTCGCTTGCCACCGCTGCTTTTGCTCAGCTGTTTCGTTCTTCTTAACTCCTAATGCTATAGATATTATAAAGTAAGGGGTGTAGTGAAGTCAATCATGGTATACAGTGTATTCATTTTTTCCTGTGTTTCTAAATTGTTTTTCGCTTACTTTTCATGTAACATTCTCCGGGGGCCTGGGAGAGAGGTGCCACTCCATCTTGGAAGCCTATGTGACACCAATCACGTGATGGGGGACAAGAGAGTCTTGCAGCAGTGGAACTCAGCCAGCTGGCTGCCGAAGCTGAGATGCTCCTGGGAATCGACCTGCGCCCCAGCGAGAAGACTCGAATACATACCTGCACTTGTAACATTGTAATATTTGTACTCTGTACGCTATTGTTTCTGTATTTCTGTGCTATGGGAACTGGAATGTAAGGGGTGGGTTCAAGAAATTGAATATTAATTGTGGGAACACCAAATTCTAGGTGGTGACAATGACCTAACCACCTCTCTTGTCCAATCCGAAGTTGGGGATCCTTTCACTTGCAACATTGTGGGTGGTACATTGACCCGAAAACAGTATAACTGGCCTAGGTTTAGCTGGAGAAATTGTCCGACTTGTCCGAGTAGCTGACCTGTCACTGACCCTACGAACTCTATAGGTGATTGATACAGAGAGCTGCGGAGCACTCTGTCCAAAATTTCCACAAACTTAGTCTGGGGTGGAGAAACCTTTAAGTGCTGGCGAAGCACTTTGCTGGGAGATTCGAGAACCCAACCGGGGTTATTGGCAGATTCCTTGCAGAGAGGGCGTAGTGCAGGCGTTGCATCCGAAGCTGCAGGTGTTGGTCGTACCCTTAGATGAGTCCAGTCCTGATCCATATCCCGGTGTGATCCTGTCCTGACTGTCCATGAGCTGTACCTGCTCGCCTACTGGCATTCCAAGTCCTTGAGGGTCCTTTTCCGCCTTTCCCAACTGACCCGTGGCCAGGGTTAGTCCTCATTCTGTCCTAGGTAAATATAATTATATGTGGGTGTTTGTCTATCTAAATTTTTCTCTTCTATTTTTCCTAATAAAGCAATCTTGCCTATGTGATTCATCTTTGACGTTTGAACTCTTATGAAAGTATTTTTCTAGCATGTTCCTTATTTTCCCCTTACCCTTACTCAAACACTGAATTGTTTGCATATTTAGTATATTCCACTGTTACCCTTCCTATAGAAATTGAATGCATTCTAAAGTATCGTTTTCCAAAATCCTTCAGTATATTCAAATTAGCATTTAGTAGAATGTTCCCTTGTTCTTACCCAACCTTTAGTGACGTTATTCCAATCTGTTAGACCAAATTAGCATGTTCCCTTTCTCCTATATATATTTTCTCTGAGTATTAAATGATCCTCACATTAATTCATAGTTATACTATTTTTCTGCTCTTGGTCATAGATGTTTTGCTCTGTGTAAATGTCATTCTCATGGCATACGATGACTTTTTATGATTTAGATAAAGATTTTGAAACTTCTTGCGTTTGTGGTTATTACATGGTATAAAACAAATATAAATGTATATGGTATTAGTGTTATCTGCTTGAATCTCAATATTAGCTCCTGGTCCATTGTGATTAAAGGTACCTGTTCTCGAGGATTGGTAAGTCAGGTACGCGGAAAATATATAGAAATGAAGATTCCCAAATCACTGATAGCGGTGTGTAGGTTACCTGATTTATGGAAATCAGTGATAAACATGTATTGGGCCCAGTAGTGTATATTTGATAAATAAGGAATCGGGTGACCTGCGCGCTCTATCAGAGGCAGTCTCAATTAGATCCAACAAGAAATTATAAACAATCTAGACAAATCTCCCCTTACATCTCCAGATAATTTGTAACTAATGCCCAAATCTGTTCCCTGATCTTCTTTCTGCGGGAACTCTTTAAAGCATAGAGACTGTGCTCCATATTATGTATTGGAAAAAACCGAGACCGCCAAGCTGCGATACACAGCCTATACACTGCAGTTACTAAAAAAATTAGTTTGACATGTTTCTTCGGGATGCTAGTACTCAATGTGCCCATTTCCACACCCAATAATATCTGCGTTGCTGATAATTGTATCTGACTGCCCACAATTGCCGAAACACATTTTTCTATCTGAGACAGCAAGGGAGCTAATACAGAACATGTGCAGAAAATGTGAACATCATCAGCTGAGGCAAACCCACAACGAAAACATTTACCTATTGCATCTCCCGACCATTTGGACACCTTATCTGGGATATAGTATAAACTATAGATTGATTTGAAGTGTTGCGCCACCAACTTTGCAGACAAGAATAAATCTTTAGCCATATCTAATGAGATTGCTATTTGAATGTCCTGTCTGCCTAGTTTAACACACCATTTACTGTTCTGTTGCTCTAGATTATTTTCTTTAGTGTCTGACAAATGCTTATATAAAGCTCCAATCCTTACCCCTTTCATAATGTCCTCGATCAAAGAATTCGGTTTAAAGTTACCTCCCATACACGTTAAACAGTTGCGAATCTGTAGATATTTTGCGAAAAGATTTACAATAACTAACATCATACAGGTCACCCACCACTCTAATGCCTTTCTTCCTCCAATTGAGTACTATTCTATCCCACACATCTAAAGGTAAGAAAAACGACGATGAGAATGGAGTGTACCACGTTATTTTCCCAAGGCCCAATAGCCTCCTAACTATATGCCAGACCTTATATGCAGCTACCATTATCTTAAAACGGGTGCGTTTGTAATAACTTTGTTCTAGATACTTAAATAAACAGTTTTTAACTTTAACCCCCAGCAGCATTTGATAGATCGATGGACAATCTGCAGGTCTTGCTGGATCTTCGCCGGTTAATAAAATTCCCATTCCTTGCAACATACAAGCATAGTAATAAAATGTAAAATCTGGTACCGACCATCCCCCCACATTTCTTGGCAGAATCATGAAGCGCCTAGCCCTTCTAGCTTTCCCTCCAGACCACATAAAGCGCATACATATTGTCTGCAGTTGTTCTAAACTAGTCTTAGGAACTTCTAGGGGTATATATCGGAAAAAATATAACATTTGAGGAAGAATCAGCATTTTTAATAGGTTACATCGTCCCACTAATGAAAGATATAAGCATTCTGCCTGATCTAATTTTTTCCAAGCACTGACTAGGAGCTGGTCCCAATTAACTTTAACTAAAGAAGTTGTACAAGCTCGTAACGTGACTCCTAGATATACCACCTCCTGACATAATCTAGAATCGGTGTAGCTTGGTATATTTATACTAAGTAGCTGGGTTTTTGCCGAATTTAATTTGTATCCTGAAGATTTACCAAATTCTGCCGCCAAATGCTCTATAGCCTGCATTGCCATGGTAGGTTTAGACGTGACCACTGCCACGTCGTCAGCATATGCCAACACCTTAACCTGATATATATGAACCTTTAACAGGATTATATTGACATTAGAGTCCAGCATTCTTAAAAAAGGCTCAATGTATAAAGCAAATAGTAAGGGGGAGCAGGGACACCCCTGTCTAGTCCCCCTACAAATTTGTACTACCGCCGATTCCAAGCCCATGGTACTGATCCGGGCTACCGGATGCTGATACAGAACCTGTACTGATTTGATAAATTCAGGGCCAAAACCTCGACTCTTCAAGTTGTCCCACAAAAAAGACCATGCCACGCGGTCGAAAGCCTTCTCGGCGTCCAATAAAATTTATCAGAAAGGTTCCCTGGTTGCCTTAGCATAGTCGAGTAAAGTTATCACTCGTCTAACATGATTAGTAGTACTACGTTGAGGAATAAACCCATGCTGTGTTTTTGAAACAAGACCCGAAATAACCATAGAGAGTCTATTCGCTAAAATCTTCGAGTATATTTTACCGTCTACATTTAGGAGCGATATAGGGTGATATGATCCTGTTAGATTGAGTGGCTTGCCCTTTTTGTGAAATTCCACTATAGTCGCTTCTTGCCAAGTTTTGGGGGCAGAGCCTTTCTGTGCTGCTAGCATCGTTGCCAAGAGATCCTTTTTTAGGAGCATAAAAAACGTTTTATATATTTCTAAAGGTAATTTATCTGGGCCAGCAGCCTTTCCCAGTGCCAATTGTTAACCGCTAATTCTAATTCCTCCAGAGTAATAGGCGCGTCTAACATTACCCTATCATCTTCCGAAAGGTCCTTCAGACAGTGTTGACTAATCAATAATGCAGCATTATCACCATTATACACATCCCCCTGATATAGCATCTCATAAAACTGCCTGAATACCTCCAGAAAATCCTGCTCGTCCTTAACGGAATCACCTTTCTGATCTAATACCTCGTCAATCCGCTCGGCTGCCGCTTTTGCTCTTAATCTTTGGGCGAGACATCTTCCACTTGCCTCGCCATATTTGTAATGGCTTTGTCTTTTAGCAAAACATTTTTAGCTGCTTCCTGAGACCACCTCAGATTTATCCTTGCCTTCAGACGCGCTACTTCATTATTCTCTGCATCTACATTAATCCATGCCTGTATCCCTACCATGAGCGCCTCTTCGGCCGTGATCAACTCTTGATAAAATGCCTTTATTTCTGCAGCTTGATTTTTTTGATTATACAGACCCCAACTCAGTACCTCCCCACGAAAGGCAGCCTTAAAACAATCCCACACACAACCTACATTACTACTCCCCCGATTAATGTTAAAAAAAGATACAATCCACTCCTTCATATGTTCAATAAAGAGTTGTTCAGTCAATAATTTGCGATCAAAAGAGAACTGTCGTGGACGTTCACTAGAAATGATGATAGATAGAGTCAATACGACTGGCCCGTGATCTGCTGTCACTCTAGGATATACTTGGATTGCAGCCTGATTTAACATCAATATAGAAACAAAAAAATAGTCTAATCGAACCAATGTGCGATGTGGAAAAGAAAAAAAAGTGTACCCAGGTGACCCGCCCCTTAAAACAGACCAAGCATCCACCAATCCATGGGCTCCCAGGAATTCCTGTAATGCTTTGAATACTTTCGGCTTCCTGCCTGTATATCTCACCTTCTCGTTATTTAGCAGGTTGGGTGCTAGGTTTATATCATCGCACATGATCAATGGTGTAGGCCAAGCTGCCAATTCTACATTTAAAAAGTTGAGAGTTTCTGCTTCGTCTAGGTTTGCTCCATATACAACACACACAGTAACTTTGATGTTGCCCACCACACATTCTGCTATCGCCCAACGTCCCAACCTATCAGATTGTGTCCTCCCTGTAGTAGCTATATGAGTCTTGCCAAGAATTGCCACACCTCTGGCCGCCCCTGAATATTTAGTGCAAACTATTAAATTGAACCCCAGTTCTGTTAACAGATGTCTCTTAGACCAAACCACGTGGGTCTCTTGTAGGCATATGATGTTACATTGCAAAGCCCGTATCTCTTGTGTAACTCTTCGTCTTTTCTCCAGTGAATTCAACCCCCTAACATTCAGTGTGCCCACCCTTAAACCCCTACCTGCCATTTCGCCGCTTCAGATTTTGCATCTTTGCTCCAAATACATTTCACCAATTGCTCTCCAATATCACCAAAATACAAGTTTCTTCCCAACCCTAACTTATGTGTTATTTTATTTTTCCTCCCCAATTCCCCACTCCCCCACTTAACCCCTCCCATCAGAAACCCACCCTCCCACCCTCGCCACCACCCTTCACGAGGCTTAAGGACCATGTCCTCTGCGATGCAGAAGTGCCTTCACTGCGTGTCATGACTCCCCTAGTCCCCTTCTCCCCCCACAGATTTTTTATCGTTCCACACTCATAATCAACAGCCTTACTTCAGGCTAATTGTATCCTCCTTAGGATGTCCTCCATAAATACTACTTCAAGAGCCAGCAAAATCTGCATTACATCATGCATATAGTATTTCTCTCATACACATATAGTCAGAGGGCTCAGGCCTCTATCTGCAACTAAGTTGATCATTCAATTATCTTTGTAGGAATTCAGGCCCTTAACCCCAGGGCACCAATTGCCTACTTGATATACCTGTTTCCAATGCTGACTCCAGAATTGAAGTTACCTAAAGAAAAATTAAATGAGGGAGAACGAACTCCTAATGTACTATAGCCTATAGTTTAGGAACAAAACAACGTTGCAGCTCCTACACCCCTAACCACCCATAATCACCCTCTTAGATTATAGCGCAAATCCAGTGCCCTCTCACAAGTGCAGTGTGTCCATTATAGTCTATTTCTGAGAGCTCAGTAATTGAGATTAGGTTTTCGCCTGTTTGTCGATTTTATTCAAATATACCTGAGCCTCAAACCCAGAGGTGAAGTATTGCGTTTGATTTTTGAAAATAGTCTTCAATTTGGCCGGTTTAAGTAGAAAACATTGAGCACCTTTTGCCTGGAACGATGCAATTAATTTCCGCATTTGCCATCTCTCATTCACCGTTGTTGGGCAAAAGTCTGGACGAACAAAAAACTCACACCCAGCCGCGTTCCTCCTTTTCTCTGGACGTGCAAGATCATACAGAGCCTCTCTTAGAAGAAAGTTATTTAAACAGATCAAGATGGCCCTTGGATATGCTTTCTGTCCATTGTCACGTCGACGATTCACAAAGGGGAACCTATGTGCACGAATGATTTCGATTTCCCAATTCCAGGATTTCAATTCCGGAAAGGCCTCGCTGAACACCTGAATAATGAATCTACGAGGGTCCGACCCCTCTTTACCTTCCGGAATGCCCAGGACACGTAAATTATTGCGCCTAGCGCGATTCTCAAGGTCTGTGAGTTTCCAGTCTGTGTCCGACTTTGATTTTTGCAGTGTTTCAATAGCCGATTGATGTTTTCCCAGGCTATCTTCAGTTGAGGAGACTCGCTGTTCCACCTCCGTCACCCTGGTGGTTACCTCAGTACAAGTTTTCACTAGACGCCTTACTGTATTCTGAAGCTTTTTCACAGCTCCTTGTGTCCGCAATCCTTCAGCCCTAGTCTCATTCCGGTGAGCCATTACGCTTTTGTATATCAGCCCTAAGGTGACTGCATCTTCATTTATCTCCTCTTCATCCAAATTGAACTGGGCACATGGAGTACCTTGGTTCTGGTCTAAATTTCCTGCCACTTCTGGCATTTTCCTGACTTTCTCACAGGTTGCACCATGTTCATAGGCGTCCTGTTCTTCCTCATCTGGCATTGTCCCCCAGTCACCTAGGTTACTTAGACTGTCCTCATCATTTCCTTCATTTTCCTTATCTGATGGAGAGGTCAGATCTGACATTGAATAACATTTTTCATCTGAGCCTGCATATTCTGACCCGTTGCCGCTCTCAACCCCCAGATTGGTATCTGGACCTATAATATTATCCACCCCATCCTCACTATTGACAATTTCAATTTCAATTTCCTCTGTCGATTCGAGCTGGGAGATTACAGGTGGATCATTATCAGGTAGCGGAGTTTTCTGCGGGTCATATTGGGGTCCAGCCATCACTTGATCATTATAAGGCTCCAAGTCAGAGACGTCGACTTTGGGCTTGTTATTTTTTTTATTAAAGATTGCCGGGACGACTCGCTGTCTCACTGCCCCGTCTTGTGGGCCTTTGCTTGAGAGTGTCGCAGCATTTTTTTGGGGCGGTTGAGCGCTGGGGGTAGTCAAAGTGGGTGAAGCAGCCTGTTGCATATTGGTTATTCCCTTCGAATATACGTCATTAGATACAGTCCCCAAAGTTCCATCTACGATACAGGACTGCGTTGGATTGTCTGCGATATTCCCTGCTGCATTCCCCTCTGTTTGAGTATTCATAGGGGCTGATATAGCCGCTGCACCCCGATTCCTCGTGCCACCTCTACCTTTCGCCATTTATATTTACCAAAGTGAGACGACAATATAACTGCAGGGGCTCTTTTCCCAGACCTCGAAGCAGTCAAGCGTTTCCCCACTTGTGGCTTACAGTGGAATCGTCTTATGACCAAACACTGAAATACCGTGTGTATGCGTAATGCGTAATGCAGCAACAATTGTTTTTTACCCCCCCAGTGTAGCTCACCGTACTCCGTAAGCCGTTCTTCGTGTAATTCTCAGTTCAAAGTCACTTTCTCCATCAACGGCGTCCCAGCCACCGCGTTAGCCGCTCTCCTCCGTTGAGCTTCACTCTAATCCACTCTAATCACAGCTGCAGCATGTTTGCCGGCTACCGGCCGAACCCTCCCTGCTCATTCCGAGGGCCGCCTCCTCAACAGCTCCAGCCGCCTCCTGCCACCTCCCCGTGTTTCCGACTTGAACCGATGGCTCTGTACTCCGTACTCCGTGCTCCAAAGACACTCACTCTGGAAACCACACTCTCCGCAGAAAAAGAAACAATGGTGTCGGCGCCCTTGGTACGCCGCCGCCGTCTAATGGGTAAGAGGCGCACGAAAAGCTTTAACGAGGGGGGTTAATGAAGAGTCATGCGGAGCGCAGCTTCACAGCACTTCACCGGCCACAGCAGCGGCCGCCATCTTGCCTCATGTGCATGATCAGCACTGATTCGCAATCATATACTTAAGGGCCTGTTTACAAAGGAACATTTACATGTGATTACATTTACATGTTAATTTACTCTTACCATTTGTAGTATTTTTACTACTTTTGGCTATTCAACATTTCTGAGCGTAAAGTTACTACAAAGTGTAGACTTACATTTCTGAATGTCCCCATCCCCTCGAATTCTAGAGATGGAGCCTAATTTATGAGTGTAAAGTTAGTATTAGTAACTTTTGTACAGATAGGCGGTAGGTCTTCCTTACTGGCATAAAGATCTCCCTGTAGTAAAGCACAGTAAAATTGTACAAAGTTTGGTAAAATTAACCCAATATTTTTATGTTAAATATGTATGCATATTAATTTTATATATTTATTTTAAATGAAGAACAAAATAGAAACCTATAGCACTATCAACGTAAATTTGAATTACAAATGTAATTAATTTAAATACATTAAAAACAATTAATTCTTGTAAAAAAGATTTTTTTTACAAATACCCACTTAAAGTAAAATTAATATATTAGTTTTGCGTGTAGTAAAAAATTAATAAAATGTATTTAAAATAATGTATTTTCTTTAAAATATAGTTATTTCTACAAAAATGTATTGAAAGCATTACAATTTTTGTTTTTTATTTAGATATAGTTTTCTTAACATTAAATTACATTTACGAGCATTTTTAAAAGTAGAAACACATTATTTTATTGTAACATTATTTCCTATAGGCTTCTATATAAAGTCCCTTCCTCCATTGTTTTCTTTGGGAGGGAGTGGTTTGCCATGTTTGATCTTGTACTTACTCCAGGTCTGAGGTGGTGTGCACTTGCAACTATTTTGGGTCCTTTTGTGCTGTACTAACTTTAGAAATTCAATTTGCGAGTAGTAATGGACCTACTCTTTTGTGGGTGAGTGTGTGTCACTACCTAAACCCTGCTTAGATCTTCTTTTCACCCCTCTTTATTCCTCCCTTCACTCCTCCCTCTGCATAGTTAGCATTATCCATTTCCAGTTACTTCCCAGTCCCTCCCAGCTTCACTACAAGAAAGTAGGTATATGTGTGTGATAATCAACTCAGTCAGGGCAGAGATCTTTGCATAAAAAAGATAGGAGAAGTGGACAACCTCCGTGCATACGTTGGTGAAAAGCATTTTATACTATGTGAGTACTATTATTGTAACACTACTGTGCATATGTTAGAAATGTGGGTCTCTAGTTGGCAGTGGCTTGCACCCTGCCCATTTTTTTTTGTCAAATCAGTTTATTAGCATTTTATGATTTTCGAAATACATTATAAAGGATGCTCGATTTATCATGACATTCCGTTCTCGTCGGTCTAACATACAAATATCCTAGAGCAATACAGAATGAAATCATGTCTCCGCGCTGACAGCACCACATAGGTGGGGTTCATGTGCGCAGATCTGACAAGCACATATAGGGCCCAGTCTGGTGCCTTCTGCAAGTGTTCATGACAGTCTCTAGTTCAGTCTAGCACAGTAGCACGCTCATGGGTTGGATCTCTTCGCTATAGGCATGCGTCTAGAAATGACATTTATCTAACCTTTGTACAAAAAGAAAACTTAAACAATACTTAAACAGTAGCGGCAAATCACTTACATTCGTGTGTGCTGATTCTCCTCCCCCCCCAAATCCCCCCCCCGCAGCATCCCCCCACTCGTGTAACTTGAGCAATGAATAATTATACATCTCGGACCCATCTCTCTAAAGGCTGTAATGTTGCATTGCATGGTATCTGGACATTAAGGTATCTCACGGTACGCACGAGTCCCTCCGTCTATCTGCCTAGGTCGCTGCAGCATCAGAGTCGCTAGTCCCCCCGGCAGATGTAGGGCATTGAGCATGCATTCCCAGTGTTCCGCCATAGGTTCTTTTCGGAGCCCCGTCGTTTCCTCCCTCCGTATTGCTATCCATTCCGCCCGAGCCCATGCCTGAAGGGAAAAGACCCACGCCTGCACAGCAGGAGGTTCGCGCGCCTTCCACCTCTTCGTAAGAAGGCGCTTAGCCACCACTAATCCCAGATCTAAGAAGCGGGAAGATGCCTTATCCTTGGGCGACCTCTTGAAGCGATGCAAGACATACTCAAGCCAGTTAAAGGGAATGTTTCGACCCGTGCATAACCCAAGCATTTCACAAATCGCATTCCAGTAAGCACCCAATTTAGGGCAGTTCCATAATATGTGGATAAGGCCTACATCTAGCTCATCGCATCTAGGGCAGGCCACGTCAGAACGATGAAAATACCTATTGATTAGCTCCAGGGTGAGGTAGACTCTATGGACAATGAAGAGCTGTATCTGGCGGAAGCGCATGTTTCGGGGAATGCGCACCGGACTTTTAAGAACTCTCTCCCATTCCTTATCCGTCAGCTCTCGGTCCATATCGCGTTTCCACTTGCCTCTAAGTGGAGCCAAATTCAACTCTGTGTGGGCTCTTAGCGACGCAGCAAACCAACGGACCAGGTGCCTGCCCATCCCCATAACGTGCAGGTATTGTACGGTTAGATGTTGGTCAGACTATGCCGCCATGTCACCCCATTTGGCTGCCATTTTCGCCACAAGTGAACGATGCAGCAGGAACCCCCCAGGAGGTAGCCCGTCCTCGGATACCAGTGTCTCATAGGCCTCTAGCGCTTCATCGCTAAAGAGATCTCCCAGTGTTCGCATGTCCGCATCACTCCAGTGCTCCAACATGGGGTGCGTGATTGCCCCCCCCACTCCCTGGAGAGCCCTCCAAGGGTATAGCAGGTGCGCATGATACCACCTTTCGAGTGAGGAACAGGGCTCTGCGGAAACATTTGTACACCACTGCCAGCAGTGGCGGGGTGGGTTTCTCGGGCACAGTCAGCGGGTGAAAGAGCCTGGTGACCCAGCTCAAAGAGTACGGTGGCTCGATCGTAGCAGTGTCGTTCCTTCCTTTATCAGCCAGCCAGCGGGCAATCCATTGTAGCTGTGCAGCCAGGTAGTAGATTTCAAAGCAGGGGGCAGCTAGTCCTCCCCTGTACGTTGGCAGAAATCATTTCGTCAGTGCTAGCCGATGTCGGGATGTGCCCCAGATGAATCTCTTAGTACGACATTGAGTTTGGAGAGAGCCGGGATGAATAGTGTCAGATTGACAAAGTAGTAGAGGAGCCTGGGAAGCATGACCATTTTGGCAAGGGCTACTCTGCCCGTGATTGTCAACAGAAGCGTGGACCAAAAGTTTGTCTGAGATCTGAGCGCTGTCACCGCCCGGCACAGGTTTCTGTCAAACAGGTCAGTTGGTTGGTGATAGATATGGATCCCCAGATACTTAAAGGTGTCGGCCTTCCACTGGACTCTCGTGTCCCCCAGGCAGTACTCCGGATCTTCCACCCCGCTGTCGAACGCGTATAGGCAGGACTTGGTCACGTTTACCCTAAGCCCCGAGATTTCTGCCAACTGGTTCAGTAAGTGGGCTAGCTGCTCCGGTATGCAGGTCACATCCCGCACAAAGACCAGTAGGTCGTTGATGTATAGGGAAACCTGATGCGTTGCGTCCCCCAGGGGGATTCCCGAGCCCAAGGTCTGTCGCAGTGCCGCCGCTAGAGGCTCTCTCGCCAGTGCAAACAGTATTGGCGACAGGGGGCAGCCCTGCCTAGTGCCCCTGCCCACCGCCACCGCTTCGGAGATGTAAGGGCCCAGTCGCACGCGCACTACAGGGTTTTTGTAGAGGAGGTCGACCATTTGGAGAAAGTCCACGTCAAACTCAAATCTCATCAGCACCTCGGCCAAGTACCCCCATTCCATGCAGTTGAAAGCCTTTTTCAGGTCAAGTATTAGGCATCCCGCTCTGGGCCATTTCTTCATTGCCTCAGCCGCTATACGAAAGAACCGCCTAAGGTTCAAGGATGCGGACCGTGTCGGCACGAACCCCTTTTGATCTGTGAGCACAAGATGCGGGACTACTAAAGCTAGCCTGTCAGCAAGCAGCTTCGCTAGGATCTTGTAGTCTACATTGAGCATTGCCAATGGCCTGTAGGAGCCCAAGTTTGTCAGATCTCTATCCGGCTTAGGTAATGAGACCAGGAAGGCCTCCCGCATGGACAGGGGTAGTGAGCCCTCATCTATTGCTTCATTGTACAGGTGAAGGAGTAAGGGCACCAGGGTATCCCTGTAGGCCTTATAATATTCAGCAGGCAGACCATCGGGTCCTGGTGTCTTCCCGGTCGCCAGGGACTGGATCGCATCCCCCACTTCTTCTAGCGTGAGGGGCACGTTAAGGATGCTCTGGTGTTCCTCTGAGACCTCGGGTTAGGTGACCGAGTCTAGAAAGTTTTCTAACGCATGCCTGGGACCAACTCCGCTAGCCTTATATAATTGTGTGTAGTGTCCAACCAGGGTACTGTGTATCTTGTGCTGCGTGTATACCATCACTCCCTCCGCCGTGCAGAGAGCACCTATTGGGGTACCCTGGCCTTCTCTTTGTATCACACAGGCCAGTAGTCTGCCAGCCCTATCCGCCCTGGCGTGTGTTCGGGCTGTGTGCGCCGTGTAGTTATGACACCTCAGCTGCTCCATAAGGGTTGCATGCTTAGCGCGTAGGCCTCTTAGGGCGTGTGCGTGTTCCCCAGTCCCTTCTCCCTCCCTCTCGTGTTGTATGAGCTCATTTTCCAAGCGCGTGAGTGTGGTGGACAGTGTTTTACGTATGTTCCATGAGGCTCCCATGCAGTGTCCTCGAATGGCTACCTTGTGCGCGTCCCATTCCACCGCATCGCTGCTCGCAGAGCCCTCATTGATCTCAAAGTAGTCAAGGACAGCAGTGCCCAGTGAAGATCGGAACTAAGGTTCCTCGAGAGCGGCAGGCTGCAGCCTCCACGTGGGCACCGGTGAGCGGTCCGCCTCTCAGCTGAGGCTGAACCGCAGTGGGTTATGATCGGAATGTGTTCTCCCCAAGTATTCCGACTCTGTAATTAAGGGGAGCAGCGACCAGGTGCCAACGATTCGGTCTAACCTGACATGCAGGTCTTGCACTGAGGAGAATAGGAGTATACTTTGTCTGTGGGGTGTTGCACACGCCATAAGTCCTGTACCTCCGAGTGTGCAAGCCAGTCCCGAAACGCTTGCGCATTGGACGCCACTGTTGTAGCTCGAAGTGGGGGAAAGAGCGGTCTAGCCGCACGTCTAGTACCATGTTGAAGTCCCCACCCAACAGCCAGGGGAGACCAGCATAAGGATGCAGGACTTGGTTCAGTGTCGCTAGGAAGGAGGGCTGGTCCAAATTTGGGGCATAAAGTGTCCCTAACAGGATTTCCTGGCCATTTAACGTTCCCTGCAGTAGGCAATACCTTCCCTCTGGGTCTATCTATGTCTTTGCAAATGAGCGGGATGCCTGCTCTCACCCATATCAGTGTGCCAAGCGCGTGCGCAGAGAAGGTGGTACCATGGATTTATCCCCGCCAGTGCCTACTGAGCTTATCAAGCTCGGTCCGTGTCATGTGCGTCTCCTGGAGAAGGGCGATGCCCGCCCCATGTCTCTGTAGGTAGGAGAAGATTGAGTAACGCCGTGCCGGTGTGTGCATATATTCCATGTCAGTATATTAGTGTGTGTCATGTGTCATGTGTCCTCACATTGCCAGGGGAGCGCCTCTCGGGGGGCAACGGATAACATCTGGGGGAGGGAGAAGGTCGATGTGCTGCAGTCCAAACAGGAAACAATTGAAAAGAACATTGGAACTAAAAGGGCGAGGCCCCAGCGGGCGTACGTACAAACTTCAACAACATCCACCCTTTGGGAAGGTGGGAAGTCAGCGCAGTGGCTGTCTGGGTGAGTGTGTTGCCAACAACCCAGTTAATACCCACCCCAGTCGCGGACCCCTGATCTATCAAGAAAAAGCGCAGAAGGGATCTTGTGTGGGTAAGCGCATAGGGTCTGTGTGGGTCAGCTGGAGCGGAGACCAGGGGCTAGGTAAGTGTCTAGCACCTCCGCTATGGGTCGGCTGCAGTGCTCACTGATGCCTGGCTAATGATCAGCGTGAAGCCGCATGCGCATACATGCCAGATAACCCTCCTTCCCCCATCAGATACAACATCAGGTACATCACTTGTACTTAAAGGATACAATGAACAGTGTACTCAGGGGTGGGGCCCCTAATGGTCCTTCTGGGACAAGTAGTCTGTCACATGAGTTGGTCAGCTGTTTGGGGCGTCACCACTGGCATGTTCATGTCTTCGGAGATCATCGTAGATGGGGATGAGGAGCCACTGGTATCCAGATCTCTGTGTAGCTGGGAGTCTATGCGGCCAGCGTCGTTCACCACTCCCAGAGTCGCCTCCGCATCGAGGGCGTCTTGCCTTTCCATTCTCCAGTTCTCCGGGCTCGGCGCAGCAGGACCTGGGCCTCAGCGGCCCACTCTCCTCTGACGCTTCCGTGATCGCTGTTCCTGCCATCCGCCGCCATCCGAGTCCGTGGGCCGCGCTCCCATCGATTGACCTGTCTCCTCTAGTCAGTCCCAGACGTCCGATGGGGTGTCGAAGAATCGGGCGCCATCTTTCGAGATCACGTGGAGGAGGGATGGGAATAGCAAAGAGTAAGGCAACTCGAGCTCTCGGAGTGTCTTTTTCACCGCTATGTATGTGTTCCTCCGCCTCTGCACCGCTGCAGTGTAGTCTGGAAAGAGCATCACTCGGCTGTTCCACACTGTAAGATCTTCCAGTTTCCTGGTGTCGCGCAGTACCACATCTCGATCGCGGTAGTTGAGGAGCCTGAAGAGGACCGGGCGGGGTCGGGCCCCCGGCCTTGGCGCCTGCGTTGGCACCCTGTGCGCTCTTTCGACTGCGAAGTGCGGGGACAGCACTCCCGGGGGTAGGATTTCTTGCAACCATTTCTCTGTGAATCGCTCCGGGTCTTTCCCTTCTTCACCCTCTGGCAGGCCCACCACCTGTACGTTGTTGCGCCGGGAGCGCCCTTCCGCGTCCTCGATGCGATCTTCCAGTGCATGCATTCTGTCCATGATGTCCTGAAGTGCTGCGGTATGTGTTTGCACCACCGGCTTCAGCTCCTGAAGTGACTGGTGCTGCGTGGCAACCGACTCCGACAGCTTGCGATGGTCAGCGTGCAGGAGGGTAAAGTCTGATGTGACCTTATCGATCCGGGCCTCCAGTGACGTTTGGGTTTGTTCCAGTGTGCTTCCCATGCGTTCCACCGCCGCCAGCACAGTATCCATTTTGGCGGCCAGGACTGCGGTCGGTCCCATGCTCCCGCTCTGAAGTCCGCGGGGCAAGCCAGTGTCCTCAGCCGCGTGCTGCCGTTGCTGGGATTTGTCTTGAAGTCTGCCCATTGCCAGTTGTTGCGCGGTAGGCATCCGCACTGAGCACTAATGGTTGGATCCCTTGTGTCAGGTCACCACGTAAGGGCCGGGAAGTAGGCCTCCTCGCCCGTTTCGGCGGAGCTCCGATCGCAGTGTGATGCCCCTGTTCCTCGCTAGGCGTCTTTGCAGAGGAGCATAGTTTGCTGGTGTCGTTTGTCAGCTTGTCGGTTGTCACACTCGCAACAGCTCTTTTTCACCCCCTTATCGTGTGGAGGGACTCCCTTGGCCCTCGTTCCTATGACCACCACACTAATATCTCCGCAACCTTAAACTGTGTGCTTTCCATGCCAATGTCTCTGCGCTGTATGGCCATGCAGTCTCAGATGTGAGGGGCCGGGACAGGTCTCAAGCCCCTGGTGGGTCCCTTGTGATCGACTTGGGCCACGTTGCGAGGTGGGCAGGCTAACGGTAAAGGCGGAGGCTGTAGTCCGTACCCTAGGATGGCACCCAGCTCTCCACAGGCCCGAAGGCGGTGCCTCAACCATCTTGTCTGTGTGCTCAGGGGTCCCCCGAGAGTGTCGCACACCCAGTTCCCTGCGCCAACTGAACTCCCTCACCGGTGTATGTCCCCCACAGTAGCGTGGACTCCAGAACCTCCCTGCCAGTAGGTTGGCAGCGGTGGCACCTTTATAGTGTCGCAGCAGACAGCGATGTGCATGCACAGCCTCTAGCAAGACCACTCCTCCATTGCAGGGGCCCAGCGCTAGTAGATTCTGCCAGTATGCAGGCGCTACGTAGGTACGCCTGTCTGCAAGTGTCCAGCAGCAGTTGGGGCTAGGGGGGGCCCAGCAGTGTTTCACCCCCTACCGCCTGCCTCGCCTCTAGAGATCACCCGGCTCTGCCTCAGTCACTCCAGGCCCTCCTGGGCTGCCTTCGCGTCCTCTGCACCGCCTCAGGGCCTCCCCAGTCCGCCCCGGGTCCCGCTCCTTACCAGGCTTCCGAGTTGTCCCACAGTCCTCTGTCCCCAGCAGCAGCACGTTCAGGAGAGCCCTCCGAGGCCCGCAAGCCTCGGTGTTAAGGGGCGTTGTTTCAGGGCTCCAGGCGACTCTTGTGCTATCTTCGCGCCCTTTTCGGGCCAGCGCCACCTCAGGGCCTCCCCAGTCCGCCCCGGGTCCCGCTCCTCACCAGGTCTCCGTGAGGTCCCTCAGTCCTCAGCCTCCGGCAGCAGCGTGAGCAGGCGAACTCTCCGAGTCCCGCAAGCCTCGGGTGGTAGAGGGCGACGAGTCAGGGCTCCGGATCTCTCTGCCCTCGGAATGCCCTGTGGTGAACGCAGGCTTGGATCTTCGGTTACTCCGGCCTCAGCCGCCTCTTCATCAGCTCCGCGCTAGGCTAGGCCCCGATCTGGGCCCAGCGTTCCTCCAGCGGCCGCCCGCAGCGGCGGACCTCAGGGCCCACCAGTCTCACAAGCGCCGCTCTGTCACCAGGTTGAGCGGGCGCCCGGGGTGCAAGTGTCGACCAGTACCTCGGAAGCAGCTCAGGGCCTTCCAACGGTCGCCTGGTCCCGGGAGGAGTTTTGCGCCTTTCCTCAGGTAGGCCGCGTCTCAGTTGCGCTCCACCAGTCTTCACCTCTGCCGTTCCGCTTTCTGTGCCGGGGGTCCGCTCAGGCTCCACACCGCCTCCCACACTCGCACGGTAAGTCACAGGCGTAGGGTCGCTCTAAAGGCTGGCATACAGGATAATAAAGGGGTCTCAGGCGACGGAGCTCTAGCAGGGCATGTCCGCCATGTTGGCTAGTTGGCCTCGCCCCCCTGGCTTGCACCCTGCCCATGAAGGGATCCTTAATCTAGTCAGGGTTAGGGGATTACCCAGCTGAGATAACCCCTACTGACCCCCTTAGTAGCTTGGCCCAAGCCCTCAGGCTTATCCTAGAGGCAATGTGTAAAGCATGTATACAAAACACACACAATAACACATTGAAAACACTACAAATGGATACCACACCAGTTTAGAAAAATAACCAATCTTTATCTATGTAAAATAAGACCAAAATGACAAAAATTCAACATACATAAGCAAAGATAAAACTTAAAAAAGGTATAGCAAGTTCAGTCCATAGAAATCTATGGATTTGGTTGTTTTACCACAAAGTACTTTAGATGCATCAAAATCAGAGATGAAAAACAGAGGAGGTGAGGTGCCGAAAACCAAAAGGGATCCCTCAGTTCCTTTGTCCTAGAGGAATGGAGGTGTCAGTTCTTTCTGCACGGCAGAAGTATTGCATTGATTTCTTACTGCAAGGGGTGGCGAAGCGTCGATTTCCAGACACGCGGCCTTGGGTCCATACTGAAGAGTTGCTTTGATGAAGAGACAGCGCCAAAGTACAATCCGTGAAAAATCCAGACTTGCTGAGTCGATGCAGTGTGGTAGAGCAGGTGCTGCATCGATTTACTACCCGTGAAGCAGGCAATGTGTCAATTCCTTCAGCAGGTCCTACGTAGGTATTACTGCATGCACTTATTATAGCCTGCTGCAACTTAATTTAATTTAAAAAAAAATTTTATTTAAAAACTCATCACTGAGCTAAGGAGTGGCGAACTCAGGGCATGTCCCTGCGTAGTCCCGAAGAAGTGCTTGGGTTATGCACGAAACATATCGACGATAGAGGTTGATAGGTACACCTTGACACATTACGTTTAGGGCGCCCTATCTTTCCACCCCGTTTTTAATACTACCACCTAGAGGCAGGAATAAAGTTTATTGTAAACCGACTGGGCAGGTGTTTTTAGATACATCACATAGTCCACTCCACAATTACATATGCACCACACATAGTCTTTAAAAGTGCTCCTACGTAACCCGCAAGTCGTAGCACGCCCCAGCCCGTAGAGGACTGGGATGGCCCCAATGATGAAGCATGTCACCGTGGGGCAACCCTGGTGAGTGAGGGGACACCTAAAAAAAAGGAGCATTTTCTCCTTTTTTCCATGACCGACCCCATTGAGCGTTGTGCATGGTTCATAGCAACTAGCAAGGCTCTTAGGAATCTGGTAACAGAGACCATTTGTTTGATTATAGTTTTTGGAGGGTGAACCTTAGCTATTTTTCCCTCTAGCTCCCTCTCTTTAATGTTTATAAAATATTATAATATCACCTGGAAATTCCAGGTTACATACTCCACCACAGACTAATGTAACGTCACATCGAAGACGGAAAAAGCAGGAGAAAAACAAAGTTAATTTGCTTACAGACAAATTCACAGTACAATGATGTAAACAACATTAGGACATCATGTAAGAATTGTCTATCATATGAATGCATTACTTATTTATACAACTGCAGAGTTTATTAGCCACTCACCCATTAGTTGTGGGAATGGTGCTTACCCCACCTGGCTGCAGCTCAGGTATAGAGGAGCACCGCTCTAGATTAAAAATGATAAGGAAAACATTCAAAAGCATTAATAGTTGGATTCATCCAGGTAGTATTCCTAAATGTATGCGATATTATCTTAGCACCGCTAGATGTTAGTAGACAAGGCACCTGACAGAAACTCAAGCATGTCGAGTCTCCTAGAGTCGTGCAGTCTCACTCTTTACTGGTCAGCTGTAATAGATAACTCACTGTCTACTATTTGAATTATCATGCCAGTGTTAAAAGTAATTACTGCAGTGCACGGTATCACCCATGCTGTTACAATTAATATTTTAACTAAACGTGCTCATTCAGTTGTTTAATTGTCTCACGATCTTCTTAGACCGCCTAATATATTGACATCGAATAGTAACCGTTGTGCAAGATATCCTAGACAGTCGTAATCACATCTGCACACAGTTATTGGAAAACATAGCCCCTTGTGTCTCATTCAGGGTAGCAATAAAGTATTTGAAATCACAACTGCATAGAGCCTCTTTGGGTACGAGCGGCATGTGTCAGCTGATGCCCTTCAGTTGCTTTAACGCTCTGCTTTATATGTAGAGCTATTAGAAGCCATACCTCATAGTGTTACATTCAATGAAACAATAAAGTTTTGGAGTCACAATTCCGTTATGCCGAATGTAGCGTGCGCGGCATCTATCTGCTGGTACCGTTCAGTTCTCGTTATACCGTGCACCACAGACCCTGTCACTTATGGTCATGGTTCGCACACGAGTGTCTTTAGCCGAACCTTCTTTCGGGGTTAGCAATAAAGTTAGAGATTGCACCCTCGTAGAGCCGCGTGTAGTACAGGCGGCATAAACTGACTAGTTGTATTCATTTATCCTAGCTTGGTATTCCACAAACTCTGTCAGCCTTACCTAACCGTCGGTGTCTCCAGTCTTCCTTCTGTGCTATCTGGGGAGACACCGGCTGCTCGGTTGGGGCCATTTTTGTTGACAGAGTATTTCCGCCCGCGTGACTTGCGGTCACATGATCTCTGGGATTATGGGTAATGTAGTTCAAGATAGTGCCGATCTCGATTGGAGTGTTAAAATTGCCTCATCGCAAGTCAGAGTATTTTGATTGATTACACATGTGCCTCTTTGAGTATTCTAGATACAAAGATTACAATAAAAATGAATTAAATTAAACTGTCTCGTATCTGTATAGTTACATCATCTGTATTCATAATGTCTTTTTATTTTTCTATTTTTCTATTTTTCACCAGTGCTAAGACCCAATAGGACTTAGTAGTTGTACTCCCGTTGATTGCAAAACATATACACATGTTCTATTGTATCAGGATATTACGTTCAAGGCATTTTCTGAGAGCTATAACCACAATATTGATATGGTTACTCAGTGGCTATTGATGGATGGATAGCATAACTTTGAGCAGGCAGAAGTCCTAACATCGACTAATCCCTTTCTAGTATCGCTTTGTACTTGGAAGCGATACATAGATGACTTGGTAGCTTGGCCCAAGCCCTCAGGCTTATCCTAGAGGAAATGTGTAAAGCATGTATACAAAACACACACAATAAGACATTGAAAACACTACAAATGGACACCACACCAGTTTAGAAAAATAACCAATCTTTATCTATGTAAAATAAGACCAAAATGACAAAAATTCAACATACATAAGCAAAGATAAAACTTAAAAAAGGTATAGCAAGTTCAGTCCATAGAAATCTAAGGATGTGGTTGTTTTACCACAAAGTACTTTAGATGCATCAAGATCAGAGATGAAAATCAGAGGAGTTCCAAACCAAAAGGGATCCCTCAGTTCCTTTGTCCTAGAGGAATGGAGGTGTCAGTTCTTTCTGCACGGCAGAAGTATTGCATTGATTTCTTACTGCAAGGGGTGGCGAAGCGTCGATTTCCAGACACGCGGCCTTGGGTCCATACTGCAGAGTTGCTTTGATGAAGAGACAGCGCCGAAGTACAATCCGTGAAAAATCCAGACTTGCTGAGTCGATGCGGTGTGGCAGAGCAGGTGCTGCATCGATTTCCCACCCGTGAAGCAGGCAATGTGTCAATTCCTTCAGCTGCTCAGCAGGTCCTGCTTCAGAGTTGGAGACAGTGACATGGACTTCAGTGACACAGTGCTCAGGACTCGTGCTGCGGTGATCTTTCAGCCACAAAGTGGGAGCTGTATTGATTCTTCAGTCGCATGATGGCGATTCATTGGTTCTTCTACCGCGTGCAGGTGCTGCGTCGGAAAAATGGGTGCTGAGGCGATGGATGGATTTTCTTCCCTCTTTGCAGCAAAACCACCTCCAAGGGCCCAGAACTGGAATTGGCACCACTTGTCAGGTCAACACTTCCAGTAGAGAAGTTCAGATGCTGCAGGTGAAGTCTTTGATGGCCCTGAGACTTCTAAACAGGATGCAAGCACACACAAAACCTTGGAGAACCTTGGCAGGTAGCACAGAGAATGCAAAAGCCCAGTCCTTTCACTGCCCAAGACAGAAGCAGCAAGCAGCCGGCCAGCATTAAGCAACAACAAGCAATCTCCCTCCTAGAGCTTCTCCAGCTCTTCTTCTTGGCAGAACCTCCTCTAAGTCTAGAAGTGTTCTGAAGTTATGGTGTCACAGCTCCAGTACGGACACCAGTATCTGCCATTGAAGTAGGCAAACTTTAAAGGAAATTCTCTGTAGTGCACAGGATCATGCCCTTTCATGACCTGGTCCCAGACACACTACAGGGGGATGAAGACAACTTTATGTGAGGACAGGCACGGCCCTAATTAGGTGTTAGTGACAACTCCTCCCACCTCTCTAGCTCAGGAAGACCCATCAGCCTAGTGATGGGCCATCAGGACATGCAGGGTACACCTCAGCTGCCTTTGTGTGGCTGCCTAGAGTGAATGCAATAGCAACTCAAGTGTCAGTCTAAACCAGACGTGGATTCCACAGGCAGGCAGAGGCACAGGATGGTAAAGTAAGAATATGTCTGAAAACAACAAAATATCCATGGGTCTAGCAAGCCTAAGCAGACCCTCAGCATAGGCACAGACCTTTATAACTGTAATCACCAAAGATCCCTACAGAGAAGGATCCTTAAAAAAGGACGGATTCCCATCACTCACCGAAGTGACATGCTTCATCATCTGGGATCTCCTCTTGGTTGCAAACATGGTGCAACCAAGGGCTACAACCCCCTCAACGAGAGGGGGGAGCTCTGGGATGTTGTCACAAGAATCTAGTTTTGCTAGGATTTCCTATGATCTAACAGATGTGAAGATGTATAATGAATGTGAGTGATGGGTGCAGTGCAAGAGTGTGCGAAGTGAAAATTAAAATTGGTTAACAAGAGAAAAAAGTTTTATGCGTTATCTTTTGATATCCAAATTCAAAACAGTGCAAGTGCAGTTTTAACATAATAACTGCATGAGTCCAAAAACAGGGTCTACGTGTTTCAGCCATATGGATTATGTGTAATCCAGGCCTTCCTCAGGACGTCAATCTAATATTGCTACTGCGTAGTGAAAAAGTGTAAATGACAAAACGAACAACTCAAGGTTGGAACAAATACAACCTTATAACCTGGTGTCTAGGTCCTCTGTGGATTACAGAATGCTGATGGCACCCGTAATTCATGAGGAAACAACTTCACCTCACCTCAGCTTGCGCCTGCTCAGGGCCTGGCAAGTGGGTGCACTTGCCAGATCGACATTGCTGTTAAAACTGTGCACACACAGACACTGAAGTAGCAGGTCTGAGACAAGATTACGCCGCTACTCATGGGGGGGGGGGCACAATCAGTGATGCAGGCCCACTGGTTGCATTTGATTTACAGGCCCTGGGCACACATAGTGCACTTTACTAGGGACTTACCAGTAAACTGAATATGTCAATCATGGATAACCAATCATAATCACAATTTACACAGGGAGCACTTACACTTTAGCACTAATCAGCAGTGGTAAAGTACACAGCACTCTATAAAATGCAGTTTGCACATCAATATTAACACACACGTATGATTACTGTAAGATACCAAACACAACAATTGCGAAGAGGGTCGAAGGGCAAGTTTAGTGACCCGTATCTAGATACATGTCCCAAAAATAATAATCACAACGAAAATTATATCTAGGGGTCAGGCAAAAAAGTGAAGCTCAACTGTAAAGACAGACCTCGACACAACAAGATCTTAGTTCACTGTGGAAAGTGGAAAACCAAATGTGCACTTAAGTGTGACAAAATATATGTGAACTTAGACTCAAGAGCATGGGAGAAATTTTCCCATCAGTAGCCATTCTGTGCCGCCCTTTTTAACATCATATGGGTTCTCCTTACCCAGGAGACAAAGTCCACAGCCTACAGGTGTTCTCAAGGCTGTGGCAAACCTTTACGTAATGTGTTAACAAATGGAAGGTGCAGAAAATGTATAAATATTAGTGGCAACTGAAAAGCAGTGCAAGAAGTGTATGTGAAAGTGAATTAAAATTGGATAGGACTGAGTAGATGCTTAACTTTAATATTTCTTCTCAGCTCTTCCAAATCTAAAAATGTGCAAGAACAGATTTAATAAAATATCTGTGAGCAATGACGGTCGACATGTTTCAGCATCAATGGCAGTTATGCCAATGCTTTCTTCAGGACCAGATGGTTGCTACTGCTATATAGTGTGAAATAAAATAATATAATATCACCTGCAAATTCCAGGTTACATACTCCACCACAGAGTAATGTAATGTCACATCGAAGACGGAAAAAACAGGAGAAACACAAAGTTAATTTGCTTACAGACAAATTCACAGTACAATGATGTAAACAACATTAGGACATCATGTAAGAATTGTCTATCATATGAATGCGTTACTTATTTATACAACTGCAAAGTTTAGTAGCCACTCACCCATTAGTTGTGGGAATGGCGCTTACCCCACCTGGCTGCAGCTCAGGTATAGAGGAGCACCGCTCTAGGTTAAAAATGATAAGGAAAACATTCAAAAGCATTAATAGTTGGATTCATCCAGGTAGTATTCCTAAATGTATGCGATATTATCTTAGCACCGCTAGATGTTAGTAGACAAGACACCTGACAGAAACTCAAGCATGTCGAGTCTTCTACAGTCGTGCAGTCTCACTCTTTACTGGTCAGGCTGAGGCTAGTTGGCCCCCAGCGGACCTCAGGATTGAAGAGGAATTAATTCCCCAACTTCAAATGCACCACAGGGCAAGTTTGCACACATGTCACCTCAGGCCCCGTCTCCTCCCTTCACCACTGTGCAAACGCGCCCCATGGTGCGTTTAAAGAACCCCCGAGGTTGGAGGTCCCCCTCGGCTTTGGTAGGCCTTTGAGCCCCCCCCCAACCCATGAATATTGAAGCCCTGGGGATGGTGGTCCCCGGGGCTGGGAGGGCCGTAAGCCCCGTACATAATTTTATGATGACCCGGGGGCGGCGGTCCCATGGGCTTGGGGCCCCTATGGGCCCCCCATTCACATAAGAATATTGCCCCAGGTACTTGGCCCCCCGGCGGCTAATTACGAAATAAGCATGCCCTTGCTGTTTAAAAAAAAATCAAAAATCTTTTTGGCCTTTGGGGTCCTTATGGGACCCCCTGAGCAGGCCTAGGGGGTCAGGGTGTTTCTACAGTGCCCCCTTTTTGCGTTTTGCACGTTGTTTTCTTCTGTTTTCTTGTGCCTCGGTTTTATATATATATATATATATGAATCAAAACAATCCACCTCCTACAATGACACCATGGAAGGAAGCCCAGACACAAAGTGGTTCAGGAATCGGCATCACTTTATTGGAAGTTGTCACCCTCAATCCAAGCATCAGGAGAGACGCGTTTCAGCCTTCAAGAGGCCTTTGTCAATCTAGTTTGGAATACTTTAACATCTCATTTATAAAGCCCTTCCCGCTTGACTAATTTGTAGACAAAGAAAACATACTATGGTATATGTAATCAACTAATGGCCCAAATGTTCCATGTATATGCTGCCCACTGCCAAACCACAGCCCTAATGCAGGTAAGGCATAACATAAATGAATAATTGCGTTCAATACTTGCAATTGAATTCACTCGTAACATTGAAAATGTGGACAGCATAGGTAATTGTTGATGGACATCACATAAAGCATTTGTCATGATGGGATTCACTTATAGCATTAAAACATATCACCAAACTTATAATCCTGTGTTGTCATTATTAACGTCACAACAAATAAACAGTTAAAAAGCTGTCTGCCTTTAAATTTAATGTCCCACATTAACCGCCCAAGCCCTGGAGAGTTCACCCAGACTAATGTTAGGACTGCAGAAACATGACCTCTGACCTCAACTGCAAAGTAGAAAATGTTTCTTTCCATGATTAAAATGTCCCAATTCTAAAGTTCACAAAGTACCAGTACCGGACAAATAGAGTCTAATTTTAATTACTGATTTAGACGACGAGTATACTTGCACCTCAAAGCCATTTGAGCGCATGCTCGAAACCCCATCAAGACTCCAGATCCCATAATGCTGCTGAACGATAGAACAATAAACAGGCAAAAAAAGCGGCTTAAAGTTATATATATATATATAATTATATATATGAATCAAAACAATCCACCTCCCACAATGACACCATGGAAGGAAGCCCGGACACAAAGTGGTTCAGGAATCGGTATCACTTTATTTGAAGTTGTCACCCTCGCTTCAAGCATCAGGAAAGACGTGTTTCTGCCTTCAAGAGGCCTTTGTCAATCTAGTTTGGAATACTTTCACATCTCATTTATAAAGCCCTTCCTACCTGACTAATGTGTAGACAAAGAAAACATACTATGGTATATATATTCAACTAACAGCCCAAATGCACCATGTATATGCTGCCCACTGCCAAACAACAGCCCTAATACAGGTAAGGCTTAACAAAAATGAATAATTGCATACAATACTTGCACTTGAATTTTCTCGTAACACTGAAGGAGTTTAAGCTCTATTTCCCTCGTGTGACATCAATCTGATATCCCTAAACTGCCCCCAGCTCAGGGTTCCGGTGACATCGTAAGCCACAAGGTGGTAGGCTGAGTTGTTTGAAACTGACACCAACCCCTCAAGATGGCAAAATAGGACCAACCTACATGTTACTGATATCTTATTTTTATACTACATGTTTAATTTTGGATACTTGATTTGAATTTTGTTGTCTTCAGTAAAAGAAGATAACAATACTTAAATATGTAGTTAATAATGTGGAGTAAAAAAAACTCCTTTCATTTTTCAAAACACGATTTCATTCAAATTAAAATGTCTACATTTGTATACATTATATATATATATATATATATATATATATATATATATATTCACTGAAAAAACCATAGGTTATAGGACATATATAGTTAGGAATTTGCATTTACAAAACCTTATTTTACTCACACAAAACCATTGAAATTCCATATATAGTTAGTTGCACTAACTATATATCGCGCACCCGCAATCCACTGCTGATGATGTCACATATTACATCATTCATGACATGGTCAGTGACATCACTGATGACATCACTGATGACATCTCAAATGACATCACTGATGACATCTCAAATGACATCACTGATGACATCACTGATGACATCTCATTTGACATTACTGATCACATCACTGATGATATCATTCATGTGATAATACGATGAACCTCTTCAGACTCTAATATAACCTTAGATACAATCAGTGTAAACAGACACTCACAGACTGTCACTCATCCATGGAGTTACTCACACACCTAGTCAGTCATGCAAAGAATAAATCACACCTCCATTTCCTCAACTATACAGTTATACAAACTTTACTTATTCAAACATATACTAACACATATTTACTCTCTTATACAATCCCTGATACAAGTTCACAATGATCCATACAGCCACTCACACATTCACTGGCTCTTATGCACAGTTATTTATATATGTCAACTCTCACATGTACTGTGTTTTACATATGTACTTACTTTGACATGTAGCACTGAGATATCCATTCACTCACCAATACACTCATGCACACAGTCAACCGCCCATACAGCTGTTTCCACATGCACTTTTGAAACCATACATCTAGTGAATCAACTGCTCACACATCTATGCACAGAGTCATACACCTCCCAGCCACCCACACACACACTCAGTCTCCCATACAAATACTTGGGCAACCAATCAATAACCCATATAGTTACTCATATAGCTACTTATCAACACATGCAACAGTTTACAGAACAACAGACATAATGATGCACAAATTAAGACAGTTTAGTCACTAACCCATGCACTCAGTGAGACACATTTAATCACTCACTCATACAGTCAGTCATGCACCTACTAAATCCTTCATCCAGACACTTATACATCCACTCATTCTTCAATATGTAAGACATATTTTAACTTTACAGAAACATACAGTCACTGGATGTTGTCATCAGTGATGTCATCAGTGATGTCATTTGAGATGTCATCAGAGATGTCATCAGTGATGTCATCAGTGATGTCACTGACCATGTCATGAATGATGTAACATGTGACATCATCAGCAGTGGATTGCGGGTGCGCGATATATAGTTAGTGCAACTAACTATATATGGAATTTCAGTGGTTTTGTGTGAGTAAAATAAGGTTTTGTAAATGCGAATTCCTAACTATATATGGTCTATAACCTATGTTTTTTTCAGTGAATTTTCAAGGTTTTGTAAATGCTAATTCCTAACTATATATGGTCTATAACCTATGGTTTTTTCAGTGAATTTTCAAGGTTTTGTAAATGCTAATTCCTAACTATATATGGTCTATAGCCTATGGTTTTTTCAGTGAATATATATATATACATACATATATAAACATATATCATCTGTATATCTATATAAATACAAACATAAATGCATGCATACATATACTTATATGCATACAGATGCATGTTATTTACATGAAAGTTGAAAAAACACTAATAAAAGCAAAGCTAAAAAGCCACCTCATTACAAACAGAATGGCTTTAACTTAAACGAGGGCGAGATCTATTGCATTTTCAATGCTTGTTTACTTTGGTTCCATCAAGAAGGCATTCAGATGTGTCACACATTTGCCATAAATTCTGAATGTTAACACTCTAGTTGCACATTAGATCACTGTAGTAAAGCTACTGCTCACCAGGGACGTCTGCTGCTGGTATTCAAAGTGCATGTTTCAGTCTGCATGTCAGAATTTTTTTAATGAAATAGAAGAGGATTTGAGAAGTCACTCAAAATGATCCCTAATTTTTCTTTCTGAAGCACTAATCATACTTTCTATGGCAAAATTAACCCCCTCATGTTGTTCCTTTTTAAATTGAGTGTTTTCAGACTTACCACTTCATTCCAATCAAGGTGGCTTCTGGTGTGCCATACTTTTGTCATAAGTAAGACTGTTAGCGCTCTAGTTGTTCTTTAGAACACTCTGGGACATTCTGTCATTGGGCTATACTTGGGGTACATCTGGGTGATATTTGGGCTACATTTAGGCTCTTTTGTCTCTGGTGGCCATCTTGGGAGACTGTATGTCAGAATTTTTTAATGAAATTGAAGAGGGTTTGAGAAGTCACTCAAAATGTGCCCTAATTTTTCTTTCTGCAGCACTAATAATACCTTCTATTGCATAATATACCCCCTCATTTTGTTCCTTTTTAAATTAAATGTTTTAAGAGTTACCACTTTATTCCCATCACAATGGCTCCAGGTGTGCTATACCTTTGTAATAAGTAGGACTGTTAGCGCTCTAGTTGTTCTTTAGAACACTCTGGGACATTCTGTCATTGGGCTATACTTGGGCTACATCTGGGTGATATTTGGGCTACATTTGGGCTCTTTTGTCTCTGGTGGCCATTTTGGGAGACTGCATGTCGGAATGTTTTAATGAAATAGAAAAGGATTTGAGAAGTCACTCAAAATGTGCCCTAATTTTTCATTCTGCAGCACTAATCATACTTTCTATGGCAAAATATACCCCCTCATGTTGTTTCTTTTTAAATTAAATGTTTTAAGAGTTACCACTTTATTCCAATCAAGATGGCTTCAGGTGTGCCATACCTTTGTAATAAGTAGGACTGTTAGCGCTCTAGTTGTTCTTTAGAACACTCTGGGACATTCTGTCATTGGGCTATACTTGGGCTACATCTGGGTGATATTTGGGCTACATTTGGGCTCTTTTTTCTCTGGTGGCCATTTTGGGAGACTGCATGTCAGAATGTTTTAATGAAATAGAAAAGGATTTGAGAAGTCACTCAAAACGTGCCCTAATTTTTCATTCTGCAGCACTAATCATACTTTCTATGGCAAAATATACCCCCTCATGTTGTTTCTTTTTAAATTAAATGTTTTAAGAGTTACCACTTTATTCCAATCAAGATGGCTTCAGGTGTGCCATACCTTTGTAATAAGTAGGACTGTTAGCGCTCTAGCTGTTCTTTAGAACACTCTAGGAGGCTGCAGTAGAACACAAAGGAATCAACTGACAGTCTCTGTCCTTGTTGGATGTACATGTTTTACTGAGAATGTCAGACTTCATTTTCACATGACTGAGAAAGATAATGTGAATTTACAGAAAATATGCTTTCAGTTTAGCTTATAGATCCCCTTCCAAACCACTGTGGGAAAATCATGAGATATTAGTTTTCTTTCAAACAATATTCACGATATCACAGCAGAAGGTTTTTTCACATGGTAAAATCACCTTAGAACCCACCACAATTCCTAAAACGAGTATGGTACCATCAACAAATGATTTATAATGTAACTAAAGTCCTAAAACCCTCTATTAACTACAATGCTTTTTAATGAGGTGCTATCATGTATATTGGTCCCAAGATGGCTGCCAACACTTCTTGGATGAAGTGCTGACAGCCAATCAGATCAGATGTGTGGTTAGGCTCCGCCCAGATATATATCTTTTTTTGAACCTAAATTACTCAAAATCCACTGGAGCGCATATATTGAGACCTAGCAAAGGCACATCGGGCTAACAGTCCCTACAATTTTGCAAAGTTTCGTGCAAATCCATTCAGCCGTTCGAGCTTAAAGTGAGGCCAACCGCCCTATGGAAATTAACATGGGAAAAACGCGTTTTGGGAACCCCCTTTTTTCTCGGCCCCCCCTTGATGAAACCCCCCCAAATTGTCAGGGGCTGCTCAGAAACAAAATGTTCCATTTTCCTGAAAATTTCAGCCAATTCCGTCCACAAACGCCAAAGTTATTAGACATAGAATTTTCAAAAATCCCATAGAGAAAAAATCCTAACTATATATACCTACTGGCAACCGCCAGTAGGTAATATATATATATATATATATATATATATATATATATATATATATATATATATATATATATATATATATATCCAACCAAAACAAGTCGCTTTGGATCTTTGGATCCCTGCCGCTTCCAGAGGCGCGCCTCGGATGGGATAGCGAATGCCAATTTATTCCAACCACATACTCCTCCAGTAAAGAAAAGAGACCCGGGCCACTTTTGAAGATGCAAAGCGTGTTTATTTACAACGGCTTTTCTCGACGCGTTTCGCAGGTGAAACGTGCTTTTTCAGCAACAAAACAGGAAACCCAAGTGAAGAGAAGCCACTGGAAACTTGATTCACTCACAGATTTAAATCACAGCTTGCCAGCAAGACCCACACAAAGAGCATGTTTCAAAGTTCATACGCCGTACGCGTTTCGAGAGTGAATCTCTTCTTCAGCAGCGTTTGTTTCTGACAGAATGAGAGCGCTGTGCTTGCCGCATTCTTAAATGTAAAACACCTGCCATGATGGGCGTGGCCACCCTCTTGGCCTTCTGGATTTTGTAGTGCGTGCCATGTATTCCCAAGTGGGTGCGCCATCCTCGTCATATTAAACATAACGTTTTTCCAAGTGGTGAAAACAAAGTTCAAGTGGGGACCTGCCCCGCTTTTCAGCTGCCCATCTGAGCCAAACACTGGCGTCACCCTGCAATGACACCAGCCCTCTTTCCATCCGACTGTTGCAGCACTGCTGTGGTGCCGTCGCGGACCCTGCAGCAGCAGGTGAGCTTCTCTTCTCGGCTGGGAAAGCTGATATATATCCAACAAAACAGGAGACCCAAGTGAAGAGAAGCCACTGGAAACTTGATTCGCTCACAGATTTAATGCACAGCTTGCCAACAGGACCCACACAAACAGCATGTTTCAAAGTTCATACGCCGTACGCGTTTCGAGAGTGAATCTCTTCTTCAGCAGCGTTTGTTTCTGACAGAATGAGAACGCTGTGCTTGCCGCATTCTTAAATGTAAAACACCTGCCATGATGGGCATGGCCACCCTCTTGGCCTTCTGGATGTTGTAGTGCATTACACGTATTCCCAAGTGGGTGCGCCGTCATCGTCATATTAAACATAAAGTTTTTCTAAGTGGTGAAAACAAAGTTCAAGTGGGGACCTGCCCCGCTTTTCAGCTGCCCATCTGAGCCAAACACTGGCGTCACCCTGCAATGACACCAGCCCTCTTTCCATCCGACTGTTGCAGCACTGCCGTGGCGCAGTCGCGGACCCCGCAGTAGCAGGGGAGCTTCTCTTCTCGGCCAGGAAAGCGGATATATATCCAACAAAACAGGAGACTAAGGGTGAGCGTAAAATCCGTTCCGCTCGCGGATTTAGCGGATTTTCGGTAAATCCGCAATCCGCGAACTCCCGCGAATTTACCGGAAATCCGCGAAATCCGCGAGCGGCGGATTTGGGGGGCAAAAGTTCAAGCCTGTTGAACTTGTAACTATTTTAGGATGGCGCCGGCAAGCTGCCAGCGCCATCCTAAAATAGTTACTAAATTAGCTTCATCAGGAAGAACTAATAGATAAAATAAAGCAGGTGCTCGAGCACCTGCTTTATTTTATCTATTAGTGCTTCCTGTTACAGGATGATGGGCACTGGCAGGCAGCTCACTCAAGGGACCCAGGCGCTCTTCGGTGTGATGGCAAAGTTAATCAGCCCCCCCCCAAAATGTGAGTTTTGTCGAGGCTGGGCAGGTGTGCGTTCTCCCCATATCTATCGTCGAAAAATTAGCTTTGATGCTTGATTGAGGCTTTTGCATTATTGATTTTCACGAGCTCAATCCCTGTGCAGTTCCTGTGACCATGAGCTTCTCTGATCCCTACACAAACAAAGGAAGAGTGTCCGTCAGTAAGGCGTGGGTGTGATCGGGATAGCACGTATTAATATGAGGCCAGCTGTAGTTGGTCAAAAAGCTGGGCTAACTTTCTAGAAAAAACAAATTTATTTCTTCAAGAAACCCTCACTCACCCTAGTGGTGACATGCTTCATCATCGGGTCCACTCGGGAGATCGAGTACCTCCCGAGTGGACCCGATGATGAAGCATGTCACCACTAGGGTGAGTGAGGGTTTCTTGAAGAAATAAATTTGTTTTTTCTAGAAAGTTAGCCCAGCTTTTTGACCAACTACAGCTGGCCTCATATTAATACGTGCTATCCCGATCACACCCACGCCTTACTGACGGACACTCTTCCTTTGTTTGTGTATCTATTGATTGGGGACTAAGAGTGCCTCTGAACCCTGTCTCTCCCTTTGTTGATCGAGAGGCGCTTCTCTGATCCCTGCCTGTCCTTTTATGCACACAAGAGGCATGTGAACTCGCATATAAGCCCCGTCCGTTTGGCCCCTCCCCACACACTAGTGGTGTGCACCGTCTACGCGCCCTTTACCCACTTGATGGACAGCTCACTCGTGGGACCCCGGCGCTCTTTGGTGTGATGCCAAAGTTAATCAGCACCCCCCCCCCCCAAAATGTGTGTTTTGTCGAGGCTGGGTAGGTGTGCGTTCTCCCCATATCTATCATCGAAAATTAGCTTTGATGCTTGATGGAGGCCTTTGCATAATTGACTTTCACGAGCTCAATCCCTGTGCAGTTCCTGTGACCACGAGCTTCTCTGATCCGTGCCTGTCCTTTTATGCACACAAGAGGCATGTGAACTCGCATATAAGCCCCGTCCGTTTGGCCCCTCCCCACACACTAGTGGTGTGCACCGTCTTCGTACCCTTTACCCACTTGATGGACAGCTCACTCGAGGGACCCCGGCGCTCTTTGGTGTGATGCCAAAGTTAATCAGCCCCCCCCCCAAAATGTGTGTTTTGTCGAGCCTGGGTAGGTGTGCATTCTCCCCATATCTATCGTCGAAAATTAGCTTTGATGCTTGATGGAGGCCTTTGCACAGTTGACTTTCACAAGCTCAATCCCTGTGCATTTCCTGTGACCACGAGCTTCTCTGATGCCTGCCTGTCCTTTTATGCACACAAGAGGCATGTGAACTCGCATATAAGCCCCGTCCGTTTGGCCCCTCCCCACACACTAGTTGTGTGCACCGTCTTCGCGCCCTTTACCCACTTGATGGACAGCTCACTCGAGGGACCCCGGCGCTCTTTGGTGTGATGCCAAAGTTAATCAGGCCCCCCCCCCCAAAATGTGTGTTTTGTCGAGGCTGGGTAGGTGTGCATTCTCCCCATATCTATCGTCGAAAATTAGCTTTGATGCTTGATGGAGGCCTTTGCATTATTGACTTTCACGAGCTCAATCCCTGTGCAGTTCCTGTGACCACGAGCTTCTCTGATCCGTGCCTGTCCTTTTATGCACACAAGAGGCATGTGAACTCGCATATAAGCCTCGCCCGTTTGGCTCTGCCCCTCACACTAGCGATGTGCACCGTTTTCCCGCCCGGCCTTTACCCACACAATCCACATAATCCTCGAATCTGCAAATTCGCGGATTTTGCGGATCGAGAATTCGCAAATTCGCAAATTCGTGAATTGCGAATTCGCAAAATTCGCCCATGCTTACAGTAGACCCAAGTGAAGAGAAGCCACTGGAAACTTCATTCCCTCACAGATTTAATGCACAGCTTGCCAGCAGGACCCACACAAAGAGCATGTTTCAAAGTTCATACGCTGTACGCGTTTCGAGAGTGAATCTCTTCTTCAGCAGCGTTTGTTTCTGACAGAATGAGAGCGCTGTGCTTGCCGCATTCTTAAATGTAAAACACCTACCATGATGGGCGTGGCCACCCGCTTGGCATTCTGGATGTTGTAGTGCGTGCCACGTATTCCCAAGTGGGTGCGCCGACATATTAAACATAAAGTTTTTCCAAGTGGTGAAAACGAAGTTCAAGTGGTGACCTGCCCCGCTTTTCAGCTGCCCATCTGAGCCAAACACTGGCATCACCCTGCAATGACACCAGCCCTCTTTCCTTCCGACTGTTGCAGCACTGCTGTGGTGCCGTCGCGGACCCTGCAGCAGCAGGTGAGCTTCTCTTCTCGGCCGGGAAAGCCGATATATATCCAACAAAACAGGAGACCCAAGTGAAGAGAAGCCACTGGAAACTTGATTCGCTCACAGATTTAATGCACAGCTTGCCAGCAGGACCCACACAAAGAGCATGTTTCAAAGTTCATACGCCGTACGCGTTTCGAGAGTGAATCTCTTCTTCAGCAGTGTTTGTTTCTGACAGAATGAGAGCGCTGTGCTTACCGCATTATTAAATGTAAAACACCTGCCATGATGGGCATACCCACCCTCTTGGCCTTCTGGATGTTGTAGTGCGTGCCACGTATTCCCAAGTGGGTGCGCCGTCATCGTCATATTAAACATAAAGTTTTTCCAAGTGGTGAAAACAAAAGTTCAAGTGGGGACCTGCCCCGCTTTTCAGCTGCCCATCTGAGCCAAACACTGACGTCACCCTGCAATGACACCAGCCCTCTTTCCTTCCGACTGTTGCAGCACTGCCGTGGTGCCGTCGCGGACCCTGCAGCAGCAGGTGAGCTTCTCTTCGAGGCCGGGAAAGCCGATATATATAAAAACAAAACAGGTGACCCAAGTGAAGAGAAGCCACTGGAAACTTGATTCGCTCACAGATTTAATGCACAGCTTGCCAGCAGGACCCACGCAAAGAGCATGTTTCAAAGTTCATATGCCGTACGTCTTTCGAGAGTGAATCTCTTCTTCAGCAGCGTTTGTTTCTGACAGAATGAGAGCGCTGTGCTTGCCGCATTCTTAAATGTAAAACACCTGCCATGATGGGCGTGGCCACCCTCTTGGCCTTCTGGATGTTGAAGTGCGTGCCATGTATTTCCAAGTGGGTGCACTGTCATCGTTATATTAAACATAAAGTTTTTCCAAGTGGTGAAAACAAAGTTCAAGTGGGGACCTGCCCCGCTTTTCAGCTACCCATCTGAGCCAAACACTGGCGTCACCCTGCAATGACACCAGCCCTCTTTCCTTCCGACTGTTGCAGCACTGCCGTGGTGCCGTCGCGCACCCTGCAGCAGCAGGTGAGCTTCTCCTCTCGGCCAGGAAAGCCGATATATATATCTTTTATATATATATATATATATATATCCTACTGGTGATGGTCAGAAGGTAGTTATAATTAGGACCAAGGTTTCCATAAGAAAATCGTTTTTGGTTTTATCAATTACTTTGGCGTTGCTTAACAAATTCCACAAAAGTTTCAAAGAACTTTCCCTCTTTGGTTCAGTTGCTGTGTTGAAAGTCAAATGGGGCCGGGTTAAAACGGGGTCCCAAAATGCGTTTTCCACATGTCATGTCTATGTTTTTTTTTTTACTTGATTGCACCTTGAACCACTGAACAGAATTACAGCAAATTTGGCAGCAAGCTAGATGCTGGTCCAGAAAACATGCTTTCGTGATTTGTTGTAAATCCATTCAGTAGTTTTGGAGATATTTATGTATGAAAAAAATAGATATCTGGGGACGCAAGGCCCTGCAGTGGACTCACAGATCCTACTAAAATTTGATTGGCTGCCAACACTTCAACAGAGAAGTGTTGGCAGCTATCTTGTGACTCAGCTTGCAGCAGATTCCCACAAAAAAGTTTAAAAAATAAAGAAAAGGGGGCAGAGTAGAAATACTCTGACCTCTCATTTTTGGTGGGGGTCCCCACAGGGACTCCTCTATGCATTAAAAAGAGATTTTTTATTTCAATGTCGCTGCAAATTCACTGGTGGATCTGCGGATTCATGGCAAAATTGAAAAAAAAACAGCATGGTCAGTGACATCACTGATGACATCTCAAATGGCATCACTCATGACATCATCCAGAGAACCACTTACACAGCCACTCGCAACCCCATACAAACTCTTGTAAGCCCACTCACGCACCCATTCACCACTCATATACCCATTCACAGGCCCATACCAATACTCACTCAGTCACTCATACAGCTGCTCAAACAACCATTCACTCACCCATGCAGCCACACATACAACCAGTCACTCACCCATACAGCTACTCACACACCCACATATTTTACCTCTACAGCTACTCACTCACCCATACAGCCGTTCAACACAGCCACTCACTCACAGATACTAGCGCTTACACACTCACTCACATACCCACGCAACCACCTACATACCTGTTCATACATCCATATAAGCACACACACATCTGCTCATCACCTATACAGCCATTCACACAGACACTTACTCTCCAATACAGCCCCTCACACACAAACTCACTTAACCAAACACCCAGTCAAACAGCCACTTACTCACACATACAGCCACTTTCACACAAAGCAACTAACTCATGCAGCCATTCAGACACCCACTCACTCACCCATACAGCCAGTAACACACCAATTTATTCACCAATAGAGCCACTTACCTAGCATCTCATTCACCCACACAGCTACTCACACATCCACTTATATACCCATAAAGATACTTACACACCCATACATACACAGATAGAGTCACACAGCCACTCACATAATATATGTTAGAAGTAGTATTACTCAATAGTTGTGCACCTCATATACTAATTTAACTTTTGTAGTAGGTTACTATATATGTTTTACACCAATAAACTCTTAAAAACATTTATGCTCACTTGATGATGTCATCAACGATGACATCATTTGAGGTGACATTTGATATGTCATGAGTGATGTCACTGACCATGTCATGAGTGATGTAATATGTAAGGCCATACGCAGGTCATTGCAGGGCACCAGTAACTATAACTGGTAAATTTCTATGGGTTTTGTTTTTCAAAACATCATGTTGGCACTGACGTATTGATCTTAGTATAACATCACTTTAACCCTTGTTTATTTTAGTGAAAAAAAATATATGTGTATATTACCTACTGGCAGTCACCAGTAGGTAGTTATAGTTAGAACCTTATTTCTATCCAAAAAGCATTTTTTCTTTTGCCAATGGTTGACCAATCTTCGCAAACTTTTAAAAACTATTGGGGCACTCCATTCAGCTCCTAACTTGGATGTTTCGGGGTGATTCGCCAAGCGGGGGGCATAGCAAAAATGGGGGTCCCAATACGTGTTTTCTCTATGTTAATATGCATAGGAAAATTTAGACACGGCTACAGCCCGAACTGCTGAACGGAATTACACCAAATTTCGCAAAAGGTAGTTTTTGCTCCAGAGAGCCCTCTTTTCTTTAAATGGTGTAAATCTGTTGAGTAGTTTTTGAGAAATGTAAACATTTACAGATATCGATATTAGAGAATTGTGAGATTTGATTAGCTGAACCCTCTCGATCTCCAGCTTGTTTCTGATTGGCGGCAAACACTTCAAACCAGGAAGTGTTGGCAGCCATCTTTACTTAAGCTAGCTAATCTGGAGCAGGATGTGTGCGTGTCAGAAAGCGCACAAGGCGTACGAGAGCACTCCTGCCAACGAGTTTCACAACAAAGCATTTTGGTCACTGTGGGCCCCATGGGTCAGCCCTGTGCACGTTTATTACAGGTCTAATAGTTCCGTCTCAACACCACTCTAACTCGCTCTACCCTGGCAGGTGTGCTGATCTGCTGCAGGATGTCTCTTCGGAGAGACAGCATAAAGATATGCTTGGAACCCCTAAAATTTATAGCGCAACATTCAAGTTATGGACTTGTAAATTATTTTGAATGGCAAGAATTTGTCAAGTTTTAAATTTCTGTTTCGGAGAATCCTCTGGTAAACTTTTTTCCACGAAAAGAAGCTTTCACTTTTATCCAGAAACAGCCATTATTGTGAAAGTTATTGTGAAAGTTTTAATTTAAGCAAATGCTGAAAATAAAGTTTCAGTAAATTTTCTGGAGAAAATTGCTATATACTTCCTGCCATTTTCCTCTCACGTAAACCACGCTAAGACCATAATGCTCCTTTTGTCAATCAAGCCTTCTTGTGTGTCTCCCATAGTTTGTGTATGTTTGAGTAACTTTTAAAGTCTTCCCGGTGATAAGGCTGAAGTCATTTTAGACTGTGTTGAATAAAGGATAAGCAGAATTTACATGGTTCTTGTGTTTGCCATAGAAATAAATCTGCAGTGCAGTAATTTGCCTTGGCTGCTGATGGCTTTAAAAGTGGTGGGCTGCTGATGGCTTTAAGAGTGGTGGGGCAGACATCTTAGACCCAGTGGGACTTGCGTAAAAACTCAGGGGCTTTTGATGAGAGCCCTGCGTCACTTTTGCTCCATGTAAAGTGGTAGATGCGTGATAAAGGGCACTCATAAAGATTTATTTAGCCACTCCCTAGGAGGTCGACGCCCTGGAACACCAGACGCCCAT
This sequence comes from Lissotriton vulgaris, assembly GCF_964263255.1. Lineage (NCBI taxonomy): Eukaryota > Metazoa > Chordata > Amphibia > Caudata > Salamandridae > Lissotriton > Lissotriton vulgaris. The sequence goes on from NC_141687.1 coordinate 1,200,483,316, forward strand.
GGTAATTTGCGGACTTTCTCTTCATCCTAAAAACATTTTTAGAGCTCTCTTTTACTGTATTATTTTAAAGCATTTACACAGTAAATTTGTAAAAATTCTCAAACATATTTACAGTAATGTAGCATGGATTCCTGATGCCCCAAAACAAGCAAAGGACAAAGGCCCTCCCCCAGTAAAAGCCAGACCAAATTAGACAGGGCCTCTCGCAACCCTAAGCCCCGGTGCCTCTACATCTGCTGAACCAATGATAACTTCTCCCCTGTACATTCATATGGTATGCCATAGAGAAGTCCTCCACATATTAACGGACCTGGGGTACAGTTTAATGTACTTGTGCTTTGGGGAACATGTTCAGCCTCTATGCAGAGGCTGTGGCATGATGTAAATTGAAGGAACCGTGTAAAAGCTAATTTTTTCTACAGTGTTATGGGGAGTACACTACAGTCTACTGTGCCGGACTCAGGCCAGTGGAAAAGTGTCGAGCGTGTATCTTTTCGCAATGCAGCACTAAACAAAAGTCAGTGGCAGAGAAGTCAAAACCACATTGCCAATTGCATGTCCTGACCACAATGATACTTCTCTGTAATGGCTTAGCATTTAGAGATAAATAATAATAATGTTGTGGGCCTGGTTCTTCCAAACTCGAATGCTTGAAAGTTATTGTAATGAAACCCAACTCATTAGATCCTCTTATACCAACCTTACTGCGATTAGATGCTCAGTGGTCCCACTGGGATTTGAATCTTACAAAGTTTGAAGATTGCCGTGCCACAGTGAATAAAGGTAAGAGTCCTGCACATTAGTAGGCCTAATTATAGCATTACACTTGATATAGCCACTATTGTGCACCAAGCACACAGCTTTATTGTAATACTGCACAGTAGTGTGCTAGACACAAAAGGTTAACACAAAAACGAACAGATATCTTGTTCCTACTTTTCCTGATGATAAATCAGCTGACTCGCTTTTAAATATCATTAACCAAATTCCAAGCACTAGTGCTCCCATCCAGTCACTATGGTTGGACCAAAGAAGAATGTATTCTCTGATAACTTACTACACCTACAATCAAATTTTATGTGGAAAAAAGGTTCTGTGCTTATTTTATTGAAAACAAGAAGCCTGAGAGAATTTTTATGATACTTTGAATTGGTTTCACGAGAAATTAATGTTTCAGCCAACCCTGACAGCACTGTATTTCAATTCCTACTCAAGGATGCCTGGAAAACTATTGCTGAAAAAACCACCACTTCACCATGACGATGCTGCCAGCAAAGATGTGCCAAGACAACTTTCCTGGCCAAGCCTGCCAAATAACTGTTTCTCAAACACTTCTTTCTTTGCCAGACTGTTGGAGATACTTCTGCCCTAGACTGAACCTAGCCACACATTAAGGGTTGTCACCTTGTGCAACCAATAAATAAAGGAGAAGAGATACCAGTCGATGGGACTTGAAAAATATACCTAACTGAGTGTATATCGTCAATGAGAGGCCATATTACAGACAGTGCTGGGCGCACAATGGGTCTGAGTGCCCACTTTTTGAGCCCATGGGAACTTTGGTATTACAGATGCAGGCCCAGAGGTAGGAGACTGTTATGTGGCACACTAAATGTGAACTACAGAGGTTATGTACAGACAATGTGCCACTGACTGTACCCTTCGAAAGGGGAAGGAGATTCCCAGAGACCTCCCGGGTACCCTTGTAGCTTGCTGCAATCACTCACTGTGCCTCCAGCAGTGGTATCCTTGACTGCAGGTCCTTTCAATGTACCACTGGGCCACCGTTCATCTCTAAATTTAGCCGATAGTGGTGCTTTAGGATAGCTGAGGTAATGTTGCCCACAAGCCTGATAGATGGAGTACCTCCATCAAACAATAAACCAGGCCCTTAGTCTTGCCTTTGTGTAGACCCCGCCCACCCCACAGTCTGAAGCTGTCCAAAGTGGATCTGTAAATAAAAACACTAAAAAAGAACTACAGCCAACATGCTAAAAATATTTTAAAAAATAAAGTGTGTTTGGAGGGCATTGGAGCAATGGAGCAGTGGGTTGGGCTAAGCAACAGAGAGAGGTCATGAGAAAGGAGAAAGCAGCACATGAGGCGAACGCATGCCGTTTGGGGAGATGCACATTAGGAAGAGAGCTGGAAAACACATGTACTCTCATGAAGTGCTTAAGCAAAAAGAATAAAGTAGTTCCTTAAAGTACACAGTGAAAGGATAGGAAACAGCTATTCTTAGAGATTGTAAAGAGGCTATGCTCAAGGGGAGGCGCAAAGACAAGATGGGAAAGCTGGGACAAGGCAAGCCATCAAATAAGAACCAATCAAATAAGAGTGAGTATAATCCCTATAAATTATTGGGTAACCACAATATGTCTTTCGCAACTGGACAGCTTGCACTGTTTGGTGGGCTAGACCTAATCATACACGTACAAGAAGATAGTGTAGCATTTCCATGTATTCACACTCCTCTTTGTTCATCAGCGTATGCTCAGTCTTTTGACAGTATTCTAGACTATAACAGGACCTCTGATTCTTTCTACCCTCAGTTCACATCTGCTCCGGCAGTATTATGAAGCTCATGTTTGTCTTACTGCTTGTCAGTCACTTTATTCCTGCTATTCCTCCTGTCTGCTGTGCATTTCTCCCTTTTGCCTCCTCTATTTCAAGTTCTCCTGCAGCTGCATTCTAGTTGTACTTGTTTCCAATAATTGTATTTCCTCTCCACCAGTCTTCTTGCAACCAGCCCATCCATATAAGTACAGACATTCTCTATTATTATTTTCAAGCCTCAATCAGAATAGTCATCAAAATCGTATCTCTCCTTGCACAAAATATTGGTGATTGTGAGGCAACTCGCGTCTCTTTGCCTTGATAAGAATCTTCGTTGGATATCCAAGAGCTAAAAGAAGCTGATGAAGCCTAAAATAAAACTAAGTGCTCTGAAATATTGTATGATTACAAATGGAAGCTAAGGTGCCACTCCACCCTAAATCTGCAAGGAGTCAATGGCAGAGTCACAAGGTGATCATCAAAGAGGTCGGTATTTGACCCACAAAGAGATGCATTTGAAGCTTCGAGGCTATCTTGAAAAAGCACTCCTCCTGGTGCTATTGAGTTAGTGTTCGCTCCTCGTCTGAATTTTGTGTTATTTCAAGCCAAGACCTAAACACAATCTAACATTACAGATACAGGGTTAACCCAATGGTACTGGGACCTGGGTAGTTCAATGTTACATATTAAGGGGGTCCCAGTCGCTTGACAATCGATTATAATGGAACGGTTTGCTGAATTTTACAAAAGAATGAAAAAAATCTTTAAGAAGAATGTTGTTTAATCACACCCTCTTTATAAGTTGATTATGCATACATTTAGTCATATTTTTATCACAATTTGTAATGCCCAAAAAGAGGCGTGGGTGAAAGGAGAGGAAAGGGGGAAGGTACGTGATTGGTGAGGTTCAGGATAGTGAGAGAAAGCTTAGAGTAGGTCACATGTGGCCACCATGACATATTATACAATTGGACAACACATCGGCATGTTAATAACGCAAAAAAACAATTCTATACCAATGACATCCTATCCCAATAATTGGTGCACAGTCACAAATGTTCTGTTGAACTTGTCATGGTGACCACATGTGACCTACGCTTTCTCTCACTATCCTAAACCTCACCAATCACGTACCTTCCCCCCTTTCCTCTCCTTTCACCCACGCCTCTCTTTGGGCATTAAAAATTGTGATAAAAATATGACTAAATGTATGCATAATCAACTTATGAAGAGGGTGTGAATAAACAACATTCCTCTTAAAGATGTTTTTTCATTCTTTTGTAAAATTCAGCAAACCGTTCCATTATAATTGATTGTCAAGCGACTGGGACCCCCTTTATATGTAACATTAAACACAATCTAAGTCCGAATTCCAAAACGTATCTCCTGTCTTTTGCAGGAGAGAACCATCTTGGGAGAGGTCGGGCTGCTATGAACAAAGCCTCACAATATGTGGATCCCCACCACTCTTTGATGCTCTCACTAAGAAAACGATGTTGCTTACTCAACATCTTCAGTGTGATGGTAGAAGCAAGCCATGCTCTCAGGCAGATGCTCTTCAAAATATGTTAAGCTGACACACAAAATACTGCCAGGAAAACTGCATTATGGAATCTAAATCGCTTCATAAGACTGACACATACTCAACTGACTTTTCCTTAAAATTATGAACTAAGTGTGAAGATAAAATATTCCCCTAGGAAAATTTGCTAATGAATTTAAAACCAGTTCGACTGATCACTGCCTGACCTTTGTACCCGTTGACCATGGTCCCGTTGACCTTTGTTTCTTTGCTGCTCACCAGACCCAAGGCAGGGGAGTAACACAGGCCCCCGCAGCCACTGCAGTGCGGGTGTGGGGGCCATGCTCCATGGGGCCCCCTCAGCACAGAACTTCAGCCGGAGAGCACCTGATAAAGTCCTTGCAGCCCCCCCCCCCTCAATTATCGTTAAGCCACTGCCCCATGAGTCTGTTTTACTCCACATAAGAAAATGTAAGAAAACGTTTCGTATACTCAACATAAGACCCCCTTATATCAGTCAGATTGGACCCTTTTGTGTATTTCGGTTCCATCATAAATTGATTTGCTTTATTAATAAAATTATTGTTGCTTTAATTGAGCGTGGGCTAAAATATTTGCCTCCAGCGCTGCTGCTTGTGCAGGATGAGCTTGAGTTTAGGCCTCACAACCGGATGTGTACCAAAGACCATTGAGAGAGCTACGGCTACACTATGTGTGGGAGTGATGCATGGCTCCATGGAGACAGGAGAAGTCCCTTGCGCAGAGAGCATTCTGACTGCGTGGGAAAAGAATACATAGCATAAATTGTTGCAAAGGTCGCTTGTCACGGCGAAGTGGCAAAAAAACGTTGAAACCGCTGCAAAGCGGCATCTTTTCCTGAGATCACTCGAGTTTGTAACTTTAACTACTGAACTGTGTGATCCCCCATCTCCTTCGCACATATCATTTGCTGCCCTTACTTTAAAATTCCTTGTGTTTACTCTTCCCACACCAATCCCAGGAATCTCCCCTCCCACCACTGTAAACACACAGCACTACACACCTCCTTATTCCAAAATATTGTTCCAAACTGTCAAGAGTAATTGTACCCCATCAGTCGGCAGGTCCCTGACATCACAGATGGAAGATTAGACTGAGCAGCTTAGAGCGCGCATGTCAGGATAACCAACGAAGAGCAAATCCTTTCAAAAACAAAGCCGGCTGTCATAAATCACTCATTAAAGCCCCCAAACATTACAGTGTGCGCGAGACTGGGCGGCAGACATCCTATCTCTCAGGCTGACAGCCATGCCGGCTGAAAAAAAGGTTCAGAGGGACAGTTTGTGGGAACAGTGGTCTGGCTCTGTGTGGGATCTGAACAGCTGAAGCCACTAGGAACACCCCGGAGCGCATTGGTCTGTAACTCTCTACCCTTATGCATGGGTGCCAGGGAGGCGGAACACTCCTTAGAAAGCTCTTGTTCGGGCGAAGTCAAAAGTTTCCATGCGAAAATCCTCCAACCACAAACTACACAATGTAAATGTTACTTTGAAACTAGATCTCTGTGCTATCTAATTCTTGTTGTTCTGGAAAAAAACATTATCGTAATCCAAACTACAACACCTTTTTTATTTGAGAGCTGAAAATTGGTTTCAGATTTTCTAACCAAAAGACTAATTTACTTTCAGTTCCTCAATTGGCCTCAGTAGACTCGCTACACGAAAGCCACCGTAGGACAAGACGCAGTAAACTGTCTCTTACAAATAGCAGGGCCACCCAGCCTCATTTACACAGTAATATTTTTGAAAGAAAGTTCACATTTAATTCTTTTAATATAGCCAGATTCTAGAATACCTGATATTTATTGTAAATAGTGCATTTGGGACCTCAATTATGAGGGTTTGCCGTAGGGCAGCACACCAGGCCTTCCTGTTGTGCTGCCCTATGGCAAAAGAAAAGGGCAGGAATGTGCTGTATCTATCACATACACAAAAAGAACAGTTGATGGACATAAAGAAGAACAATGTCATAGATTCACCCCAGTACAGAGATCTGGGCCTAAATCCATCGACCTGGCCTGGCAGTTCGGGCTGGACTGTTCGCATTGGGCGCAGGGTAAAGACTGATTTGCATATGGCTGGGTCCAGAGAGAGTATTAAGCAAGTTGATTTACCAATTATAATCCCTTGAGTACCAAATGAAAGCACACCACACAAGGTATATATCAAATATATATGTATTTATTCTAAACACAAACCCCTCTGCACTCTTTATGAGGTCAGAGGTAAAAGTAAAATACAAGTTACTTAATTAGCATACGATAAGTTGCACAGTAAACGTTTTGCCCTAAAGGCCTCACAAACCATATACTAAAATAGTGGTATAAGAACCATGTAAGAATTAGAAAGCAGGCCTGGGGCCTGTTGAATCCCTGGGGCTACTCTAAACAACCAAAGGTTAGGAAGTAGGAGTCCCATGGGAGACGTGTGCATTGTCTAAACACAGCCGCGGGTTACCATTGACTTTCTATGGGAAACGAACAAGTTACAATTTAAGGATACTTCCGAATGGACTACGATGAAACCCTTTTAGACTTAGACACTAGGAGGGCCAATACCCTTGAGACTACCAGAGTACTCGTGTTACCTCACCCACGGAAGCCGGGTGCATAGGTGTCTTTTGGTGTCCTTTGTAGGGAAGCTGGAGCAAGCCTGGAGAAACCAAGAAAGCAAGTCTTCGGGGGACTCACAAGCCAACAGACTAGGAACAGAAAAGACGCGTCAAGCTGAATTGCAAAAGCGGGGCCCACGGGACACTCGTGGAGTGAGGGCCTCTGAGCTTTGGTGCAAATGGTGCTCGGGTCTGGGGCTTCAAGCATCCCAGTGCACAACTTTGAGATATCTTGTGAAGTGAGTGCACTTTGCAAAATGTAGGATGTCCAGGAGTTCTGGTCCCACGTCTCTCGTGACCGCCACGGGTCTCAGCTTTGCTGTGAGCGAAGGTCGGGTCAGAGATGTCTGGAAGTCTGTGTCCTGTGTTGCAGATTCTTCGGGATCCGGCGGGAGCCTCAAAAATGCAGACCAGCAAAGTTGCTGTTGGTGCCTGTTTGAACAGGGTGGTCACTCCCTGACCACAAGGGAGATGTCTTTCGTCTTCCAGTCGAAATAGAATGTCGAAGGTCCAGGATTTATGTTTCAGAGTTTCGTCCAGGGTAATCTAAAGTCCTAGGGACTGGGTTCCTATACTTATACTAGGTTTAGGGGCTGGACTACCTTTAAGGTCCCTCCTATGGTGGACCTGAGAAGGGGGTGGTTACACCCCTTTCCCTTTGTCTAGTTTTGCGCCAGAGCTGGGGCAGAGTGCCCCAGAAACCGGTTTGAACTGGGAAATGCATGGAGCACCTAGTGTGCCCCAGGCAGTGTCTGGAACGTATTCACTGAATGCAGCCCTCCCTGCCCCAATACACAAAACTCTGTCTGGGGAGGTGCCAGCACCTCCCTGGACAGGAAATCTATTGTCCAGTACTCCCCTGCCGGAGTTTTGTCCAGCAGCAGGAGGGCAGAATCGTGTCTGTGGCAGCAGCATCCATTTTGTGATGCTGAGGCTCTGTTTAACTTTAACTGGGTTTAAATAAATTGTAAATTGATAAAATAAGGGTTTACCAGTAACTACATGTCTTCTCCCTCTAGAAGGGTGGAATGCTACCCCCCTGCCAGAACTGGCGGGGGGGGGGGGGGTAGTATTCCAAAGTGTTTGATACCTTATACAACATGTTTTGATAAAGCCAAACCAAAGTTAGCATTGACCGCGAGGATTATAATGCACTTAAGAGTATATGGTATGGCTATATCATAGAGCAGCTATTTGAGATGGTTCCGAAGGCTCAGAGGGGCTCAGCTCATGATAGGGAACCCTCTCACATAAAACCAAGCACTCTGCCTCCAGGATTGTCGAGGTCTGCCTTAGGAGTGGCTTATAGGTGTATATGTGTCGATATATGTATATAGATATAGGGATACTATATGTAAGTAAGGGGTGATTACACCACCTTACCCAGGCTGTGTGAACAGACCTGTGGTGTCCGTTTGGAAGGCAAACCAGGGGTGGCACAATACATGCTGCAGCCCTTGGTAGGCCTAGGGTGCACCTATGCCCTGGGTACCTAGGGTGCACTATACAGGGACTCACAAGGGTGACCCAGTAACCAATATGGTATGTACCTAAAGTACATGGTATCAATTTAGAGAGAGAACAGCTAGGCTGTGGTCCTGATTAGCAGGGCCACAGCCAGACTAAAGTCGAAAAACAAGAGAATCACCGCAAAAAGTGGGGGTAACCATAGGAAGCAGACCCTACTCTCCTACAAAGGGTATGCTCAGACGTGAGTCCCGTGCTCTGCATGCCACTGGAGTCAAGCTATCCTGGCTGATGAGGGCTGAAAGCCCGAAACCAGTCCTAGGATGCTTGTTTCCAGTCCAAGGAGGACCTGGCCTGGCAATTCGGGCTGGACTTTTCTCATTGGGCGCAGGGTCAAGACTGATTTGCATATGGCTGGGTCCAAACTGGAATGGCATGGTGAACAAAAAATAATCGATTTAGGCCCATATCTCTGTACTTGGGTGAATGTATGACATTGTTCTGCATTCTGTTCATCAATTGTTCTTTTTGTATCTATCACATACAGGACATTCCTGTCCTTTCCCCCTGAGCCGGCGCAAGGGTGCCTGCGTTGTGGGGATCATTATTTTTGTACAGAAAGGTAAACCTTCCTGTACAAAATAATCACAGGAGGCTTTTTCCTCTTTCTATGTGTGCTGCAGAAGAAAAAGGAAAAAAATATATTTCTCCTTGTTGTGCCTCCCTTATGCCTCCCCCGGGGAGGCACACGTTTTTGACGCTGCCTCAGATTTACAATGTCTCGTAAATCTGAGGCAGTGTCAAAAAGTCATGGATGTTGCTGGAAACACCCCAGAAACACCCACTGCATGGCCCATAATGCAGAAAACGGTGTTAAAGGGGCCAATATTTATCAATAAGCAAAAAAAGTGGCTTAGTGCTGCCTGATAAATATCACGCAGGCTTCTGCACCAGGGAACGTCACACAAAGCGACATTCCGGAGGTGCAAGGAGTCTCATAAATGAGACCCTTAATATTAGAGAGGTTGTATACTTAGCGGGGCACCATTCCTCTCATAAACGGGAAAAATAGTGCTTCCCATCAGAGATTTTTTGATCTTGGATGTAGTGGTCATCTTGTATGTAATTATTTATGTAGTCACTTCAGAATTCTGACTTGACATAAGCAGAACATTATTAAGGGCATTAGAGGAATCACAGCACTTCTCAACATCCATCTTCACATGAAGAAACATCATTGTTTCTCACCTGAAACTTCTTGACTCCTCACCTTCTCTAGTGAGCTTCTAAGGGCATTCCACCACCTGAGCATCCTCAGCTACAGACAGGCAAAAGCAAGGGCATCCCTGTTATGACTTGGAAGGACTTTGGACCTGAACCCCTGTCCTGAAGTTCTCTAGCCCCATCATGTGCCTCTTTAATCATAAACCAAATTCACCCCAACAGAAAGTCCCACCACCCACTATCTCACACACACAAACCTTGATATCATGCAAGTCACGTTGCATCCATGGTCAGACGACATCACCTGGATGTAATCTTCATCACGCAAACATGAATCACCTACTCATACTTTTTAGATGTCATCTGGGGCTGCAGCATCTTGTACACTAACGGCACAAACAATGCAGGTGGGGAACTCAGTTATCCACAAGCCTACTGGTCATGCACCCTGTTCAAAACAGTAATTTTTAAACCATTTGTTCTAATCTGACACTTCCTTCATCAACATTCAACACAGTAACATTCGGCTTGATCTATAGATCACCAGGGACTCAACAAGGGCATTTCTGGACAAATCTCTGACCTCATCAAAACTACCTCCTTGCAGGCAACCACCCCATTTGTCACGGTGACTTCAAGTTCCTTAGAGATTCAGCCACCAAGATAATGAAAGAATCACTTTTCACACTCCTCGAAATCAAGCAGCAAATCACCAAGCCTACAGATTCCAAAGGTAATATCCTCACCTTCATATTAAATGCCTCAGTCTCAATCTAAATACACGCCCCCTTACACTTGAACTGTATGGATCACCTTGCCACACCTTTCTCCATCCATCAAAACACACCAACAAAGATATTTCCAAATGGAAAGAGAAACACAAACTCACACTGAACTCAACTCTCACCTACAAACACAACATTCAACTATCATCCATCTTGAAATCCCTCAATGAGGGTGCCCTTGCACCCAGCTTCAATATCTTAAGCACCCCCCTCTGTCAAGGCATCTTCCCCAAACACTATAAAAAAGACACATTGTTGCACTTCTGAATAAGCCTACACTGGCCTCAGATGGTTCAGCCAACTACTGTCCAACCACCCATCTATTTTTGTTAGATAAAATCATCAAGAAAATACTTGCCATCAAAATTCAAGATCAGATCAGTACGAATTGCCTTCTATAGGACTACTATTTTAGCTTCAGACCTTGTTGTATCACAAAGACCGCCACCCTTCAGATAATCAGTCACATCCCCTTCTCACCAACAAAAATTACACCCTGCCTCCTGATCCTACTTGACTTCCTAGCAGCCGTCGGCACAGACATCCCTTAAGCACTAATCCCCATACATTCCAGGTTACTCTAAGACGGTCTTACAGTGGTTCATTTCTACCTGATCAACTGCTACCAGTTTGTATAGAAGAAACCCTCAAGATCCTAGCAAATTCCTGTCTCTTGCAGAGTGCCGTAGAACTGAATCCTACCCTCTTCATCTTCAATCTCGACATGGTACGTCTTGGAACCCTACTTTCTGATAACAGCATGAAGATACATTAATAATCCAAGTAAACACAAGACAGCTTAAAAATCTCCATCGCTGAAAACATTCATCATCGCACAAACTGCTTTGATCTCATTAAGAAACTGGATGTACCATGGCAGCCTAGAAATCAACCCAACCTTGGAATCAGTGCTCCAGTTAGCATCTAGTATCAAACGATCACAAATACAGGTCTAATGGGACAGTGTAAACGGTTAAAGTGAAAGCGTTACCAGTTCAGGCAACAGGGCTAAGGAAACAGGGTTGAGAACGCTGGGAGCAGGATGAAGTGTACAGGGCTCAAGGTACAAAGCACAGTATTATGGACAGAAGGTCTAATGTGCAGGTTTATGGGTACAAGGAATAGAGAGAAAGTAGAGGGCTAAATTTATCTAATATAGAAAGAGGAGTAAAGGACTAAAGGTAGAGAGATAAGGGTACACTCCTAAAGGTACAATATATAGTGTTAAGGGCACAGGGTTTAGTATACAGGGTTATTGATACAGGGTAGATGTGATGCAGAGTTTAATGCTACAGGGTAAAGGGGATACAGAGTTCAGGATTGAGGATCAAGTTTTAAAGGCAAAGAATACAGGGTTCAGGGATATCAAAGCACGGTTAAGAATAAAGGTTAAGGGGTTCAATATACAGTAATAAATATAGAGGTTATTGCATAAAGTGTACAGGGTTAATAGAACAGGGTGCAGGAGTAAAGGTGCATGGCCAAGGCTACAGGGCTAAGGGTATATTTGTATGTATCTATATATTCATATGCTTCCGAGACAGTTTCTTTCTTAAGCCGTCACTTTCATCTCACAACACCAATAATATCTGTGGGTGCAAGAGCCCCCCCAACAAACATGTACACATTTCATCAATGAATTGGAGCACTACAGAAACGTAATATTTTTATTTAACAAAGGTCCTAGGTTAAAGTAATGACAAAAGAAATAAATTACACTGGCTCGAGATAAAGGCTGTGTTTTTCCTTCTTCAGAGTCCAGCCGGACCTAGAAGCGTTTATTTTGGAAAACAATTTTGTAAGCATAGATAGAATTTAGGCGAGAACAGGTCGCACATGAATAACTGGGCACAAGCCTGTACCTGGTCAGAAGAAGACAATACAGGGGAAAAGGAAAAAGAATTAACAGGCAAACAAGGAGAAAAGGGTGGCTTATAACACAATGCAAACAGTTTTTGAATAAGCACGAACCCACAGTAACTACCGTAAAAATTGCAAATCATAACACGAGCAGTACTGTAAAACAGTCGACAAACGTTTCGATCCCTATCTCCAAAAATATAGTGGGATAATCTTCAGGACTAAAGTGAGCTTTGCCTGATTGGTTGAGTGAGCCTGTAGGGTTTAAACAGGGAGGAAAAGAAAGGGAAATGAAAATTCTAACAACAATAATTTTTAACTAGTCAGTCGCCTCTTTTTTCATGCAAGGTGCAACACGTGCACATGCAGTTGGTCCAAAGGGCACGGGTGGCTATGTGCTCGTATTTGGATTGTGGGTGACCGAGTGGGACATACCGCTTTCGTTCATTGAGAAGTGCTCGGGGACGTGATATCCGGCGTTGTTGCGAAAAATTACAGAGTGGGGGAGTGTAGGCCAGGAGTTCGACAAGGGTTGTGAATTAATCTAAAAATAGGAAGTCATGGTTACCACGGGCAAGGCACAGTGGGCTGGACGTGACTTGAAACACTTCAGTCGGCACTCAGGTTCCGAAGTAACCAATGCCTATAAAAAAGTGATGTAGTCATACACTTGGCAATTGACAGGTTGGAGTAACTCACGGTAATTACCTGCCTGCACCCGCCGCCCTCACCTTCACCTGTACTTACCAATCCTAAAAAAAAAAACCTTTTTATTCACAGGTTATATCTTTATCGAATTTTCCCGCCAAGCCTACGCTAGAGACGCTAGGCTGTAACGGTAATATTCTATTCCTCCACTGCACTTATACCTGCCACACTGGCCTCACCTCACAGGTCCTAATCTCTGACCTACCACTCTTTTTCAGGCCTAAATCGAACCGACCAGACTGGGTAAATACTGTTATCCTTCCTGAAACGCCGCGCGCCAAATGCAAGGCGAAAACTTGTTTCAGCCTGCGGGTCCATCTTAGAACCATTGGGATCGTATGTAGACTTCTTTATTAAAGAGTTTGTCCCGTCAACACAATGCTACATAAAGGACTCTATGCACATGATCAACATGATCGAAAACCACCCGTACAATCCAATGATTGAAACTCTGGTCACTATGGACATCGAGTCCCTTTATACTAATATCCCGCAAACTACAGCACTCTTAGTGATCAAAAAGATTCTGGACTCACGACCACGCCCCCACGCTGTACCGAGCATGTTTATCATCCAGCTCCTAGAAATATGCCTCACAAAAAACTTTTTCCTCTTTGATGGCAATTTCTATGAACAAATTAAGGGGACCGCCATGGGCGCAATTTTTGCCCCTAATCTGGCGATACTCTTCATGGATGAGATAGAGACCAATGTGATCATCAATCCCACCAATCCATTCCTTTCAGGGATAAAGTTTTGGCGCAGGTATATCGATGATATTTTCATCATTTGGAATGGAAGCGACGATTGCCTGCGCCAATTCTTACACTGGCTGAATAATAACTGCCTAGGGCTCACTTTCACCATTTCCACCAGTAATGACTTTATCTCCTTTTTGGATCTTACCATTTACCACAGTGAAGGCTCCCTATTGACACGCCTCTATCGTAAGCCAACTGAGAAAAACACCCTTCTGGCTTACAATAGCAATCATCCAAGAGCACTGCGCGATTCACTCCCCTACTCGCAATTCCTGCGAATCAGGCGGAACTGCTCTTGCAAAGATGACTACTTCCGAGAAGCTGCTACCTTAGCATCCAAACTCAAGGAAAGGGGCTACCCAAGAAAACTAGTCAAAAACGCTACCAAGCGGGCTTGGTATTGCCCTAGGGAAGCCCTACTAGTACCAAAAGAAAAGACTGACTCTAAGCGCATAGCTTGTGTTTCGACTTTCTCACCAATCTCCAATCAGTTGAGAAAGACCATTCTTAAACACTGGCCAATACTAAACACAGGTGTCCTCTCCATTGAAAAACCAGTATTTGCTTTCAAAAAAAGTAAAAACCTCAGAGACCATCTTGCGAGGGCTGCTTTGCCCACTTCTTTACCTCCGGCTACACTTGATAATGTATGGGGTCTGTCCCCCATTGTTGGGCATGCTAAATGTGGCGGGTGCAATAATTGTGATAGCACCATAGAAGGAAAAAGTTTCACCTTCAACAATGTTACAATACAATGTCGTTCCTTCTCCAACTGCAACACCTGCAATGTCATCTATTTAATCCTATGCCCATGCCAAAAAGTTTACATTGGACAAACTAGCCAGAAGGTAAAAATCCGTATTGGGCAACACAGAAGTCGCATTCGGTGCGGGACTCTAAATGCACCTCTCGTGGAACATTTTGCAGCCCAAAAACATTCTGACAGCGATTTGAAATGGACTGTCCTTAAAGTACTGAGACTCCCACCGAGAGGTGGCAACATGGGACAGTTACTGAACAAAGAAGAGCTGAAATCAATCATACAGTTCAACTCTATCCAGGATGGCCTAAACAGAACAGAGGATTGGACCAGTTTAATATAAGTTGTTGTTCTCCTGCATGAGCTTATACAAATTGTTGTCCTCCTGCATGAGCTTATACAATCGTCTGTAATTCAATTGTAATTTCTCAAATGTAAGTTGGTTTTAATTAGTGTGTGACCCTGTGATTCAGAGAACCGCACTTTGACAAGAGCCCATATATCTTAGATGCGCTCCCTTATAACCCCCTAAATCACCAGTTGGTTCACTCAACCACTCTAAGATGGCGCCCATTATCGGAATCACTGTCACTCCGGATAAGTCCGCTCTCACTTTCCATCACCACAATCAGGGACTATATTAGGCGCGGCAGCATGCAGACACTCAACACCAGGCCATTGAGCCTCCAGACGGGACCCCATTTCGGCCCCACTATGAGCACATTACGGTAAGCCTTGACTTGACACACCTCCCTGACTCGCACGAAGGACGAGTCCAGTTCAATATATCTTATGTGTGCCTTCCATATTCTTCCTTGCAGGCTCGCACGGAAAAGGCCAACGTCATTGAGCGCCCTGCGGAGATAATAATCCGTAACTCACGGTAATTACCTGCCTGCACCCACCGCCCTCACCTTCACCTGTACTTACCAATCCTAAAATAAAAAACCTTTTTATTCACAGGTTATATCTTTATCGAATTTTCCCGCCAAGCCTACGCTAGAGACGCTAGGCTGTAACGGTAATATTCTATTCCTCCACTGCACTTATACCTGCCACACTGGCCTCACCTCACAGGTCCTAATCTCTGACCTACCACTCTTTTTCAGGCCTAAATCGAACCGACCAGACTGGGTAAATACTGTTATCCTTCCTGAAACGCCGCGCGCCAAATGCAAGGCGAAAACGGTAACCCCGGTAACCCTTCTTCTACCTTATTGACTCAAACCTGTCAATTGCCAAGTGTATGACTACATCACTTTTTTATAGGCATTGGTTACTTCGGAACCTGAGTGCCGACTGAAGTGTTTCAAGCCACGTCCAGCCCACTGTGCCTTGCCCGTGGTAACCATGACTTCCTATTTTTAGATTAATTCACAACCCTTGTCGAACTCCTGGCCTACACTCCCCCACTCTGTAATTTTTTGCACCAACGCCGGATATCACGTCCCCGAGCACTTCTCAATGAACGAAAGCGGTATGTCCCACTCGGTCACCCACAATCCAAATACGAGCACATAGCCACCCGTGCCCTTTGGACCAACTGCATGTGCACGTGTTGCACCTTGCATGAAAAAAGAGGCGACTGACTAGTTAAAAATTATTGTTGTTAGAATTTTCATTTCCCTTTCTTTTCCTCCCTGTTTAAACCCTACAGGCTCACTCAACCAATCAGGCAAAGCTCACTTTAGTCCTGAAGATGATCCCACTATATTTTTGGAGATAGGGATCGAAACGTTCGTCGACTGTTTTACAGTACTGCTCGTGTTATGATTTGCAAATTTTACGGTAGTTATTGTGGGTTTGTGCTTATTCAAAAACTGTTTGCATTGTGTTATAAGCCACCCTTTTCTCCTTGTTTGCCTGTTAATTCTTTTTCCTTTTCCCCTGTATTGTCTTCTTCTGACCAGGTACAGGCTTGTGCCCAGTTATTCATGTGCGACCTGTTCTCGCCTAAATTCTATCTATGCTTACAAAATTGTTTTCCAAAATAAACGCTTCTAGGTCCGGCTGGACTCTGAAGAAGGAAAAACACAGCCTTTATCTCGAGCCTGTGTAATTTAATTATTTTGTCATTACTTTAACCTAGGACCTTTGTTAAATAAAAATAACCAGTTCTACCCGTGGTCCGCGGCCAATTTTACGGGTTCCCTTGTATACCGATACCTACTACAGAAACGTAAGGCACCACTATAAATGTTTCATGTTACAATTACAACAAAGCCTTTCTGTTAGAAATGGGGGTCTCTAGTTGGCAAGTTGTTTCCCTGTTCAAGTTGGGACCCTTCTTCCTAGTCAGGATACGGGGGATAGGTTGGAAGCTGGCTCTGTATATACTATACAAAGTGAGGTATAGTAAGCGCAAAGTCCAGTGGAACGCAAAAGGTAGATAGAGGTAAAGTAGATAGCACCTCACTCTCTGTTTGTCGTGGTGTGGTCGAGCAGTAAGGCTTTATTAGAGGGAAGCGTTAAGCATTTGTTGTGCACACTCAGTCAGCAAATCAATTCACTCACTCAAAGATTGAACTTCAGACCAATTGTTGTTATATAAAAATATTCTTTTAGTTATTTATTTCCTAGAACCACGCAAGCCTGACACGGGTAAGTGATATATACTTTGCAGTAAATATACAGTTGTAAAACAGTTAGGATTGTAATTGTATATGCACTTTGTTTTGATTTACAGTACTGTTATCAAGAAATGCAATGCTTTGGAAATACAGTACATATACTTTGAATGGGATTTTTAGTACAATGACCAGTACATTACTTTCAGATTACATTTCGTACACAGTGTAGTATAGCTGGATACTACACTGGGATATCTCCTGTAAACAGGTAAGTAAAAGCGTTTTTGTTACTTAGTAAGTTGTAAAAGGATTTCTTAGATTTTCCAACTCCACACTTGGAAACTTTTCATAGAAAAACAGTCAATGTTATCCTATGGAGGAAAATAGAGTTATCGGTTCAAAGATGTAAGTACTTTGTTGTGGGAGTTGTTATCCTGGGGTTAGAACCAGGGGTCCCCCAGGGTCAAGGATGCACTCTTGTTACACCCTCAGCGGCACTAGGGCAGCTGGGTGCAGAGTGCTGACGCCAAATGTTAGCCAATGGGTGATAGAGGGCCCCAGTTGGTGGCTGCTGACGAGCAGGCCACTGGGTTGTGGTAGTAAAGCTCCTGGAGTTAAGCTCATGGCAAATGGGGGTTTCGGCCAGCACAAAAGGTGCACCCTCAGAACTGGGGCGGCTGGGTGCAGCCTGCTGTTTTGGCATCAGGTGCCCTGTAGCTTTCAATGGGGAAACTTTGGTTTGCAAACATACAGTAGGCTCAGGGCGAAGGTCTTCTGGGTGTGACCACCACTTGGAGAGGTAAGTTGGGATTCTCGGGGTTGGTTAGGCACTGTCAGTTGGGCTATCGGGTGAAGGGGTGCCTTTTAGGGTTGGATCCTCTTACTAGATCCTGGTTGCAGTTGGGAGGACCTTCCGGTTTGAGGCAGAAGGTGTCGGCTGGAGGCTTGAGGAAAGTCATGGATCACTGGTTCTCGGGTCACGATTGCCGGGGAGACCTCCACTTGGTGTTGGTCCACTTGAACTCGGCCCGTGGGCGTCGGGTGCAGAGTGTGGAAGACCCATGTATCCGTGTGGAGCTGGAGTCTGTTGTTGAACAAATCCGGTGTTCACCGGAGCTAGAGTCTTTTAAATTGAAGACAGGCAGGTTCTCCAGGTTTATCTAGGTTGCTGGATGCAGGACACACCAGTATTTCGCTGGAGCAGGTTCGAGGTTGGGACAGGTCGGTAGGGCTGGGCCAAGTCAGTGGACGTCCTCCTCTGTTAGCTTTGGCACAGCTGTTTGGTCCTTCTTCTTCTTTTCTTCTTCTGGTTTCTTGTCTGAGGAAGTAAGATTCAGGGGTGCCTCTAAATACTAAATCTAGGGGTGTTACAGGTAGGTAAAAGATTGGGACCAATGGGTTTCTTCCCTGGGGTGGGTACACCCTCTATTATGGCACCCTCCAGTGGGAGGGCGGCATAAGACTTTTTCCTGCTTGGCTGGGTCCCTCCATCTGCAAGATGGCGGTGACTAGGTGTTGTGCTTCCCCTCACCTCCTCTACCCGAGGGGTGGAGTTGGCATAGGTAGGCACACCTCTCTTCCTCACTTGTTTTTCCCACCATTTCTCCCACCCAAAGTGGGGGTCAGAACCAGTGGGAACCAGTTGCTGAAAGCAGCAAGTGGCCTAGGGAAGCTCACAAAAGAAGCAAGCCTTTGAAGCTACCCCTTTGTGGACTCTGCTGATCCTGGAGGAGGAGGCTTGGTACCTCATCCCAGGATGTGCATTATTTCAGGCCCCCAAGAGCAGCAGGCTCTCAACCCAAGGGTCCAGAAATATGTCTGGTGGAGGCAGCTGAGAGCAGCCACTCAGCCTGGATACTAGTGGTAGGTCGTTTTTCAGGGGGCATCTCAAAGATGCCCTCTGTGTGCATTTTTCATTAAATCCCTCACTGGCATCAGTGTGGGTTTGATGCATAGACCGAATATCGAGCTTTAAATATCAACATTCACAAATATGGAGTTGGAAACATTGTGATACAGAAATATTGACAGCAAGAAAATCATGGTCAAGAATATCGACTTTAAGGTAAGAAATATTGTTTCTGAAAATATCGAAGTTAGTAATATCGTTTGCAAAAATATAGTTGTTTAAAATATTGATTTTTAAATTAGTGTTATGTATTTGAGTATGTATTTTAAAAGTATTTGATCTATTTTTTTGTATAAGTATTGCTTCTATCTTTTAATATATGAGTTACATTTTTAGTAGTGATTAATTTTATGTTAATTATATTTTACGTTTTTTAGTTCCGTAGCTGGTTGTGGGTTTATAGGGGAATAGGATGGGAAGTAGTTTATTTATAATAAATAAATTAATACTTTTTATTTATTCATATTTTTTTAATTTAGATTTTATAGTGTTTATTGTGGGAATTAATTTATTATTAATAATTATTAATTGGCTGTTAATTTTAATTAATTAATTAATTTATAATTATGCTAATTATGACATTTTTCTAGGAACATGTTCTTTGTTTATAAGGGAATAGGGTGGGAAGTAATTTAAGTTTAATAAATGTAATAATATTTTATATATATTAATATTTATTTAATTTACAATTTATAGTGTTAAATGTGGGAATTCATTTATTAAGAATTATTTATCAATTGTCTGTTAATTAATATTAATTAATTAATTAATCAATTAATTAGAAATTCTTTCTGTTAATTGTGTCATCTTTTAGGAATGGGTGGTGGGGTTTATAGGAGAATAGGGTGAGAAGTAAGTTATTTATAATTAATTAATAATACATTTTTAATCAATGGAAATTAATTGATTGAAAATTAAATATGGCAATTGTGTAACTAATTTGAGATGTGAGTTCTGTGGTTTATAGTGGTAAAGGGTGGAAAGTAAATTCTTTTAAATTAATTAATAACTTGTTAATTGATATTAATTTAATAATGTAAAATTAGTTATGGAAATTGTGTAATTGTTTTAGGTGTGTGTTGTGTTTATTGGGGTAGAGGGTGGAAAGTATTTTAGGTTTTATTAATTAATAATTAGTTGGGTTCATTATTATTCATTCATTAATTGATAAGTATTTATGGTAATTGTTTACTTTTATTGTGTATGGATTTTAGTTTTATAGAGGTAATGTTTGGTGAGTAAATTAAATTGTATCTGTTTTACTTTGTTTTGTTAATTAATAATATTTGTTTATTTGATAATTACTTATGTTAATCGTGGAGGTACACTTTTTTTTAGAAATTAAGGGGCCCATTACGATGGCGGGCCATCATAACAGTGAACGGGATGACCTGCCAAAGGTGCAGCGTTCCTGCTATGCCAATTAGGATGCCTCCGCCACCCTGGCGGTCGCATCCTGCATATTATGCATTGTGGTGGGCGGTGCTGTCAGCAGCACTCGCCATAATGCACAAAATGCATGTTGTGGTGACAGGCACCGAGCGGTGCCTACCACCTTGTGTATGCCAATGAAAGGGGTACCATAGGTACCCCCCAAGTGCACCCTCCCACCCCCCAACACCCTGGGGCCCGCAACGTGCCCCCAATACCAAAGACTGCCTGCCTTTCCATTGCGGCATCGCCGCCATGGAAAGGACTATTTCCGCATGCATCATAATAAGGATGGTGGTGCCTGCAATCCGACTGCCGGAAATGCGGTGGACGGTATTTCCGTCCGCCGCAGTGCCCCTCCCCGCATTGCCCCTGTGCTCGGTTTCGCTGTGCCCAGTGCTCTGCTCCTGTGGGCCCATCTTCCTTTTGGGTGCCCACCTACCTATCTTTCCCTTCTGTCCCTCACTCCCCCGCTCCCTCCCCACCGGCAGTTCCCGACGCTGCTGCACCGCCCTGCGCCCATTTGTCTCACCCGTGCCACCCGCCTCCCTCCTCCCTGCTGCTCCTCCCTAACACCTCCCCATATAATGGCGGCTGATGCACGATCGCACGCAGCAGGCGCGCCGCTGGTGCGCCAAAAGCGCCTAAGGCAAGCCCGTCTGCGCCCGTCCGCACCTGGGCGACGCCCAGTGCCAGAACCCCTGGTCCCCTCACCAACCACAAAGACCGCCTCCGATACGACGCCAGCACCCTCATGGCTCTCAACCCAGGTCGGACCCCCACCTGCTGCAGGGCCACCCCGAAGCACACCCGCGGTCCCTTCACCTGCCTGAACTGCAGTTTTTCCTGCATCAATGACACAGAGACTCCCGCCACGAAAGAACACAAAAAGTTCCGATGCATGCTGATCAACACCCGCTCCGCACGCAAACACGCCGTTGAGCTCTGGGACCTACTCGACACCGCATCACCAGACATCGCCTTCCTGACTGAGACCTGGATGAATGAAGCCTCCTCTCCAGACATCACCATAGCCATCCCCGACGGATACAAAATCGCCCGCAGAGACCGCACCAACGGAGTCGGAGGTGGAATCCCCATTGTCCACAAGATGACCATCAGGGTCTCAACAAACATCGATGACACTCTCACCACCGCCGAGCACATGCACTTCCAGATCCACAAGGACCCCAGGACCACTTTATGAGGCACCCTCATCTACAGACCACCCATACCCTGACCAAAATTCTGCGACACCATCACCGACTTCATCAGCACGCACGCACTGACCTCCACCGACTACATCCTCCTCGGAGACCTGAACTTCCACCTGGAGAACAACAACGACAGCAACTCTTCCCCCCTGATAGACAACCTCGCCAACCTCAGACTGGAACAGCTCGTCACGACGCCGACCCACATCGCCAGACACATGCTAGATGCCATCTTCTCCTCAAGCCCCACGTCTCCTTCAGCCACGTCTCCGAACCAAGCTGAACCGACCACCACTGCATCCACTTCACCTTCCGGGAACCTGTCGCACATCACCACACCCAACAGATCCCCCGTCGCCGCTGGTGCAAAATCACCCAAGCACAACTACAGACAAACCTCGCACTCAATCCTCCGTCCAACCCCATCAACCCCAACAACGTGCGTGCACCCTCAGACGATGGATGGATGACTGCGCCAATACCCTAGCCCCGCTGAAAAAACAAACCCTCAAGGACACCAGCAAGAGAGGCAACTGGTTTTCCCCAGAACTCCTAGCGTCTAAGCGCACCTGCCGGAAGCTGGAGAACATATGGCTCAGCGAGAAGTCACCAGGCAGCCGCACTGCCCACAAAGATGCCATCCACAACCACCACCGCCTCATCAGGACTGCCAAGAGAACCTCCTTCAAAAACCGCCTTAACAACAACGCTCACAACAGCAAGGAGCTCTTCAACGTCGTTAAAGAACTCTCCAACCCCAGCTCCAATGCCAATGACACCCTGCTGTCGCAAGCCCTGTGCGACTCCCTTGCCACCTTCTTCCACCGCAAGATCGCTGACATCCACGACAGCTCCAACCCCCGGATGACCCAAACAGGCCTCAGCAGCTGGACCCACCTGAGCATCGAAGACACAATCAAGACCATGGGCACAATCCACTCCGGCTTGCCGTCTGACCCTTTCCCACACCACATCTTCAACAAAGCCGGCAGCTCCATTCACCCCACCTGTGCAACATCATCAACCTCTCCTTCGAGACCGCGACCTTCCCTGATAGCTGGAAACACGCCAAGATCAACGCCCTACTGAAGAAACCCAAGGCGGACCCCAGCGAACTCAAAAACATCCGGCCCATCTCCCTGTTTCCTTTCCCAGCTAAGGTCATTGAGAAGATAGTCAACATCCAGCTCACCCGCTACCTTGAATACAACAACATCCTAGACACCTCCCAGTCAGGATTCCACAGCAACCACAGCACCAAGACCACCCTCATCGCTGCCACAGACGACATCAGGATCCTACTGGACAACGGAGAGACGGAGGCGCTCATCCTTTTGGACCTCTCTGCCGCCTTTGACACCGTCTGCCCCCGCACATTACACACTCAACTCCACGACGCAGAGATCCAAGACAAGGCCCTCAACTGGACGTCCTCCTTCCTCTCAGGCAGAACCCAGAGAGTCTGCCTCCCCTGTTCCAATCCGAAGCCTACGAGATCATCTGCGGTGTCCCGCAGGGCTCCTCCCTCAGCCTAACACTGTTCAACATCTACATGGTGCCCCTCGCACGCATCGCCCGACACCACGACCTCAACATAATCTCCTATGCTGACAACACCGAACTGATCCTCTGCCTCACCAAGGACCCCCTCACTGCCAAATCCAACCTCCACCAGGGAATGAAGGCCGTCGCAGAATGGATGGAGGACAGTCACCTTAAGCTGAACACAGACAAGACGGAGATCCTCATCCTTGGACCCAACCCCTCAGCATGGGACGACTCCTGGTGTCCCGCATCACTGGGGACACCCCCCACACAATCCGACCATACACGCAACCTGGGAGTCATCCTCGAATCGAAACTCACCATGACCAAACAAGTCAACGCTGTCTCCTCTACCTGCTTCAACACCCTTCGTTGGCTTCGCAAGATCTACAGATGGATCCCGACTGACACAAAGAAAACAGTCACCCAAGCCCTAGTCAGCAGCAGACTCGACTACGGAAATGCCCTCTACGCCGGTGCACCGACCAAGCTCATCATCAGACTGCAAAGAATCCAGAATGCCAGTGCACTCCTGATCCTTGACATCCCGTGCCACGACCACATCACCCCCCACCTCAGGAACCTGCACTGGCTCCCTGTCGACAAACGAATCTCCTTCAAGCTCCAGATTCACGCACACAAGGCACTTCACAAGACCGGCCCGGCCTACCTCAAAAGTCTACTCTCATTCTACGCACCCAACATGAAACTCCGCTCCGCAAGCCTCTCCCTGGCCACCATCCCACGCATCCGTAGAGCCACAGCCGGCGGCAGATCCTTCTAAAACCGCGCCGCCATAACCTAGAACAGCGTCCCCCTCATCCTACAACAAACCACCACAGACCTTTTAACCTTAAGGAGGCAACTCAAGACCTGGCTGTTCGACCAGCAGCAACAGCACTCCCCCCAGCTCCCCCACCCAGTGCCTTGGAACCCTAGCGGTATGTAGTGCGCTCTACAAATGGTATTGATTGATTGATTGATTGATTGATTGATTGATTGATTATGGCGGGGGTGTCACAGCAATATTTGGCAGGCGGATCTCCACTGCTGGGCCATCGGTGTGCACCGCCGGCCCGGCGGGGGCCATCCGCCCGTGATTGTAATAGGCCCCTTTGATGTGTGTTGTGAATCGTGTGGTGTTATAGGGTAGAAAATTTAAAAAAAAAAGAATTATGTAACAATTAATGTGTTTGATTATAATTAATTTCTATTAAATATAGTTATTTGTTTGTAGATTACAGGCACAAGCAAGGGCATCCCTCTTATGGCTAGGAAGGACTTTGTACCTGAACCCCTGTCCTGAAGTTCTCTAGCCCCATCATGTGCCTCTTTAATCATAAATCAAATTCACCCAAACAGAAATACCCACCACCCACTATCTCACACACACAAACCTTGATATCATGCATGTCACGTTGCATCCATGGTCAGACGACATCACCTGGATGTAATCTTCATCACGCAAACATGAATCACCTACTCATACTTTTTAGATGTCATCTGGGGCTGCAGCATCTTGTACACTAACGGCACAAACAATGCAGGTGGAGAACTCAGTTATCCACAAGTCTACTGGTCATGCACCCTGTTCAAAACAGTAATGTTTAAACCATTTGTTCTAATGTGACACTTCCTTCATCAACATTCAACACAGTAACATTCGGCTTGATCTATAGATCACCAGGGACTCAACAAGGGCATTTCTGGACAAATCTCTGACCTCATCAAAACTACCTCCTTGCAGGCAACCACCCCATTTGTCACGGTGACTTCAAGTTCCTTAGAGATTCAGCCACCAAGATAATGAAAGAATCACTTTTCACACTCCTCGAAATCAAGCAGCAAATCACCAAGCCTACAGATTCCAAAGGTAATATCCTCACCTTCATATTAAATGCCTCAGTCTCAATCTAAATACACGCCCCCTTACACTTGAACTGTATGGATCACCTTGCCACACCTTTCTCCATCCATCAAAACACACCAACAAAGATATTTCCAAATGGAAAGAGAAACACAAACTCACACTGAACTCAACTCTCACCTACAAACACAACATTCAACTATCATCCATCTTGAAATCCCTCAATGAGGGTGCCCTTGCACCCAGCTTCAATATCTTAAGCACCCCCCTCTGTCAAGGCATATTCCCCAAACACTATAAAAACAAGACACATTGTTGCACTACTGAATAAGCCTACACTGGCCTCAGATGGTTCTGCCAACTACTGTCCAACCACCCATCTATTTTTGTTAGATAAAATCATCAAGAAAATACTCACCATAAAAATTCAAGATCAGATCAGTACGAATTCCCTTCTATAGGACTACTATTTTGGCTTCAGACCTTGTTGTATCACAAAGACCGCCACCCTTCAGATAATCAGTCACATCCCCTGCTCACCAACAAAAATTACACCCTGCCTCCTGATCCTACTTGACTTCCTAGCAGCCGTCGGCACAGACATCCCTTAAGCATTAATCCCCATACATTCCAGGTTACTCTAAGACGGTCTTACAGTGGTTCATTTCTACCTGATCAACTGCTACCAGTTTGTATAGAAGAAACCCTCAAGATCCTAGCAAATTCCTGTCTCTTGCAGAGTGCCGTAGAACTGAATCCTACCCTCTTCATCTTCAATCTCGACATGGTACGTCTTGGAACCCTACTTTCTGACAACAGCATGAAGATACATCAATAATCCAAGGAAACACAAGACAGCTTAAAAATCTCCATCTCTGAAAACATTCATCATCACACAAACTGCTTTGATCTCATTAAGAAACTGGATGTACCATGGCAGCCTAGAAATCAACCCAACCTTGGAATCAGTGCTCCAGTTAGCATCTAGTATCAAACGATCACAAATACAGGTCTAATGGGACAGTGTACACGGTTAAAGTGAAAGCGTTACCAGTTCAGGCAACAGGGCTAAGGAAACAAGGTTGAGAACGCTGGGAGCAGGATGAAGTGTACAGGGCTCAAGGTACAAAGCACAGTATTATGGATAGAAGGTCTAATGTACAGGTTTATGGGTACAAGGAATAGAGAGAAAGTAGAGGGCTAAATGTATCTAATATAGAAAGAAGAGTAAAGGACTAAAGGTAGAGAGATAAGGGTACACTCCTAAAGGTACAATATATAGTGTTAAGGGCACAGGGTTTAGTATACAGGGTTAATGATACAGGGTAGATGTGATGCAGAGGTTAATGGTACAGGGTAAAGGGGATACAGAGTTCAGGATTGAGGATCAAGTTTTAAAGGCAAAGAATACAGGGTTCAGGGATATCAAAGCACGGTTAAGAATAAAGGTTTAGGGGTTCAATATACAGTAATAAATATGGAGGTTACTGCATAAAGTGTACAGGGTTAATAGAACAGGGTGCAGGAGTAAAGGTGCATGGCCAAGGCTATAGGACTAAGGGTATATTTGTATGTATCTATATATTCATATGCTTCCGAGACAGTTTCTTTCTTAAGCCGTCACTTTCACCTCACAACACCAATAATATCTGTGGGTGCAAGAGCCCCCCTAACAAACATGTACACATTTCATCAATGAATTGGAGCACTACAGAAAGGTAAGGCACCACTATAAATGTTTCATGTTACAATTACAACAAAGCCTTTTTGTTAGAAATGGGGGTCTCTAGTTGGCAAGTTGTTTCCCTGTTCAAGTAGGGACCCTTCTTCCTAGTCAGGATACGGGGGAGAGGTTGGAAGCTGGCTCTGTATATACTATACCAAAGTGAGGTATACTGTGCGCAAAGTCCAGTGGAACGCAAAAGGTAGATAGAGGTAAAGTAGATAGCACCTCACTCTCTGTTTGTCGTGGTGTGGTCGAGCAGTAAGGCTTTATTAGCGGGCAGCATTAAGCATTTGTTGTGCACACTCAGTCAGCAAATCAATTCACTCACTCAAAGATTGAACTTCAGACCAATTGTTGTTGTATAAAAATATTCTTTTAGTTATTTTATTTCCTAGAACCACGCAAGCCTGACACGGGTAAGTGATATATACTTTGCAGTAAATATACAGTTGTAAAACAGTTAGGATTGTAATTGTATATGCACTTTGTTTTGATTTACAGTACTGTTATCAAGAAATTCAATGCTTTGGAAATACAGTACATATACTTTGAATGGGATTTTTAGTACAATGACCAGTACATTACTTTCAGATTACATTTCGTACACAGTGTAGTATACCTGGATACTACACTGGGATATCTCCTGTAAACAGGTAAGTAAAAGCGTTTTTGTTATTTAGTAAGTTGTAAAAGGATTTCTTAGATTTTCCAACTCCACACTTGGAAACTTTTCATAGAAAAGCAGTCAATGTTATCCTATGGAGGAAAATAGAGTTATCGGTTAAAAGGTGTAAGTACTTTGTTGTGGGAGTTGTTATCCTGGGGTTAGAACCAGGGGTCCCCCAGGGTCAAGTATGCACTCTTGTTTCACCCTCAGCGGCACTAGGGCAGCTGGGGGCAGAGTGCTGACGCCAAATGTTAGCCAATGGGTGATAGAGGGCACCAGTTGGTCGCTGCTGACGAGCAGGCCCCTGGGTTGTGGTAGCAACGCTCCTGGAGTTAGGCTCATGGCAAATGGGGGTTTAGGCCAGCACAAAAGGTGCACCCTCAGAACTGGGGCGGCTGGGTGCAGACTGCTGTTTTGGCATCAGGTGCCCTGTAGCTTTCAATAGGGAAACTTTGGTTTGCAAACATACAGTAGGCTCAGGGCGAAGGTCTTCTGGGTGTGACCACCACTTGGAGAGGTAAGTTGGGATTCTCGGGGTTGGTTAGGCACTGTCAGTTGGGCTATCGGGTGCAGGGGTGCCTTTTAGGGTTGGATCTTCTTACTAGATCCTGGTTGCAGTTGGGAGGACCTTCCGGTTTGAGGCAGAAGGTGACGGCTGGAGGCTTGAGGAAAGTCATGGATCACTGGTTCTCGGGTCACGATTGCCGGGGAGACCTCCACTTGGTGTTGGGCCACTTGAACTCGGCCCCTGAGCGTCGGGTGCAGAGTGGGGCAGACCCACATATCCGTGCGGAGCTGGAGTCTGTTGTTGAACAAATCCGGTGTTCACTGGAGCTAGAGTCTTTTAAATTGAAGACAGGCAGGTTCTCCAGGTTTATCTAGGTTGCTGGATGCAGGACACAACAGTATTTCGCTGGAGCAGGTTCGAGGTTGGGACAGGTCGGTAGGGCTGGGCCAAGTCAGTGGACGTCCTCCTCTGTTAGCTTTGGCACAGCTGTTTGGTCCTTCTTCTTCTTTTCTTCTTCTGGTTTCTTGTCTGAGGAAGTAAGATTCAGGGGTGCCTCTAAATACTAGATCTAGGGGTGCTACAGGTAGGTAAAAGATTGGGAACAATGGGTCCCTTCCATGGGGAGGGTACACCCTCTATTATGGCACCCTCCAGTGGGAGGGCGGCATAAGACTTTTTCCTGCTTGGCTGGGTCCCTCCATCTGCAAGATGGCGGGGACTAGGTGTTGTGCTTCGCCTCACCTCCTCTACCCGAGGGGTGGAGTTGGCAGAGGTAGGCACACCTCTCTTCCTCACTTGTTTTTCCCACCGTTTCTCCCACCCAAAGTTGGGGTCAGAACCAGTGGGAACCAGTTACTGAAAGCAGCAAGTGGCCTAGGGAAGCTCACAAAAGCAGCAAGCCTTTGAAGCTACCCCTTTGTGGACTCAGCTGATCCTGGAGGAGGACGCTTGGTACCTCATGGGTTTGATGCATAGACAGAATATTGAGCTTTAAATATCAACATTCACAAATATGGAGTTGGAAACATTGTGATACAGAAATATTGACAGCAAGAAAATCATGGTCAAGAATATCGACTTTAAGGTAAGAAATATTGTTTCTGAAAATATCGAAGTTAGTAATATCGTTTGCAAAATTATAGTTGTTTAAAATATTGATTTTTAAATTAGTGTTATGTATTTGAGTATGTATTTTAAAAGTATTTGATCTATTTTTTTTGTATAAGTATTGCTTCTATCTTTTAATATATGAGTTACATTTTTAGTAGTGATTAATTTTATGTTAATTATATTTTGCGTTTTTTAGTTCCGTAGCGGGTTGTGGGTTTATAGGGGAATAGGATGGGTAAAAGTTTAATTATAATAAATAAATTAATAATTTTTATTTATTAGTATTTTTTTAATTTAGATTTTATAGTGTTTATTGTGGGAATTAATCTCTTATTAATAATTATTAATTGGTTGTTAATTTTAAATAATTAATTAATTGATAATTATGCTAATTATGTCATTTTTCTAGGAACATGTTCTATGTTTATAGGGAAATAGGGTGGGAAGTAAGTTAAGTTCAATACATGTAATAATATTTTATATATATTATTATTTATTTAATTTACAATTTATAGTGTTAATTGTGGGAATTAATTTATTAAGAATTATTTATCAATTGTCTGTTAATTAATATTAATTAATTAATTAGAAATTCTTTCTGTTAATTGTGTCCTTTTTTAGGAATGGGTGGTGGGGTTTATAGGAGAATAGGGTGAGAAGTAAGTTATTTATAATTAATTAATAATACATTTTTAATCAATGGAAATTAATTAATTGAAAATTAAATATGGCAATTATGTAACTAATTTGAGATGTGAGTTGTGTGGTTTATAGTGGTAAAGGGTGGAAAGTAAATTCTTTTAAATTAATTAATAAGTTGTTAATTGATATTAATTTAATAATGTAAAATTAGTTATGGAAATTGTGTAATTGTTTTAGGTGTGTGTTGTGTTTATTGGGGTAGAGGGTGGAAAGTATTTTAGGTTTTATTAATTAATAATTAGTTGGGTTCATTATTATTCATTCTTTAATTGATAAGTATTTATGGTAATTGTTTACTTTTTTTGTGTATGGATTTTAGTTTTATAGAGGTAATGTTTGGTGAGTAAATTAAATTGTATCTGTTTTACTTTGTTTTGTTAATTAATAATATTTGTTTATTTGATAATTACTTATGTTAATCGTGGAGGTACACTTTTTTTAGAAATTAAGGGGCCCATTACAAGGTGCAGCGTTCCTGCTATGCCAATTAGGATTCCCCCGCCACCCTGGCGGTCGCATCCTGCATATTATGCATTGTGGTGGGCGGTGCTGTCAGCAGCACTCGTCATAATGCACAAAATAATGCACAAAATGCATGTTGTGGTGACAGGCACCGCGCGGTGCCTACCACCTTGTGTATGCCAATGAAAGGGGTACCATAGGTACCCCCCAAGTGCACCCTCCCACCCCCCAACACCCTGGGGGCCCGCAACGTGCCCCCAATACCAAAGACTGGCTGCCTTTCCATGGCGGCATCGCCGCCATGGAAAGGACTATTTCCGCATGCATCATAATAAGGATGGTGGTGCCTGCAATCCGACTGTCGGAAATGCGGTGGACGGTATTTCCGTCCGCCGCAGTGCCCCTCCCCGCATTGCCCCTGTGCTCGGTTTCGCTGTGCCTAGTGCTCTGCTCCTGTGGGCCCACCTTCCTTTTGGGTGCCCACCTTCCTATCTTTCCATCTGTCCCTCACTCCCCCGCTCTCTCCCCACCTGCAGTTCCCGCCGCTGCTGCACCGCCCTGCGCCCATTTGTCTCACCCCTGCCACCCGCCTCCCTCCTCCCTGCTGCTCCTCCCTAACACCTCCCCATATAATGGCGGCTGATGCGTGATCGCACGCAGCAGGCGCGCCGCTGGTGCGCCAAAGGCGCCTAAGGCAAGCCCGTCCGCGCCCGTCCACACCTGGGCCACGCCCAGTGCCAGAACCCCTGGCCCCCTCACCAACCACGAAGACCGCCTCCGATACGACGCCAGCACCCTCATGGCTCTCAACCCAGGTCGGACCCCCACCTGCTGCAGGGCCACCCCGAAGCGCACCCGCGGTCCCTTCACCTGCCTGAACTGCAGTTTTTCTTGCATCAAAAACACAGAGACTCCCGCCACGACAGAACACAACAAGTTCCGATGCATCCTGATCAACACCCGTTCCGCACGCAAACACGCCGTCGAGCTCTGGGACCTACTGGGCACCGCATCACCAGACATCGCCTTCCTGACTGAGACCTGGATGAACGAAGCCTCCTCTCCAGACATCACCATAGCCATCCCCAACGGATACAAGATTGCCCGCAGAGACCGCACCAACGGAGTCGGAGGTGGAATCGCCATTGTCCACAAGATGACCATCAGGGTCTCAACAAACACTGACGACACTCTCACCACCGCCGAGCACATGCACTTCCAGATCCACAAGGACCCCAGGACCACCTTATGAGGCACCCTCGTCTACAGACCACCCATACCCTGACCACAATTCTGCGACACCATCACCGACTTCATCAGCACGCAAGCACTGACCTCCACCGACTACATCCTCCTCGGAGACCTGAACTTCCACCTGGAGAACAACAACGACAGCAACTCTTCCACCCTGATAGACAACCTCGCCAACCTCAGACTGGAACAGCTCGTCACGACGCTGACCCACATCGCCAGACACATGCTAGATGCCATCTTCTCCTCAAGCCCCACGTTTCCTTCAGCCACGTCTCCGAACCAAGCTGAACCGACCACCACTGCATCCACTTCACCTTCCGGGAACCCGTCGCACATCACCACACCCAACAGATCCCCCGTCGCCGCTGGGGCAAAATCACCCAAGCACAACTACAGACAAACCTCGCACTCAATCCTCCGTCCAACCCCATCAACCCCAACAACGTGCGTGCACCATCAGACGATGGATGGATGACTGCGCCAATACCCTAGCCCCGCTGAAAAAACAAACCCTCAAGGACACCAGCAAGAGAGGCAAATGGTTCTCCCCGGAACTCCTAGCGTCTAAGCGCACCTGCCGGAAGCTGGAGAACATATGGCTCAGCGAGAAGTCACCAGGCAGACGCACTGCCCACAAAGATGCCATCCACAACCACCACCGCCTCATCAGGACTGCCAAGAGAACCTCCTTCAAAATCCACCTTGACAACAACGCTCACAACAGCAAGGAGCTCTTCAACGTCGTTAAAGAACTCTCCAACCCCAGCTCCAATGCCAATGACATCCCGCCGTCGCAAGCCCTGTGCGACTCCCTTGCCACCTTCTTTCACCGCAAGATCGCTGACATCCACGACAGCTCCAACCTCCGGATGACCCAAACAGGCCTCAGCAGCCGGACCCACCTGAGCATCGAAGACACAATCAAGACCATGGGCACAATCCACTCCGGCTTACCGTCTGACCCTTTCCCACACCACATCTTCAACAAAGCCGGCAGCTCCATCGCACCCCACCTGTGCAACATCATCAACCTCTCCTTCGAGACTGCGACCTTCCTTGATAGCTGGAAACACACCAAGATCAACGCCCTACTGAAGAAACCCAAGGCAGACCCCAGCGAACTCAAAAACATCCGGCCCATCTCCATGTTTCCTTTCCCAGCTAAGGTCATTGAGAAGATAGTCAACATCCAGCTCACCCACTACCTTGAATACAATAACATCCTAGACACATCCCAGTCAGGATTCCACAGCAACCACAACACCAAGACCACCCTCATCGCTGCCACAGACGACATTAGGATCCTTCTGGACAAGGGCGAGACGGAGGCGCTCATCCTTCTGGACCTCTCCGCCGCCTTTGACACCGTCTGCCACCGCACACTACACACTCAACTCCACGACGCAGAGATCCGAGACAAGGCCCTGGACTGGACGTCCTCCTTCCTCTCAGGCAGAACCCAGAGAGTCTGCCTCCCCTGTTCCAATCCGAAGCCTACGAGAACATCTGCGGTGTCCCGCAGGGCTCCTCCCTCAGCCCGACACTGTTCAACATCTACATGGTGCCCCTCGCACGCATAGCCCGACACCACGACCTCAACATAATCTCCTACGCTGACAACAACGAACTGATTCTCTCCCTCACCAAGGACCCCCTCACCGCCAAATTCAACCTCCACCAGGGAATGAAGGCCGTCGCCGAATGGAAGGAGGACAGTCACCTTAAGCTGAACACAGACAAGACGGAGATCCTCATCCTTGGACCCAACCCCTCAGCATGGGGCGACTCCTGGGGGCCCGCATCACTGGGGACACCCCCCGCACCCACCAACCACGCACACAACCTGGGAGTCATCCTCGAATCGAAACTCGCCATGACCATACAAGTCAACGCTGTCTCCTCTACCTGCTTCAACACCCTTCGTAGGCTCCGCAAGATTTACAGATGGATCCTGACTGACACAAGGAAAAACAGTCACCCAGGCCCTAGTCAGCAGCAGACTCGACTACGGAAATGCCCTCTATGCCGGCGCACTGACCAAGCTCATCATCAGACTGCAAAGAATCCAGAATGCCAGTGCACGCCTGATCCTTGACGTCCCGTGCCACAAGTCCAACCACATCACCCCCCACCTCAGGAACCTGCACTGGCTCCCTGTCGACAAAAGAATCTCCTTCAAGCTTCAGATCCACGCACACAAGGCACTTCACAAGACCCGCCCGGCCTACCTCAAAAGTCTACTCTCATTCTACGCACCCAATAGGAAACTCCGCTCCGCAGGCCTCTCCCTGGCCACCGTCCCACGCATCCGTAGAGCCACAGCCGGCGGCAGATCCTTCTACCACCGCGCCGCCATAACCTGGAACAGCCTCCCCCTCATCCAACAACAAACCACCGCAGACCTTCTAACCTTAAGGAGGCAACTCAAGACCTGGCTGTTCGACCAGCAGCAACAGCACCCCCCCGCTCCCCCACCCAGCGCCTTGGAACTCTAGCGGTATGTAGTGCGCTCTACAAATGGTATTGATTGATTGATTGATTGATTGATTGATTGATTGATTGAATATGGCGGGGGGGTCACAGCAATATTTGGCAGGCGGATCTCCACTGCTGGGCCATCGGTGTGCACCGCCGGCCCGTGATTGTAATAGGCCCCTTTGATGTGTGTTGTGAATCGTGTGGTGTTATAGGGTAGGACATTTTTAAAAAAAAGAATTATGTAACAATTAATGTTTTTGATTATAATTAATTTCTATTAAATATAGTTATTTGTTTGTAGATTATTTTAGATTTTTTAATAAAATGTAGGTAATTTTTAGATTTTTTTAACATTATAATATGTTTCTATCTTTTGTAATTCTTATTATTTTTATATATGTTGTTTTCTAAAACATATTGTATTTTAGTTGATATTTTGTTTGGTTTAATTTTGAATTTACTTCAGTGGGAATAATAATTTTTACTCCTCCACTATCCAACACTTTCCCGACTGTTGCACTCACCGGAGTGGGAAAAGTAATTTGTACCCCTCCACTATACAACACTTTCCCTACTGTAGCACTCACTGGAGTGGGAATAGGAATTTTTACCCCTCCACTATCCAACACTTCCCCTCCTGCTGCACTTACTTGAGTGGGAATAGTAATTTTGACCACTCTGCTATTCAACACTTTCCCTACTGTTGCAGTAATTGGAGTGGAAATAGTAATTTTTACCCCTCCTCTTTCCAACAATTTCCCTACTGTTGCACTCACTGGAGTGGGAATTGTAATTTTTACCCCTCCGCTATTCAACACTTTTAATGTAATTTGCAGAAATAATGGAAGACACTGAAGAATGGTAAGTACACGCTTCTTTATACCAATCATCCAGTCTCCACATAACCTCTAAGGTGTCAACATTCTAACCTGAGCTCTATTATAGAACTTTCTAAGAAGGAAGGAAGGGCAGGGGAGGTGAAAGATACCAAGAGGAAAAAAGAGGGGAAGAGGTAAATTACAACACATCTCCCTTCCTCGGAAATGGAGAAACAACATAGCAAGGAACAAGGTGGACAAGCATCTACAATGTAGGTGTTTAAGTGATGTTGACCAGTCTATCACCACTCCAAGTCTGTCCATTGTCAAGGTGAACCACATGTTTGCTAGATTTGATCACTCTCTGGGGTGGCGGGTACTTACTCACACCCCGTTGGACATGAGTAGGTTTCTTTATCACCACAGGTGTGTTGGGATGGAGGTCATGCTCTTTAACTCCATGTTTCTGGTTGCACCAACTTTTGTATTTCTTTTGATGTTGTTGAGTTTTCAATTAAGTTTTTTCTTGGTTGAGAGTAACTTTCTTACCTCCTTCCAACCACCTGGGATTCATCTTCGTGCTGGGTTCTCTCCCTCTTATCATCACAAAAGCAGAGATTACCCGTGATGAGGTTGGGTGTTGTGTGGTAAGCCCTAATACATTCTTTCAAAGATTCTTCAATTTTGAGGTTATTTGTGATCGCTAATTGGATATGATCTTTGATCATACGGTTAGCTCTTTCCACCAGCCCGTTGGCTTTAAGACAATAGAGTGCAGTTTTCTCGTGTTTTATATTCAATTTGAAGAAAATCTTTCATTGTTTCAGAGGTGAACTGCACCCCATTGTCCGTGATAAGTGTAGCTGGTATTCCTTCAAAGAAAAATATATTTTCTAAAAAAGTAAATGAGATTGGTCTTGTTCGTGGTGGGAGTACATTTTAGATTTATCCAATGAGAGGTATATTCAATAGGGACAAACATAAACCTTTTTTGAGTTCCCAATATTTCCAAAAGGACCAATTATGTCTAGGGCTAACTTGGTCCATGGTATCTCTGGGACTTCGACAGGAGATAGAAGCACTTTCCTTAGAACTTTGCTCTTATCACTTTTTGCACTACTGGTGCATTCTTTCACTTTCACTTCTACTAAAGAGTCCATCTTTGGGAACCAATAACAACCTCTGAGTTTGTTTTTATAAGGTTCCTGCCTAAGTGCCCTTCATGAGCAAGGTCAATTATTTTATTCTTCATGTCTTTGGGAGGAACAATTTTCTCATTGCGGTAAATTTTGTTGTCAATGAGTGATAGTTCATATCTTACTTCCCAAATGTCTTTAATAGTGTCAGGAACGTGTGATTTAAACTCCGGCCAGCCACTGATGATTAAGTCTTTTAGAATGTGCAAGTCTTTGTCATTCTTCATACTCTCTTCCCATTCCTGCTTAGAGAGGGATGGAAGATGTGTGGCGGCGCTTGAAGGTGTGGTGGCAGCATTCCTGAAGGTCCGCTGAGCGCTGGGGGCAGCTTGCGAGCTAGTGACACTGTGCGGAGCTCTTCTGTTAACCGTTCCCTATTCCGCCGTATTACTTTTTAATCAGCGCTTCCCACTCGATATTTTTAAAATTCACTCCCCTCACTGTTCTTACCTGATTTTATCCGGGCCAGACTGCGGGTGATTTAATACCCGTTCCCTCAGCAAGGTGTGCCTCCCTGCCCCAGTCCATCACGGCTGACGTGCCGCTTGTTGTGGAGGGCAGGCGCCATCTTACGTGGGGACCTGGACCCCGGCGGTGCAGCGCGCTGCGGTCTAGTTGGGAGTGGGGTTTAGCCTCAAATTGGCCACAGGCGAGGGGCGTCTTGTGGCGCTTGAAGGTGTGGTGGCAGCATTCCTGTAGGTCCGCTGAGCGCTGGGGGCAGACTGCGAGCTAGTGAC
Organism: Lissotriton vulgaris; assembly: GCF_964263255.1. Lineage (NCBI taxonomy): Eukaryota > Metazoa > Chordata > Amphibia > Caudata > Salamandridae > Lissotriton > Lissotriton vulgaris. The sequence goes on from NC_141687.1 coordinate 1,200,519,802, forward strand.
ACTGCGTGCAGCTCTTCTGTTACCAGCTCCCTATTCCGCCGTATTACTTTTTAATCAGCGCATCCCGCTCGATATTTTTAAAATTCACTCCCCTCACTGTTCTTACCTGATTTTATCCGGGCCAGACTGCGGGTGATTTAATACCCGTTCCCTCAGCAAGGTGAGCCTCCCTGCCCCGGTCCATCAGGGCTGACGTGCCGCTTGTTGTGGAGGGCAGGTGCCATCTTAGGTGAGGACCTGGACCCCGGCGGTGCCGCGTGCTGCGGTCTAGTTGGGGGTGGGGTTTAGCCTCAAATTGGCCACAGGCGAGGGGCGTCTCGCGGCGCTTGAAGGTGTGGTGGCAGCATTCCTGAAGGTCCGCTGAGCGCTGGGGCAGACTGCGAGCTAGTGACACTGCATGGAGCTCTTCTGTTACCCGTTCCCTATTCCGCCGTATTACTTTTTAATCAGCGCTTCCCGCTCGATATTTTTAAAATTCACTCCCCTCACTGTTCTTACCTGATTTTATCCGGGCTAGACTGCGGGTGATTTAATACCCGTTCCCTCAGCAAGGTGTGCCTCCCTGCCCCGGTCCATCACGGCTGACGTGCCGCTTGTTGTGGAGGGCAGGCGCCATCTTAGGTGAGGACCTGGACCCCGGCGGCGGCGCACGCTGCGGTCTAGTTGGGGGTGGGGTTTAGCCTCAAATTGACCACAGGCGAGGGGCGTCTCGCGGCGCTTGAAGGTGTGGTGGCAGCATTCCTGAAAGTCCGCTGAGAGCTGGGGGCGGACTGCGAGCTAGTGACACTGCGTGGAGCTCTTCTGTTACCCGCTCCCTCAAATTGCAATGGTCCCCCGGAAGCGCAGGGGGCGCGACGATGGCGCGCCGAAGGTGCGCCTAAGGTAAGCCCGTCTGCGGCCATCTGCGGCCGGCCGGGGCAAGGGGCAAGTCCCCCTGTCCGTTTGTCTAGATACTCGTCTTCTGACTTAACCCTTTTGCATGCCCATCGCCCTCTTACTACGACCACTCGGTCTAGACTTGAGTCACTGGGGTTATTCTGTGTCAGGGAAACCTTCCCTGAGATGGACCTCCTCCTGACCTCAGCCCCAGCCCTTCTCCCCACTACACTTCCCTCCCCAGATATTGACCCCCTTCCTACCACAGGGCTCTCATATTCTCAACTCAACGTGAGCTATCTTAACACTCGCTCTCTGGTAAAACACCAGTTGGAAATCTTTCACTACCTAGACTCCTTGAAACCTGATATATTGCTGCTGACTGAGACCTGGCTTAACGAGGAGTCTTCTCCAGATATTCTTGCCGCAATCCCCACTGGTTATTATATTCTTCAAGCGAACAGAGCCTGCGGCAGGCCAGGAGGCGGGGTAGCAGCTATTATCAAGCACTCAATCAGATTTTCCACTCTGTCAACTGTCAGTATCCCTTTGGTCGACCTTCTTGTATTAAGACTGGAATCTCCAATGACACCCCTCACCTGTGTCCTAGCATATCGCCCTCCTCAGTTGATGCCTGATTTCCAGATGATGTTTGGCGATATGCTTTCTCAATTAGTTAATAACCACTCTAAAATTAAAATTCTAGTTCTGGGAGATTTTAATTATTGGCCCTCTCACGAGAAGGAGAGCGCTTGTTCTGCTACGTTTTCCGATCTTTTATCTGGAATGAACTGCAGTCAACATATAAACGCAGCAACTCACATTAAAGGTCATGTCCTAGACCAGGTCTGGGCTCTGAACCTGGATATTTCTGTCCCTCTCATCTCTCCCTGTTTATGGTCAGACCACTCCATAATTTCCTTCTCTCTCACGGTCACCTCTCATCCCAGTAGGGCTCTAGAGGGTAACCTCTCGGCTCGGAACTGGAATAGAGCCGACCTTAGTGAGTTTGTTAACCTTCTTAGAACCTCAACTCCTTCTCCCTCTGATTCCGATCTTATTGACACCCAAGCCTCCGCCCTTAAGTGCTGGCTCGAATCAGCCAGTAACGTTGTTGCACCTCTCAGGCAGATCAAGCTCAAGCGCCTGCACGATGCACAAAGGTGGTTTACCGAGGATCTCAAAGGCCTAAAGCTTGGACTTAGGCAAGCCGAGCGCCGCTGGCCACGAGGCTATGCTGTTGACACGAGACTGCGTTTCATGTCTCTGCTCAAAGAGTATAAAACAGCGGTCCTACATGCAAAGACCTCTTACTTTTCTAAAAAGATTGTTGACTCGGCCTCTAAAACTAAAGATATTTTTTCGATTGTGGAGGAGTTGTCACACCCAGATAGGGTCACCATTAAACCTCTCCCCTCCCGTGCGCTCTGCGTTTCCCTCAATCAATTTTTAGTGGATAAAATTGCCAACATTAAAAACAGCATTTCACTTGCGGGTCCTTCCCCTTCCCCTATGCTTAATTCTTCCCTGTCTTCTCCTAACCCTCAGCAATTGACTCAGATCCCTCCTATTTTGGAGGAGGAATTTTAAGCTCTCTTAAATAAGGTCGCTTCTGGGTCCCCCACTGATTGTTGTTGTCCCCTAATCCTTTGTGAGGCCTTCACAGCCTGTCCGCTTCCCCCCTTGGGGCTTCTGAATAAGTCTCTTTCCTCTGGCCTGGTTCCCAACTCATTTAAAGTTGCAGAGGTTGTGCCCATCTTAAAAAAAAACACGGCGGACCCGTCGGTCATGAGCAACTATCGTCCTATTTCCCTTCTTCCCTACCTCAGTAAAATTCGTGAGTCTCATGTTACCAACATCTTGAGCTCATTCATCGAGTGTTCTCAATATCTTGACTCCCAACAGGCCGTTTTTAGACCCGCCCATTCTACGGAGTCTGTTATACTGCCAGTCATGGAAGAACTGCGGAGAGGAGCGGACTCTAACATCAGTCAGGTTCTGGTGCTCCTGGACTTGCCGGCCACCTTCGACATGGACGACCATGATATTCTGGTCGACCGTGTCGGGGAGGCTGGCGTTCGGGGTACGGCTCTTGACTGGATCCGCTCCTTTTTGAGCAATCTCCATCAGGCGGTCCAGCTTTCGCAGTTTACTGCGACAGGGTCGAACTGACCTGTGGTGTCCCGGAGGGTTCCTCCTTATCCCCCTTCTTTTTAATTTATACTTGACCCCCCTTTTTCGTTCTTTGCAAGGTAGCCATGTCACCGTGTTTAATTACGCGGATGACATTCAGCTAGTCTTTAATATCGACTCCTCAGACCAGTCCATTGCCAACTTTCAGTCAACCCTCTGTCGCATCAGTGACTGGATGGCAGCCAACCACCTCAAACTTAACCCCGACAAGACAGAGCTGGTTCTTGTCGGGGGTGCTGCCAATCCATGGAAATCCATCTTTTGGACTGCGAGGTAGGGTCTTCCCCCAGCCCAGTCGACTCAGCAAAAAGTCTGGGGGTGATCATTAGTAACGATCTCACAATGAAGCCCCAGATCAATGCTGTAGTCTCCTCCAGTTTTTTCCAGTTGCGGAAAGTCCGAAAGATTGCCCGTTTTCTGACCATTGAGGCCCTTACTTTAGTTCTGTTAGCCTTAGTTATCTCAAGGTTAGATTATGCCAATTCTCTCTACGTTGGCATCCCGGCATACTTAATGAAGAGGCTACAGCTTGTTCAGAATCAGGCTGCACGTCCTATTTATCATCAACCCAGGCACCAACACGTCCGTCCTTTGTTAAAATCCCTTCACTGGCTTCCCGTGTCCGAGCGTTGCAAATTTAAACTAGGTTGTACTATCTTTAAGTCCCTTGCAGGAACATGTCAGTCTTTCATCTAATACTACTCCCTTATGTCCCTTCCCGCAACCTCCGTTCCTCCCATCTTGCCTTGCTTAAGGTTCCAGTTTTTAAACGCAAGAAACACGGAGGCTTGAGATCTTCTTTTCTTTCCCCTTCCCTTTTGAACTCACTCCCCCTAGGTATAAGACTCGCTTCCCCCTACACTCGTTTCAGGTCCTTTCTTAAAACTCACTTGTTTTGTAATGTTTATCACTAACGCCTTTTGCCCTGCGGACTGTTTACCCCCTTGTGCTCGAGCACCAAGAAACCGTCTGGTGTTAGTTGCGCTTTAAAAATATTTTTTACATTACATTACAATATCAGAACATCTAGTTGATCTTCACGGTGACTGACGTTGAGGAGAGACCTAGACAAATAGTCAACAACCACATTCTCGGGTCCAGGTAAATACTCAACTCTGAAACAGTAATTCTCCAACCCCAGCACCCATTTCATGATGCAAGGAGATTTATTATCTTTTTTTGATGAGAACATGAAAGTTAATGGCTTGTGGTCTGTGCGAAAAACAAATTTGGTACCCCAAAGAAGAATTGAAAGTGATTGACCGCCAAAAGCACACCAACGCTTCTCTCTTGATGACGGAATAGTTGCTTTCTAAAGGACTAAGGGAATGAGAGGCAAAAGCTACTATAGTTTTACCATTCTCATCTTTCTGTGAAAGTGTCGCCCCCAATCCTTTGTTGGACACATCGGTGGTTAAAATAGTTTTCTTTTGGTGATCAAAGGCTCCTAATGCTGGTGAGGACAGAATATGTCTCTTTACTGTATTGATCATTTCATTATGTTTCTCTCCCACGTAAATTCCTTACATTTTTTTAGGAGATCACACAATCCATCACATAAGTCAGCAATATTTTTGACAAACTTATGTGGAGACTGGATGGTTGGAATAAAGAAGCATGTACTTACCGTTCTTCAGTGTCTTCCATTATTTCTGCAAATTACATCACTGGCGATGAGGGTGGGATATGGGGCATCCTTAATTGCTTGAATTAGACTGTTCTTTGGTCTGAAGCCTTCTTGGGAGAAGGTGTTCCTCAAGTAGTCAACTGAGTTCACCCTGATCTTACACTTGTCAAATTTTACAGTTTAGCCCGCATCCATGAGTTTTTTGACAGACTGAGTAAAGGACATCATCATGTTCTTCCATTGTTGACCCATACATTCATATGTCATCCTGGAAGCATAAAGTATTGTTGGTGCCTCCGAGGATTTATTGCATCATTTTTGGAAATGTTGCTGCTGCAGTGGCCAGACCGAACGGCATTCTGATGAACATGTATGCTCTGAAAGGCAAAGTAAATGCCGTTAAAGGCCTGGACTCCGGGTGCAATTCTACCTGATGGTAGGCCATTGAGAGATCAATTGCTGAAAAGAACCTAGCTCTGCCCATAGTACTTAGCATTTCATTTATATTGGGTTAAGGAAACCTTTCCACCCATATATTTTCATTAACGCTGTGCAGGTCCACGCAGAGGCGAATGCCTTGCCCATTGGCTCTGGACACTAAGACTAAGGGCGCCAACCACTCTGAAGAATTGATAGGTTGAATGACTCCTAACTCGCATAGTTTGTCTAATTCAGCTTTGAGGGTAACAAGAAGGGTACTGGACGTGTGTTATGAACAATGGGTTTAGCTCCTTGTCTAACTTTAATCTCATGTTGAAAGTCCTTCAATTTTCCTAATTTGTTTGTAAATAGTCTTGGAAAATCTTGGCATAAGGAATTATTGCTATTAGAATTATCCACCAGAATAACTTGGTCCTTGTTGTTGGGGTCCAAAATGATCCCAAGTTCTTTCTGGTGTTGCCATCCGAGAAGATTAGCCCCACTCTCAACAAGATACACTTTTCCTACTGTAGATCTCCTTTTGAAAACAATGAGGGCTGTCACCATGCCAACAAGAGGGATGGGGTCCTTAGTGTATCCTTCCGGTGAAATATCAGGAGGATTTACTTTTAATTTCACATCACTCATCGAATTCTTGAAGTCTGTGATGTTAATGAGGGTGAATGGGGAACAGGAGTCTGCAAACAATCCCAAAGGGTTATTATCGATACATTATAATTCCACTGAGGGTAGTTTAGGTTTGACAGATTGATCATTGTCATTTAATTGAAAAACAAATGTTGCTGGAGGTTCATTTTCCTTATTAACCATTTTTACAGAAGTGTTATTTTCTCCTTCTCTACGCACCCTAGCCAGGTGACCTCTCTTATTACATTTTTTGCATGTGACCCCACGTGCGGAACAGTAAGGGCTGTTGGCTAAATGATTGTTGCTGCCACATCTATAACATTTAAGACTTTGACCATCTCTAGTAGGTTTTGACGAAGATGCTTTTTCGTAGCTTCTTTGTTTTTTATTTTAAGGACATCACTGTTTGAAGATTCTGCTTGAACAGTCGCTACAACTTCATCTTTAGTTTTCATTTCTTTTATACATTTGGCAGTATGTTCTATAGATTGCGCTATTGCTACTGCCTCTCTCAAAGAAGGGTTTTTTGCAAGTAACTTCTCTTGAACTCTTGTGTTATTCGTGCATCTAACTAGTTGATCCCTTATAAGGGAATCATTTAGATCTATGAGTTCACATAATTGAGTTAGCCCTCTAAGTGCTGCTATATAGTTATTAATTGACTCATTTTTCCCTTGCAATCTGCTAAAAAACTTATGGCGCTCCAAGACCACATTAACATTATCCCCAAAATGTGCCTCTAATTTCATGAGAGTGATATCATAGGCATTAGAGTCCTCTTCATCTTCTAATTCAGGTTCAGAAAGTGTTTCATACACTTTACGCCCATGAACACCTAATTATGTAATAGTATGTGCTGTTTACGCACCGCAGAACATTTCTCCCCCCCCCATGGCGATGAGGTAAGACTCAAATCATTTTATCCAGTCTTTCCAAAGAATTTCAGGGTCACCACAATCATTTAAAAATGATGGGGGTTGGTTTATGCCTGGAGTACCCATGGAGAAGTAACACAGGTTGTAATTCACAGGGCTGAAGAGGAAGGAGTGTGTGTCACCGCAGTGTTGACACACAGGAGGAAAGTGGGTCGAGCTAAACTTGTAGAACAATAAAGTGCCGATGAGAGTAGAGAAGCAGAGTTATAATTGAGTGATGCCAGTAAGGGTAGACTAAATTTGTAAACAATAAGTTGCACACATAAGGTAAGTGAAACTTGGTTGAATAGTCATGAAGTTGATTTCTGTAGAGAAGGTGTGCATATCACCGTGGGAAAACGCATATGGCACACATAAGGTGAGAGTGTCACCTTGAAGAACTAGGCACCCAAGTAGAATTTTTGTAAAGACGGTGTGATTGCCACGGTGGGAATACACCAATGTGAGGTGTGCAAATACCAGGAATAACTTAAAGGCGTATGTATCTTGATGAACAAGAGGCAGCGGAATAATGAGTTAAATTGAATAGTCTTACTTGCAGATACTGCTGGCAAACTACTTGAAAAGCAGGATGGGCTCCTCACACACCCAGCCGTGGAGTGATTGATGCTGGGTTGGGAACATGGAAGGAGCTCAAAGCAGGAAAGTGACGAGATGCTTGTAGAAGAGATCGCTAAATCCCGGCCATGAGGTAGCTGGAGCCCCGGGAGCGTCTCACTGAAAGGAAGCTGACAAGCTGACTGAACCAGCTAAAAGCGGCTGGTGCACTCGGGCACGTCACTTGAGGAAACTAAGGAGGGGGAAACTGACGAAACTGCGAGGTTCACTGAGCCGGGCTAATAGCGGTTGGTGCACCGACTGCTGACTTGAACTGACAGGAGCTGCCATAGATTGTCGCCAAGGATGGCTGAGCCAGGCTGATAGCAGCTGGTGCGCTGAAGGCTGACTGGAACTGACAGGAACTGCCATGGATCATTGAGTCGGGCAATAGCAGCTGAAGTGCCGACGGGCTGACTGGAAACTGACATGTCTCTTGAGGGGACCACAGAGACGGGATAACAGGAACCAACAAGGTTTTCAGAGGGCGGATGAACCCAGCCAAGAACAGTTGGTGAACCAGGGCACGTCGCTGCAACACACAGGCTGCATCAGGCAACACACAGGTGATAGAATAGTGTGTCGAATGGACAAGGAAAGCGCCACTGGTCCCTAGGCACACCGGGTACTCAGCGACAGGGAGCAACGCACAAAGGTTCCCGGGTTCACACTGCAGGCTCATGAATCACAGCACCGAGGGGGCCACAGGGAAGAAGCAGTCCACAGGTGGAGGTCAGCACTACTCTCAAAATGCAGCCGACAACAGGCATGAACAGACAAGTTCACAAGCATAGGATCAGAAACCCACCATTACCATCCATAGGCTGCATATTCCAAAAGACTCAGACAGTCAGCAGAAGATGTTGATAAAACTCGGATCACATCAGCCCAAGCAAGAAAACTCACTGTGGAGAACGCCAAATACTTGATGGTACTTCAGAGGCTGTTAGTGCGTAACGCAGAACAGAGATAACACACCATGCTACCATCAATAACGTTGAAAGTCAGCACTGGAGTGTAGGTGGTTATTTATGAAGTTGAAGTTGGAGAAAGTACTGAAAGGGGAGATGATTGGCTGCCCCCTGCACAGGATCGTCGCCAGTGATGTAATTTGCAGAAATAATGGAAGACACTGAATAACGGTAAGTATGTGCTTCTTTATTCCAATCATCCAGTCTCCACATAACCTCTACGGTGTCAACATTCTAACCTGCGCTCTATTACGGAACGTTCTAAGAAGGAAGGAAGGGCAGGGGAGGGGAAGATACCAAGAGGAAAAAAGAGGGGAAGAGGTAAATTAAAACAACTTTCCCTACTGTTGCACTCACTGGAGTGTGAATAGTCATTTTTACCTCTCCGCTATCCAACACTTACCCTCAATGAAGTGCAAAATGTAAGTTTAAACATTATTAAATATTTTAATGTTTTAATTCATATTATAATGTTGTTTTGTTAGATTTGATGTTATAGGTGTATATATAAAAAGTGTTAAATGAGAATGATTGTAATCTGATTTTCACTGGCCAGGTCAGCAGTGTACCTAGATTTAAAAGTGGAGGTGATGGATAACAAGATTAAAACTTCCCTCTACAGAAAGCCAACGGCAGGAAATAGTACGCTACATGCGTCGAGCAACCATCCCCAAAAACGAATCAAAAGTATACCGTACGGCGAGCTTCTATGGTTGAAACGTAATTGTTCTACCAATGAAGACTTTGAGCTTGCGGCAAAGGAGAGCAATGAAAGATTTGAGGCCAGGGTGTATAGCAAGCAACTACTACAGAATACTCTAGACAGGGTGAGGATACCACCGAGACTGGCCCTATTCATTAAAAAGAACAAACCCTCAACCAATACAGAAAAATTCAGAATGATCACCCCGTTTTCTCAGGACTGCCAACAACTTAGAAAAATCTTGAAAAGGTATTGGCACATTCTGAAAAGCGATAACATCATAGAAAGTGATATACCTGACAACCCCTTAATCACTTTTAAGAGGGCCCGATTGTTTGAGGGACACTCTGGTACATAGTCATCTGTCACCTATTCCCACAAAAACAGGCAAGCTGAAGGATGTGAAGGGTTTTTTCCCTTGTGGCCGTTGTAAGGCCTGTGCCAGTAGTAAAAGGGTTCACTCATATGAGATCATAGGGTGTAAAATGAAAAAGAAAATCAACCAATTCCTTACCTGTACTTCGCCATTTGCAGTTTATTGCCTCCAATGCCCTTGTGGGCTTAAGTACATAGGCAGCACTATAAACCCCGTAACATTGCGCATCTTGGAACACATGCGGGCCATAGTTAACAGAGACTTCACATATCCTGTCGCAAGACACTTTTCCATCAAACATAAGAGCGACAGAAGTCTGATACAATATTATTGCCTGGACGCAATTGCTGATAACATCAGGGGAGGAGACAGACTACAAAAACTCCGTAGGTTAGAATCTCAATATATTATATACTGCCAGACAAAGGCCCCTCTAGGACTGAACTGTGGGGAAGAATTAACAGTACACCTAGGAAGCTAAACGATAGAGCAGTAGTGATAAATGCAGCGATCAATCCTGTGTTGGTCATGCATGTACATAGAACAAGCGATATGGGGTTGTTACCTGCTATGAATTTCCTTCGGTCACTGATGGTGTTTTTTATTGTTTTTTATTGTTGAATGAACTGATGAGAACTATTAATCAAATGAATGTTGAGATTGATTAATGCAGATTTCTTGGTATTCGCAGGATTTTGTTAAGCGTATAGCAACTTTATAACAATATGTAATTTACAACACAAGGAAGTTTTGGGACAATTAAGTGTATTGGGCTTTGGAGATTAAAGAGGCAACCTGGTTGGTTGCCACATGCCGATCCACGGCGAGATCTTATTTCATGCCCCTCTGTAAAGTCAATTGAGAGGTTCTATGCCGATCCACGGCTATATTTCATTGTGAGTAACTTTTTAATTCTCAAGGTTTGCTCCCATTCTAAATACTGCCATAGAAATTATGTGGAGAATGTTTATCTACTGCTATGTTATTGTTGAATGACATGTACCAGCAATATGGCGCTCACGCGTCAGTCCTCTCTCTATGTCCCACATCAAAACCCATGTGTGCATTTGAAATAAAATGGCGCTCAGGCGCGCGTTGCGATGTAACAACATTGAGGAAGGAAGCGTGGCTTCCGAAACGCGTCTGTGCAAGTAAAAAGTTGCCTTGAATTGAAGATTCCCGTGTGTGCAGTCTTTATTTCCCACCCGGGACCGGGAGGGGTAGAGCTTTTGTATTGGAAGCGCGAGGCTCCGACGCGCTTGGACTGCACCTGCCGTGAAGAGTGCCACGTACCTTGGAGCAGCGAGCAAAGATATATATATATATATATATATATACGCATATACATATATATACACATATATATATATATATATATATATATATATATTACCTACTGGCGGTCGCCAGTAGGTAGTTATAGTTAGGACCTAGTTTCTATAGGAAATCCACAACATTCTATTTGGAATAACTTTGGCGCCGGTGGACGAATCTTCGTGAATTTCTCCAAGAAAATGGCCTGCTTGGTTCCGCTCCTTCCCTGAAAGTTCGGGGGTGATTCGTCAAGTGGGGGCTGAGAAAATAGGGCCCAAAACATGTTTTCCCCATGCAATTTTCCATAGGGACCTTTAGCCATGGCTACAGCTCCAACGGCTGAACGGAATTACACCAAATTTGGCAGAGAGGTAGAGTTCGGTTCGCAGATTGTGCTTTTTGTTAGATGGTGTAAATCCGTTTAGTAGTTTCTGAGAAAATTACAAGTAAAATCATAGCGATATCTAAAGACGGAGTTCAGCACGTGTACGGAAATCCGTTCAATTACGAGCGCGAACTGCATGCTGATTGGCTGTGAACTGTCTGTCAACATTCGAAACCAGGAAGTGTTGGCAGCCATCTTGTGCCTCAGTAGCACCGAGTCACAAGAAAACAGCAAAACAAAGTTGAGAAATAAGGGAAGGGGGCAGGCAAGGCCGTATTATCAAGCACATTGTCGCTCCTTTATCGGCAGTTTCCTGCCGATTAAAGCGTCAATAATGTATCGCCTTTTGTTGATAATAAGCCCTTTCATTTCTATGATAGTATGTAAAACTTTCCTTTTTTCTGTGTAGCAGTTGTCCTCTACGTATGCGCAGCCTCGTTTCGAAGCCCACGTTTTTTTCTTTTTCTTCAAGTTCAACAAGCAAACCTTTCTTTATTTCAGGTAGTAAATTTGTCGCTTTCTTTTCCCGGGTCGTGTGTGTCATCCGCTGCTGTACTTTTGTAATATATTAATAATCATATTTTTTCTATATTTATTTGAAAGGTAGTGCTGAGGCACCAAACGTTGATTATGTACTCTGTCCACCACCATTTTAGTAGTTTTTCACTGTTATTTTTATTATATCTGTTACTTAGAACTCAGTAGTTTTCAATCCTAGTCTTGAATATCTTACTATAGTACTTCAACATTATTTTTATTGTGGACCGTTATACCCCTCCCCCACAAAATAAAAGAAGTATGTACTTTTTTTTAAATTAACTTTTATTACATCAATAAATGTAAACAAAACTGAATTATAACTATATTAGAAGCAACTAGAAAATAACTTTAACACCAAATTGTTAAATGGACTCCAAAAAATGATGCCCTTGTGCATTCCCATAGCAGCCCAGGTTAACACCAGAACCTGGGCTGCTATGGGAATTTACAAGGGCCTATTATCAAGCCCATTATCGCCACTTTATCGGCAGTTTCTTGCCGATAAAACAGCGATAATATATCGCCTTATGTTGTTGATAATATGCCCCTTCGTTCCATGCCCTGCATCGCATTTTGCGATGCAGGGCACGCTACGAAATTTGGGGCATATCATCCAGGACCGGTGTTAAAATTATCGCCGTTTTATTATATTTGTAGGGTATGCTGAGAATGATTAGCAGTAGAAACTATGGTGCGATCCCTCTCTCACTGTCAAATCAGAGCACAGGACGCGCTATGAGAATAGTTAGAAGTGGTCACTTATTGAAGATCCGATTCAGCTGTGTGGCTTATTGTGCGAAGTTAGCAGGCATCGCTTACATGATTACGGTAACTGAGTGTGTGGTTTGCTATTAAAAAGTTGTGTTTACTCCTCTGCATGGGAAGCAGGATGTTTCCATTTGGCCGTTGATTCCGACCTTGAAAAAAGAGTCAACCAAATGAGCCTTATAAGAGCGCTATTGTCTCAAAAAGAGGTCGCTGTTATATCTGCTACAGAAACATTTGTCCTTCATGTAGCAAACACCCGCACAGAAGTGTATGCTTTATTAAATACAGACGTGCCCTGGAATTTTAGGGAGTTAATTTAGACTATCTTTAATGTGTCCTCGAGTAGGGGGTTAGCTTACTTTTTTAAAGTTATTAGCATTAGCCTTGTGACTTCTGTAGAAACTATATTTGGTGTCTTGTCAGTGTTTTTTCATTCGATTTTTTCCAGCATCTTTGGTGAATTGTGCTTAATGCTCACATCAGTTGCAGGTGTGCTTCTATTAATTTGTTTAGTTAAATATGGATGCACATCTTGCAGCCGACGATAATATTTCTCGATTGTTGCTGGTCCACAACCGAATGCTTAGTTACTATGGAGCGTTGCCTCTTGCAACGTTGAGTGCAGCTTATGGATTATTGTTTGGATTCTCCTTTTTCACATGCGTTCAACCTGTGTTCCATTGCCTGAGCTGTGATTTCAACTGGGCCCTGGATTTGTGTCTCTGCAGTACGGTGTCTCCCAACGCGGATTAAGACCAGCTGATGAGCCCCTTAGTGGTTCATGACTTGCTCTGTTCTGGCGGCGGGATTATGGCCTTAGCAGCGACACATGGAATAATCGGACGTTGGAATGTTTTCGCAGCGGCGCATGACTTCTTGGCACGCAGTTACATTGAAAAAGACCAGAGTTTTCCTCCGATGGTGATAGAGGTTCCGGTCGTTGAGGAACATGTATGTTCATTCTCACTATTGAATTGGATGGTTGAAATGTTTTCAGATGAGAACAATGACTTCCTGTTGGAGGCTGTTGCTACATACTGTGCTTATACGCTGGTGGAATAAGACTGTTTGATTTTTCTACCTGTTCTTTATTATTTAGTTACTGCTTTTTATCAAAGATCGAATAATTTGTTTTGCAAAATTGACTTGACTCTGCTTTTTAGGCTTGGAATGTGCGTTCATAATTTGCCCACATTTATATTATGTGCTTTGGTCAAGGAAATGTGTTGTGAGCTGAGCCTTGCACTCACACCGTGTTAAGTTAGCATGGGTTTATTAGAAGCTTAAATGCCATTTTTGTTTTACTGCTCTGCTTTGCACACAACACACACTTGCCATATTGTTTAGAGAAGGGTGAGTATTTTGCTTCATATGAGAATAATTTGATATACTACATTTGTAGACTGCCTCGCTACTTTAGTGTGTATAGTGAGAGCATGAAACATCAAGGTTATGTTGGATACTGTGTGTGTTATTTGGAATGATCTTCGCACGTTCGAGCCATAAGAGATATGCAGCTGTGGCATCTCTTATACTTGCGCATTTAGTAATGAAGTGTGCAGGCATGATTACACACAGTTTGAGAACTTTCGTATCTTGGCAGTTTGTGTAGAACTCAATGTGATCAACTACTGCTGAGTAGCAGAGGCATGGGTCTGCCTATGTAGTCGTATGAGATCTTCTGTAGTTATAAACTAACCTTCTAGGAAGATGTAATGGCCGGATTTTTCCGCTTAGATGGGATCAGCCCCTAGGGGCCCCTCTAACCCAGCCAAAACGTAATCACCTCCCTCCTTAGAACGTATTTACAATGGGTATGGATACATATATGTACCTAAGGATGGGGAAATAGCAATAAACATGCATAGGTTTTCTACCATATTCTATTCACATCAGCTAGTCTCGCGGCCACCCAGACCCAGACTAATCTACCCTAGGGCAGATATGACACACAATCCGGCGTGTCTACACACATGGGTCTGCAGCCCCAGTGCTCTCATTTACACACGGTCCGCAATCCGGCAGACCTCCACGCTGGTATCCCCCCCAGCGCTCTCACTTACACACGGCCCGCAATCCGGCAGACCTCCACGCTGGTATCCTCCCCAGCGCTCTCATTAACGCCGTATATCAACGACGACCACTTTCCTATGGACACCTATGGGAACAATTTCTCATTTATCTACTTGGGATAAAACTATGACAATGAAAGTTAGTACGGTTTTTCAAATTATAAAATGTACCTTCTGCTCCTGGCATCAAAGGTCCCCTCGCTTCCTATTTGCTTGATCACTCCTTACCTGATCGGGATTTCACATCCGTTCATGCAAACAATTCTCAACTAGAAGCCTCAGTTACCATGATTGTACAAGAATACAAGGCACATGTCAGTTCACTAAGAACTGGGGTTACTTTTATTACAACAATATAGACACATACACAGATCTGTATTATAATGGACACATCCACATGTAACTGACAAAGACTATAGATAGAACACACCGCTGCAAGGAAAAGGATTAGCAATACAATAGCCTAGGGAATAAAGACAAGATTAAGATGTAAGTGTAAAGTAAACTAATATGACAGGACCGATATCACCTGATTAGTGTGAAGTCTTGTTCTAGCTGTCATCTGGGTTCCTCTCTCGTCTGTGCCTTGGCTCATCTCAGACTCTCTCTCTCTCCTGCACTCTTGGATACACCTCTGCGCTGATCACTTTGCACTGGATTTCTCTCCCCCACAGACTCTCTCCACCTTCCAACTTCAATCTAATGGTTTCTGCCGTTCTGATGATCGTTCATTCCACTAGCTTGTTCCTTCTGGGTACGATCTCTGTGCCAATGTCCAATTAACTCCAGCTGCTCCCACAGGTTAATCCACGATATAACTTCAGTCTCTTCTAAAAGGCATTACTTCAGACTCCAGCTATTCACACCTCCTCCTGATAAGTAACTACTTCTGACTGCTTCCTTCAGTTCCAGCTCACTGACTGTCTGTTTGTCTTCTCTCTGTTCCAAGCATTTTCTGTCTCTTCTCCTCTTGCAATTCCACTCCTCCAACTCTACCAACACTCTCTGCTCCTCCAATTCAACTCAGCTCTCTCTAGCTTGAACCCTCTCTCTCTCCTACTCCAACAGCTCCTCATTCTTCTACCACTCCAGCTCGACTCACTGGCTCCGCCTCTGCACTTCACTAATATAGAATGCTGTTTCCTCATGGAAAGTTCCAGCCATCAGCCTGCCGCCCATCAGATCTCTGCACCACTCCGCTTCAAGGACACACACCCAGCTGGCCAGCCTTTTGTGGTGTCTTCGACACAGAGAATAATACAGCCTACCGATAAGGGCTGGCCCAGACCGGTTCTCTCCAAGTGAACAACAGCTTTAACTATAAACATTACCTTTACTCTGCAAGCCTCTCAGCTCCTTCAAGATGGAGTCTCTCTAGTTCTGAGCCTTATAGGCCTAAGAAGGATGAAATACCCCTTAGCTCTGTCAGAATACCTACATAAACCATACCAATGTGTAATATAAAGTCAGGACCACAGGATCCAACCTCTACTATAAGCAAAAATAACAGGCCAAAGCCAATAGGCAATAGATGGCCTCTTCTAGGTCTGGAAGAAAGGGCTTAAAAGGGCCAACACAAGCTAAGAATACCTATCCTAGATGTGAGCAAGATTAAAGTCTATATCACTGCTAAATAGAGCCAAAAACCCTGCCATTACATTCCACCCTTAGACTTTATCTTGCGAACATCTATAAACAATAACATCCATATAAACAAACATCAACACAATCTATCAACAAATCAAAAAACCAAAAAACTCTCTAAAATGAATGACAACTTAAGGAAATTCCACCTGAAACTTAATGTAGGGAATACAAATGTAACAACCAACTGAAAACTAATCAAAGCACCCTTGACTTGAATGCTGAAACATATCTAAGATGTGAACTGATAAGAACGGAAACTATCCAAAGCATCCTCAAACTAAATGTGCCTCAACTTCTAATGATAACTGGTGAAGTCTAGTGATGTAGGGATTTATGTGTTGAATGAAAACAGCAAGGGGCCTAAATGGGGCCTACCTACTTTGGACAACTTAAGAACTAAATGTGTTTCAACTTCTAATGAGAAAACAACAAAGGGCCTAAATGAGGCCTACCTACTTCGGACAACTTAAGAACTAAATGTGTTTCAACTTCTAATGATAAAACAACAAAAGGGCCTAAATGAGGCCTACCTACTATGGTCAACTTAAGCTAATGATAACTCATGAAATCTATTGGTGTAGGGGCTTGTTTGTGGGATAAAAATAACAATGGGCCTAAATGAGGCCTACTGACATTGGTCAACTTAAGGAAAAATGTGGTAAAATCTGAAAAAGAAACATGACAAACGGTTCTCAAGGTCTGGGCAAACATTAATAATAGATGTAGGACATAATCATACTAAAAGACACACCTCCCAGGACAACCTAAAGTCTAGGGTAACCACCCTTGGATCAATCAAAGTGAAAATGTAATAACAGGAAAATAAAGACAACCCCATTCCTACAAAATAACTGGTGTAGCACTATGCATAGAAATATATATATATGTGGTGTATATATAAAAGCACAAAACAGTTAGCACCCAGGCTCTTCACACTGTGGAACACATGTGTGCACCACCATTTTTTTTTCCGTTCCTCAATAGGCAAGACTGTTTTGCAGAAAACAGGAAAACTATAATAGGTGACTGCATTCTAAAAAGCAAAGATAGTACTACATAAACATCAAAACCATGAAAACATTTTTTTTTAAAAGGGGGGCCTGTTCGTAGTGATTGCAAAGAAAAACATGGGAATAATGCAGGCCAAGGAATTACATAACAAAATCCTTTTGCGGGAAATCATATCATGATGGGTTCTTTCAGAATAAAAAATTGTACCATTGGTTTTGTCAAAAATATATCCAAAAATATGGTATGGTTTTTAAACCTGACCGCCGAGGCAGCCAACATAGAGCCCCTTCCATGCTCATGACGAGCTCAGCCAATTGCAGGTTGTAAGTCCAATGTCCTAATATCGGGGTTCAAGGCAGTCAATTTTGGGACATCAGTGTAGGTCACCACCCTGCATCTTCATCTGTATCCGGTACCAAGGAAGCACTTCTTCCGCCGTTCATCCACCACCAATCCGGTCTGGTCTGGTCTGGTTCCATCTTCCAAAAATAACAAACTAACATAAAAACATGAAAATAAAAAAGTAAAATATTAAAGGGAGTGGGAGGGGGGTGGGCCGACGCACGCACCAAACACCACAACCCAGCAACCTAGAACGAGAAAACCAGTATCATTAATCTAGCAAAATAAAATTTTCCATTTAAAAAGCACCCCAAGTGCTTTTCATTGTCGAAAAGAAAATATCCTAATTAATTAAAAACATTATTCTGAAGTCAAGAAATAATTAAAACCATATACTTTGAAATTTGTTTGGGCAAAATCTAATTTTTTTAATACACAGCCGGAAGGGCTGGGGCCTAATAATACCCTAATCCTCTGTGAGACAGCCCCTCCCTTCAGAAAGATGTTCGTGCTCAGAGTTTTGAATCTGCTCCAAAAAATACGCAGAAGCCAGGCTACAGTGTGAAGTAATTTGAATCACTGCCAAGTAGGCGTGGGCGGAAAATCCGTTCCGCTCGCGGATTTTGCGGATTTTCGGGAAATCCGCAATCCGCGAGATTTGCGAATTTCCCGCAAAATCCGCAAATCCGCGAGCAGCGGATTTTGCTCGCACTGCTCGCACTGTTCGCGTGAGTTCGCGCCCCGCGAATAAGTGCAAAATTGCAGAAATACGATTTTAGCAAAACTGAAAGTAACTACTTACCAGGTTCAAAAGTTCAGGCTCATCATTAGTAGCCATTTCCTGGAGTGCTTCCTGAGGGGCCCCTCCAGAGTTCAGTTGCCAGTTGAAACTAGTATGTGACCCTGCTCTGAACCTCAGAATAGTTACACATATGCCACAAAGGTCCTGAATTACAGCTAAGGGAGACAAGCAGGAGCCAGGCTGGAAGTTAAAATCCATTAATCAGCCCCTAATTCATTATTGTCAGTTGGGGCAGGGCAGGTGTTGTAACTAATTTTGCAACAATGAAAGCACTTAGCAAGTGCAAAAGATCACTAATCAGGGCGCACTAAGGAAGCAGGTGCCAGCTAAAAAAATATTCTGTGACACATGAATCAGCCCCAAATTAATTCAGGTCACTTGAGGCAGGGAAGGTGTGCTTTGCTTTGCCGAAAATAATGTACACTGGACAACCAGAGGGTGTGGTGATGAAACAGAGGGTGGCATGGGTGGGCCAGAGGGTGGCATGAGTAGTCAGAGAGTGGCAGTGGTGACAGAGAGTGGCAGTGATGAAGAAGAGTGTCCCAAACAGGCTGGACACGTAGAAACAACAAGTTCGCGAAACTTGCGACCCGACAGGTAAGTTCGCAATTTGCGAAAGTGTACAAAACCCTCGCGAACTGGCAGAAACACGGGCGAACACAAAAAAAAAAAAAATCCGCAAATTCGCGGGAATTCGCGGATTTTGCGGATTGCGAATCCGCAAATCCGCAAAATTCGCGAACGCGAGATCCGCAAAATTCGCTCATGCTTACTGCCAAGTGCTGATCTCATTGCAGGAGCAGGGCGCTGCCAAGCACTCGGTTCAAGCCTCTCTTTCTCTAATCAGGGAAGCCTACCCAGGCCTACTGTATCTAACTAACTCCAAGGGCCAAGAGTCTGCCAACTACTCTGCATGTACAAGGATCCCTTATCTGGAGGCAATGAAGCTGTCTGCGCCGACAGCAAGGAAGAGCGAGTTGACCCCTCCCTTACATAAACACTTCTTGCGCGGAACAAAATTGGATGTTGGCCAATGATAACAAGACAGCTTCTAGAGGGAAAAAGCCCTCCCCTTACAAAACAGCTGTCTGAGAGCCAGGCTAATCTTCAAGGTCGAAAAACACATTCTTTGTAAGCCGTTCCCAGGCCACATTCTCTAACTAACGAAAGCAAATTCAAATGTGGTAAAAAGCAAATGAATCTGTAACACAGTCATATGCAAGCATTTTAAAATAATTCTATTACAATGTATTGCTACTTAAAAGCTCCGCTTTCTAAAAAGACTTTTGGCTAACTAATTCAGCTAGAAGGCAAGACATTTGAAACATAGGCATCTATTTAGCATGCAGATCAACACACAAAAAGGGGCAATTTGCTTCTGCACACAAGCCCATGCATTTTGCATTTGAAAAACGAATTATCATGGACTGTTGGGTTTAATATTTCTCTGCACATATATATATATCAGGCAGCATGTTTAATAAACACTGCTTTTACCGTGCAAGGTATTACCTTTCTATCAACAGCTTGCCAAAGTACATAGGCGAGCCTTGAAACTAAATGCAAATTAAACTAATGTAAGGGACACATAGCAATGCATTAAGATGGTAGTGTGTTATAGTTATCATTTTTAGTCAAAATAGAACAATATATTCTGCTCCACCCTAACTATACACACTAGCATCCAAAAAATAAAAAAACGAAACCACACTGTCAGCTGCTGAAAGGGAAATAATATTAAAACAACATAAAATGCAGACACATTTCATCATTGCTTTTGTTTTCAACCAGGGGCAACATATAATTTTGCATTGCAGCATAATTTATCGTGCAAGCCTTTCAATCCAACCTAGTAAAAGGGCCAAATCCATATATTATCAAACAGCCATTAATTTTCCAACTGAGTGGGTTAACTTACATATGCTGGTCTGCTGCATATTAAAACATCTACATGTGAAAAAAAAAGGTTCAGCTTGCATTTGGGAAAATAATAATGAGAACACATTTATTTTAAAAGCACACGGTTGCCTTTCACTAATTAAAGCACATTCTACTGTGCACTGTTGGGCATGATTGATTATTCACAACCTGTGATAATTGCAAAACACCGGCCAGCACATTCCTTTCTAGATGGAAAACCCTCAAAGAAATAATTAATGAAAACAGCCCGTAGCGTATACTCTAACTGGGCCATCTTTTTAATATTTCACCCATTTTAAACATGCATTCAAAAATAATTCTCCACACGTCTGTGGATGCATATTAAGTAGCACATTTAAAAGAACACTGCTCTCTCCGTGCAAACCCTTATCTCAATCCGACTGGCTGATTATAACTTACCGACCTCTAAGAGTCAGACACATGAAATCATCCGTTCCAAGGCAAACCCACACAAATTTGTAGATGCATTTCAAAAAGAATGTTAAATGAACAGAGCCCTACGCTCAGCACAAGATGTTACCTTTCCTTCAAGAAGCTGACAAAACACGTAGGCAGACCCAGGAACCAATAAAAGTCAAATCAAACCATCAATCATCAAAATACTCACTGACTATTAGAGTCAGCTCAAATAACCATGCATGTTAAACAGCATGTTAAAATAAATACTGCCATCTCAATTCAAGATATTAACCCTTTGGCAGCTCAAGCACAATCATTCCCCAATGTCCGCGGATACATGGGAAAGTCATGAACTCATCTCTCCACGTTTACAGATAACATGTACGCACATCTTCAAAACGTTATCCCCAAGCACCCGAGAGAGATCCAGCTCTCTCCTGCCTAACGTAATGATAACATGCCCTGTCCAAGCCATGACCACATGGCGCTATTCATAAGCCATATTTACAAGAAGCTATATACAAAAAACTCCACAAATCATATAACACTGAACACATTTTACATTGCACAGCATAAGCAGATGCAGCAAGCAAGTTAATGGGCAATTTAAAAGCATTTTTTACAAACATTTATACAATTGGACCATCACAAAGATGTTACTGGCTCCTTCATGTAATGTCATCCTTCAACCCTGACAGTTCAAACACCAAAACGAAAACCATTTCTTCCACCCTGAACAAGCCAAATGCCATGATGTAGTACAATCTCCTCACACTGCAACTGTTCAAGCCCATAGGTCACACAGGCTACATAAACTGCAAGACTACGCCAGATGTAATTGGCGCTCAGGGCACTCCCTCACAACACATGGGAAACAATCCAAGCACATGGCCAGGTCACACAGGATTCGTAAACAGCCGACTACGCCAGATGTAATGGCCGGATTTTTCCGCTTAGATGGGATCAGCCCCTAGGGGCCCCTCTAACCCAGCCAAAACGTAATCACCTCCCTCCTTAGAACGTATTTACAATGGGTATGGATACATATATGTACCTAAGGATGGGGAAATAGCAATAAACATGCATAGGTTTTCTACCATATTCTATTCACATCAGCTAGTCTCGCGGCCACCCAGACCCAGACTAATCTACCCTAGGGCAGATATGACACACAATCCGGCGTGTCTACACACATGGGTCTGCAGCCCCAGTGCTCTCATTTACACACGGTCCGCAATCCGGCAGACCTCCACGCTGGTATCCCCCCCAGCACACTCACTTACACACGGCCCGCAATCCGGCAGACCTCCACGCTGGTATCCTCCCCAGCGCTCTCATTAACGCCGTATATCAACGACGACCACTTTCCTATGGACACCTATGGGAACAATTTCTCATTTATCTACTTGGGATAAAACTATGACAATGAAAGTTAGTACGGTTTTTCGAATTATAAAATGTACCTTCTGCTCCTGGCATCAAAGGTCCCCTCGCTTCCTATTTGCTTGATCACTCCTTACCTGATCGGGATTTCACATCCGTTCATGCAAACAATTCTCAACTAGAAGCCTCAGTTACCATGATTGTACAAGAATACAAGGCACATGTCAGTTCACTAAGAACTGGGGTTACTTTTATTACAACAATATAGACACATACACAGATCTGTATTATAATGGACACATCCACATGTAACTGACAAAGACTATAGATAGAACACACCGCTGCAAGGAAAAGTATTAGCAATACAATAGCCTAGGGAATAAAGACAAGATTAAGATGTAAGTGTAAAGTAAACTAATATGACAGGACCGATATCACCTGATTAGTGTGAAGTCTTGTTCTAGCTGTCATCTGGGTTCCTCTCTCGTCTGTGCCTTGGCTCATCTCAGACTCTCTCTCTCTCCTGCACTCTTGGATACACCTCTGCGCTGATCACTTTGCACTGGATTTCTCTCCCCCACGGACTCTCTCCACCTTCCAATTTCAATCTAATGGTTTCTGCCGTTCTGATGATCGTTCATTCCACTAGCTTGTTCCTTCTGGGTACGATCTCTGTGCCAATGTCCAATTAACTCCAGCTGCTCCCACAGGTTAATCCATGATATAACTTCAGTCTCTTCTAAAAGGCATTACTTCAGACTCCAGCTATTCACACCTCCTCCTGATAAGTAACTGCTTCTGACTGCTTCCTTCAGTTCCAGCTCACTGACTGTCTGTTTGTCTTCTCTCTGTTCCAAGCATTTTCTGTCTCTTCTCCTCTTGCAATTCCACTCCTCCAACTCTACCAACACTCTCTGCTCCTCCAATTCAACTCAGCTCTCTCTAGCTTGAACCCTCTCTCTCTCCTACTCCAACAGCTCCTCATTCTTCTACCACTCCAGCTCGACTCACTGGCTCCGCCTCTGCACTTCACTAATATAGAATGCTGTTTCCTCATGGAAAGTTCCAGCCATCAGCCTGCCGCCCATCAGATCTCTGCACCACTCCGCATCAAGGACACACACCCAGCTGGCCAGCCTTTTGTGGTGTCTTCGACACAGAGAATAATACAGCCTACCGATAAGGGCTGGCCCAGACCGGTTCTCTCCAAGTGAACAACAGCTTTAACTATAAACATTACCTTTACTCTGCAAGCCTCTCAGCTCCATCAAGATGGAGTCTCTCTAGTTCTGAGCCTTATAGGCCTAAGAAGGATGAAATCCCCTTTAGCTCTGTCAGAATACCTACATAAACCATACCAATGTGTAATATAAAGTCAGGACCACAGGATCCAACCTCTACTATAAGCAAAAATAACAGGCCAAAGCCAATAGGCAATAGATGGCCTCTTCTAGGTCTGGAAGAAAGGGCTTAAAAGGGCCAACACAAGCTAAGAATACCTATCCTAGATGTGAGCAAGATTAAAGTCTATATCACTGCTAAATAGAGCCAAAAACCCTGCCATTACAGAAGGGAGGGTGACATTGAGGTATATTTTAAATCTGTTTCCCTTTTGAATTATAGGATGCTTTCTCCCTTTGTATTTTATGGAATAGTAACAATGCTGACAACTTTGTTTCTGATAATATGTTTGCTTGTATTATGTAAGGTACTGGGCATGAGATTACGGTGTTAGAAATAAACATTTCAAAGTTGCAGGTGTGTTTATTAAGTGCTTGTTTTGGACTGGTGTAAGAATGTAACGAAATAGTGCTCTTGTTATCTACCTTATCCGAGGTAACCTAAGTCGCATGTTGTGGGTTGATTAATATTTGGTGTTTTTGATATAGTAGGAAGAACCATTGAGTCACTGATTGCTAGTCTGTTAGGGTGTTTGGGTACTAAGGTGGGGTTTGGAACATCGTAATTCACTGAGGTCGTAAGTCTTTATGCACAGTTGTGTGTAGGAGCAAAATCACTGCAACAGTAGTTACAACAAAAAGGCTCGATATGAAATTGAAGAATAATTGATAAGTGCAGCCAAGAAAGGGAGCAAGTATGCAAATTTCATAGTGCCTTTGGCCGGGGTAGTTGTTATAATAAAAAGCATCGATAAAGGGCCTACACTTTGAATTTAAATTAAAGAAGAATGATTGATAACCCCAGCCAAGAAAGGGAGCATGTAGGTGTGTGTATGTGTGGATGATGTGTTGATTGAGCAGAAGATGAACAAGGTGAAAAATAAGAAAGGCTGCAGACATGCAAACTTTGTACTTCTTTGTAAGGGAAGTGCCTGTTTAGTTTTCCTGTGCATATATATATATATATATATATATATATATATTCCAGACACATTACCGTCATACATCCTTGACAGAGAGTCGTGGCCCAGTTTTGCTTTGTTCAAGTGCTGTTTATTTGGCAACTACAAAACTCAACGCGTTTCGCAGCCTTCGCCGCTTTTTCACGAGTGAATAATAGTGCACAATCAATAAAGTTATATACAAAGACATAGACTCGGTCATGTGACCCATTACGTGAAACAATTGTAAGTGAAAACACACTCTCTCATAATTGCAATTCATATTACATTTGTATATCTGGTCACTGAATGTCCATATGAACTAAATATAAATTCCAATATAAACGAAAAAAACATTACTTTGTGTTTGCTTTACATTTACAGAGGACTTCGTGGGCTCGTCCGCACCACGAACTACTATTCCCATAATTCATAGTAGGGTTTCACTTCTCAACAGATAAGGCATATACTGAATTAACTTCATTCAGTGTTTGTATCTACACAATCAACATCGTGACTTCACAGGTATATTTTCATATTCATAGCGGTTCCTAGCGGGATGTTAAAATAAACAATCTTTTAACTCGCACTGTTTGCATTGACATTTTGGAAGGCGTCGTGTGCTAATCCGCACTACAGACTACTCTTCCCATAATCCATTGTAAGGGTTTTGCCCGTCTATGGTTAGGCTTACACTGAATTGACTTCATTCAGTCCATTTTCATGCACTCTGCGTCTTAAAACATCACGAATTCACAGTTGCATTTGGTATATACATTTAAGGCAAACCCTTGCTGCCATTCAAATCACGCGCCATTTAGACTCTGATTTAGGGCGGGAGAGGAAAACCTCACTGATATTTCATCTCAGTGGGTTCAATATCAGTCCATTAGCTGATTGATATCAATGCGTTATCTCACATGCATCAAGCCCCAGTGGGCTTAAAATGAAAAAATAGATTGCTTGTTTGCAGCGCATCATGCCCCAGTGGGCTTAACTATGCAACAAAGAATAACTTCGCAATTCTGCAATACCGCTTGAATCATGCTGTGCTTGAATCACTCTATATCTTGCTTGTGACTCTCATTCATTTCATCCATTACGTAGTGAACACCCATGACCTGCAAAAATGAGAGAGCATAATAGTTAAAATCATAGTTTTAGTTATAACCTCTTTGATAAAATCACATCTTCCATAAGCATCTGTGAAGACAACAAGTTTCTATATTACATCTTACTGAATTTGGCACTGATATTATCCAAGATGAGATGCAAGTCCCTCATCCATATTGTGTCCTAATGGAGACAGGGTTTGGAAGCCAATTATAAATCTAGATTCTAGTCTACGTAATTCTTTGACTCTGTCTCCTCCTCTTTCCCTTTTAGGTACACAGTCCAGTACCACAAATGATAGTAAATTTGTGTTCTGGTTGTGTTCACTAAAAAAGTGACGGGCAATGGGGTATTGTTGGTCGTGGTGGTTTATAGCCCTCAGATGTTCCAGTACTCTTTTTTTTGCTTTATGTACAGTGCTCCCTATGTAAAACATTTCACAGGGGCACTTGAGGGCATACACTGCGTATTCTGTCTCGCATGAGAGGTGCTTCATTATTCTGAATGGTTTAGTTTTGGCTGATAGTTTCACAGTTTTGCAGTTTTTACTATTCTTGCAGGCCTTGCACTTACCACAAGTATAGAATCCCTGTACTGGATTCATTTTTTTGGGAACCAATCTTGGTAGGTTTGCTGGACTCACTAGATCGCTCATAGCTTTTCCTTTCCTGAAGGTGATTTGTGGGTAATCTTTTACTGACTTGGAAATATCAAGGTCAGTCTGTAAAAGACTCCAATGTTTCTCAAGACATTTCCTAACCTCATGAGACTTGTTACTATATGTGGTCACAAATCTGACCGTTTCATTGCTCACTATATTCCCTTTTTGTGACTCACTTGTCAATAAATCCGTTCTAGATCTTAATTTCACCTTGGAGCATGCCGTTGATATATTTTGGTCACTGTATCCTCTTTCTTTGAATCTCTTGATCATTGTAGCGCTCTCATTTTCATATCCCTCATCTGTACTGCAGTTCCGTTTGGCACGCAGTAACTCACCATACGGGATACTCTCTATGAGGCTTTTGGGGTGACAGCTCCAAGCATGCAACATGCTGTTACCAGCAGTGGCTTTGCGGTGTAACATGGTCTCAATTTTACTGTTTTCTACTTTTACCATCACGTCCAGAAATTCCATCTGGACTGGGTGCACCTGATGTGTGAACGATAGATTCAATTCGTTAACATTTAACTCTTTCACAAAATTATCAGCTTCTTCCTTGGTACCATCCCATACGCAAAACACGTCATCTATAAATCTTGCCCACTTTTTGACGTGTTTTTTGTACATGGTGTGGGGTCTAACGGTATGCTCTTCCCACCACCCTAGGAAGAGACAGGCAAAGCTCGGGGCAAAACAAGTACCCATCGAAGTTCCCATCAGTTGCCTGTACACCTGGTTGTCAAACAGAAAATAATTTTCAGTTAAGCATGTATTGATCATGCTCAACAAGACCTCAGTATGCATTAAGTACGAAATAGATCTCTCATTCAAGTAATATCTACACGCATTCAACCCAAGGCCATGAGGAATGCTAGTATACAAGCTGGTCACGTCTAGGCTTAGCATCATATAGGTGTCCTGCCACACAAATTCATTCATCATCCTCAGGAAATCTCCAGTATCTTTGATATATGAGGGTAATTCTTTCATATATTGCTGCAAGAAGTAATCTACGTATCTTGAGGTGTTTTCAAGGCTGGACCCTCTGGATGACACTATCGGTCTACCCGGAGGATTGTCCTTGTCTTTGTGGACTTTTGGTAACAAATATAGTACCGGAAGTTTAGGATATTTACAGAATAAATAATCATATTCATTCTGTTCAAGAAGGCCTTTCTCTTTCCATTCAGATAATTCATCACAATATTTTTGGTTAGATTTTTCAAAGCATACTTTAGAACTTTTTTCATATTGGCTGACATTGTTTAGCTGTCTTAAACCCTCCTTTACATATCTGTCCCTTCCCCACACCACTACATTCCCACCCTTGTCAGATTTGTTTATCACAATGGTGTGGTCATTTTGTAATGTCTGAATGGCTGCAGTTTGTTCCAAAGTCAGATTCCTCTTACCTTGAGACATGCTGCTGCTAATTCTTTTGAGACCGTTTTTCACTCCCTTTTCAAATACATCTAGGGCCTCATTGGTTATTTGTGGCATGAATATGGACGTGGGTTTAAAATGACTCTTACTGCTAAGGTCTGTTGCAATGTCATCGTTGAGTAGATTAAGTATAGGATCGCTGTTGAAATTGGCTTGGTCCCCCAGTTCATTCAATAAATGCAATGTCTGAATATCATTAATACACAGGCTACTGACCTCTTCTCTGCAGCTTCTGTCTTTCCCCGAACTCGCCTTTGTTGTAAACCATTTCTTAAGGCGTAGTTTTCTTGTGAAGTAAAAGAGATCGATTCGTGTCTGGGTGTAATCAAATTCGTTGGTGGGGACAAAGGTTAATCCTCTTGATAGAACATCAATTTCAATGTTTGTTAGTTCGCGATCAGATAAGTTCATCACCGTTTTAGTTTTCATTTCGGATTGTTCCATTCTTTTGTTCTTTTTTGCCAGCGTGTGCGAGATCCTACCGGGCTCCCCATTGCATCCTTTGGCGTATTCTGTAGCCTTTCTACGCCTCTGCCTGCGCGCCCACGACCTCGTCCTCTTTGGTTGCTTGTTTCGGCCACATCCGGTGCTGTTAGCCTGTCTTGTGCTAACATTGAAAATTCCATTAAAATTTTGTCTTTTACCGACATTTTCACGTTTTGAGCTGGATCACTGGTAGTAGCTCTTGGTTCAGGTGTTTTGTCTCTGTGGTTCGATCCATTGTGTTGATCTGTATTCTCCAATGTGGTTTTACCAGTCATGCCTTGGCCTCTCAGCCGATCAAACTTCTTGGCAAAAGTTAATATCTGGCCTTTTTCGTAATCCACAAAGTCCCGTAGAAATTTCCTTTGCTTTTTCTCTTTAATGTCCTTTTCAATTCGTTCCAATTTGGTTTCCAATTTTGCCATATCCTGGTTAAATTCATCAGCGCCACAGAGTGCCTTAAGTTTGGCTGTTACCTCTTCAATCTTGGCGCTTAGAGTCTCACAATCCCGGTTGGCATATTTGACCAAAAGTTTCAACATTATCATTGAACAGTGATGGTTGTTTTCCGCCCATTCGCCGATCAAGTCTGGGTCTGGATCACTGAATGTGGGGGTGATGAAGATCCGGAGTCCTCGAGGCACCCTTCCTGCCTCTATGTACTTTTGTAGTGTAGTCGCTTCCCACCATTTATTTTGTTCTGCTTTCATATGTTTCCAAAGCAGGTCCCATTGCGCTTTCTTCGACACATTTTCCCCAACTGAGGGCTCAGCTGCATTTGTCTCACTTGGTGCCACTGTCGATGTTTCAAACATTCTGCTGGCTGCTTCACAGCGTTTTTCATTTCTTGACGTTGCCATACTGAAATGGTTTTTTCAGTACGTGTTGCACTTTTTTGCTTACCGCTATTCAATGCTTTCGTCGTTCTAGCGGTATTCCACTTGCCTTCAATAAGTGTTGTTTCGTATAGCTCGGTTCCGTTTACGGTTAGATGCTGATTTCCAACCTTTTGCTTCTCGCCACGTTTCTTCCGTTTTTTGTGCGTTGATGAGAAGTCAGGTTGTCGAGATGCAGCTTCCGAGTCATTCACAGGCGGGCGCTGGCTTCGAAAATTAACATTCCAAAAGCTTGGCGAATTTCATGCCTGCACCTCCTTTCCGTGGCGGGCCTCGACGGGGTTTCGCCTCGCCCCGTTTAAATTCCAGACACATTACCGTCATACATCCTTGACAGAGAGTCGTGGCCCAGTTTTGCTTTGTTCAAGTGCTGTTTATTTGGCAACTACAAAACTCAACGCGTTTCGCAGCCTTCGCCGCTTTTTCACGAGTGAATAATAGTGCACAATCAATAAAGTTATATACAAAGACATAGACTCGGTCATGTGACCCATTACGTGAAACAATTGTAAGTGAAAACACACTCTCTCATAATTGCAATTCATATTACATTTGTATATCTGGTCACTGAATGTCCATATGAACTAAATATAAATTCCAATATAAACGAAAAAAACATTACTTTGTGTTTGCTTTACATTTACAGAGGACTTCGTGGGCTCGTCCGCACCACGAACTACTATTCCCATAATTCATAGTAGGGTTTCACTTCTCAACAGATAAGGCATATACTGAATTAACTTCATTCAGTGTTTGTATCTACACAATCAACATCGTGACTTCACAGGTATATTTTCATATTCATAGCGGTTCCTAGCGGGATGTTAAAATAAACAATCTTTTAACTCGCACTGTTTGCATTGACATTTTGGAAGGCGTCGTGTGCTAATCCGCACTACAGACTACTCTTCCCATAATCCATTGTAAGGGTTTTGCCCGTCTATGGTTAGGCTTACACTGAATTGACTTCATTCAGTCCATTTTCATGCACTCTGCGTCTTAAAACATCACGAATTCACAGTTGCATTTGGTATATACATTTAAGGCAAACCCTTGCTGCCATTCAAATCACGCGCCATTTAGACTCTGATTTAGGGCGGGAGAGGAAAACCTCACTGATATTTCATCTCAGTGGGTTCAATATCAGTCCATTAGCTGATTGATATCAATGCGTTATCTCACATGCATCAAGCCCCAGTGGGCTTAAAATGAAAAAATAGATTGCTTGTTTGCAGCGCATCATGCCCCAGTGGGCTTAACTATGCAACAAAGAATAACTTCGCA
Source organism: Lissotriton vulgaris (assembly GCF_964263255.1). Classification (NCBI taxonomy): domain Eukaryota; kingdom Metazoa; phylum Chordata; class Amphibia; order Caudata; family Salamandridae; genus Lissotriton; species Lissotriton vulgaris. The sequence continues at coordinate 1,200,549,976 of NC_141687.1, forward strand.
ATTCTGCAATACCGCTTGAATCATGCTGTGCTTGAATCACTCTATATCTTGCTTGTGACTCTCATTCATTTCATCCATTACGTAGTGAACACCCATGACCTGCAAAAATGAGAGAGCATAATAGTTAAAATCATAGTTTTAGTTATAACCTCTTTGATAAAATCACATCTTCCATAAGCATCTGTGAAGACAACAAGTTTCTATATTACATCTTACTGAATTTGGCACTGATATTATCCAAGATGAGATGCAAGTCCCTCATCCATATTGTGTCCTAATGGAGACAGGGTTTGGAAGCCAATTATAAATCTAGATTCTAGTCTACGTAATTCTTTGACTCTGTCTCCTCCTCTTTCCCTTTTAGGTACACAGTCCAGTACCACAAATGATAGTAAATTTGTGTTCTGGTTGTGTTCACTAAAAAAGTGACGGGCAATGGGGTATTGTTGGTCGTGGTGGTTTATAGCCCTCAGATGTTCCAGTACTCTTTTTTTTGCTTTATGTACAGTGCTCCCTATGTAAAACATTTCACAGGGGCACTTGAGGGCATACACTGCGTATTCTGTCTCGCATGAGAGGTGCTTCATTATTCTGAATGGTTTAGTTTTGGCTGATAGTTTCACAGTTTTGCAGTTTTTACTATTCTTGCAGGCCTTGCACTTACCACAAGTATAGAATCCCTGTACTGGATTCATTTTTTTGGGAACCAATCTTGGTAGGTTTGCTGGACTCACTAGATCGCTCATAGCTTTTCCTTTCCTGAAGGTGATTTGTGGGTAATCTTTTACTGACTTGGAAATATCAAGGTCAGTCTGTAAAAGACTCCAATGTTTCTCAAGACATTTCCTAACCTCATGAGACTTGTTACTATATGTGGTCACAAGCTTTTGGAATATATATATATATATATATATATATATATATATTCACTGAAAAAACCATAGGTTATAGACCATATATAGTTAGGGATTAGCATTTACAAAACCTTATTTTACTCGCATAAAACCATTGAAATTCGCATATATAGTTAGTTGCGCTAACTATATATCGCGCACCCGCAATCCACTGCTGATGATGTCACATATTACATCATTCATGACATGGTCAGTGACATCACTGATGACATCATCCAGTGGCTGTCTGTTTCTGTAAAGTTAAAATATGTCTTACATATTGAAGAATGAGTGGATGTATAAGTGTCTGGATGAAGGATTTAGTAGGTGCATGACTGACTGTATGAGAGAGTGATTAAATGTGTCTCACTGAGTGCATGGGTTAGTGACTAAACTGTCTTAATTTGTGCATCATTATATCTGTTGTTCTATAAACTGCTGCATGTGTTGATCAGTAGCTATATGAGTAACTGTATGGGTTATTGATTGGTTGTCCAAGTATTTGTATGGGAGAGTGAGTGTGTGTGTGTGGGTGTCTGGGAGGTGTGTGACTGTGCATAGATGTGTGAGCAGTTGATTCACTAGATGTATAGGTTCAAAACTGCATGTGGAAACAGCTGTATGGGTATTTGACTGTGTGCATGAGTGTATTGGTGAGTGAATGGATATCTCAGTGCTACATGTCAAAGTAAGAACATATGTAAAACAAAGTACATGTGAGAGTTCACATATATAAATTACTGTGTATAAGAGCTAGTGAATGTGTGAGTGGCTGCATGGATCATTGAAAACTTGTATCAGTGATTGTATAAGAGAGTAAATATGTGTTAGAATATGTTTGAATAAGTAAGGTGTGTATAACTGTATAGTTGAGCAAATGGAGGTGTGATTGATTCTTTGCATGACTGACTAGGTGTGTGAGTAACTCCATGGATGAGTGACAGTATGTGAGTGTCTGTTTACACTGAGTGTATCTAAGGTTATATTAGAGTCTGAAGAGGTTCATCGTATTATCACATGAATGATGTCATCATTGATGTGATCAGTAATGTCAAATGAGATGTCATCAGTGATGTTATCAGTGATATCATTTGAGATGTCATCAGTGATGTCATCAGTGATGTCATTTGAGATGTCATCAGTGATGTCACTGACCATGTCATGAATGATGTAATATGTGACATCATCAGCAGTGGATTGCGGGTGCGCGATATATAGTTAGCGCAACTAACTATATATGCGAATTTCAATGGTTTTATGCGAGTAAAATAAGGTTTTGTAAATGCTAATCCCTAACTATATATGGTCTATAACCTATGGTTTTTTCAGTGAATTTCAATGGTTTTTTAATAGCAAATATCAAATGCTGTCAAATGTCAAGTACATGATAGGTAAAAACATTTTCGTGTTTATGCACGCTGATGTGCTTTGAACGCTGCCCCCCCCTCTTTTCTCTTAGGAGTACTCTCTCTTTGCAGATAGTGAAGGGTAGTTAACGCAGGCCTTTGCCCCCGTTGTAATCCGTCGTGCCTGCTTCTCTCTCCATTTGATTGGTTGTTATCCAAGCATTTAATGTTTTTGAATTGGTTCTTTTTGGTTCATTCTGTATTTACAAACAAGCACAGAGTCGCAATACTCTGTTTAGTCTTTGCAGATAGTGAAAAATCGTTTAAAAAAACAAAAGGAATCGAGCAAAATCAGTAGGCCACTAATGGGATCTGTTTTTGACCTCGCTAAAATAGAAACATTAAGAACAACCCCTCATGAGAAATACGAAACTAGTGAGATGAACTTAGCTCCACACCATGATGGCTGCAAGACAGCTCGACTCCGCCGCCCACCCCACCCCACCCAAAATAACGACAAACCCTATGCAAATATTATAAATATATACAACACACCAGCAAAGTAACAGGGTAAAACGTTTTATTAAATAACTATATACATGGCAGCCTGCTGCAACATCGATCCAAATGCCTTTTGGTGACTCTTCCATTGTGAACATTGTCCCACAATCCGTTTGACCTGAAACGATTACACAAATAAAACATTTGTGAGTTTTAAATTTCCGGAGAAGTATAATTCACCAATAGTTTTCTCTGTAGATCTTTTTCCATTAACAATCCCAGTTCCATCACGCACCCAGGATATCACTACTGTTAGTTGTCATTGTTGCTTCTGTTTTAATAAAAAATGTTTTAAGGTGTTTACTGTTTTTGTTGCGATGTATATATTTATAAGTTATTAAAGTGTTATAATCCTACTATTTTTTTATCGATTATTGCTGTTTGAGATATTCCCTGTCTACAAACAGAGAAGAATAGAAATATTCTGTCTCCCTTTGCAGATAGTGAAGGATAGGTAATACAGACTTTTGTCCCCCGTTGTAATCCGTCATGCCTGTTTTTCTCCCCACTGATTGATTGATTGGCTGAACATTTATTGTTCAAGGAATAGTTCTTTCGAGGTACTCTCTGTTTGCAAATAACGTGGAATAGAAATATTCTGTCTAGTCTTTGCAAGTAGTGAAGGGTGGGTAATGCAGACCTTTGTCCCCCGTTGTAATCTGTCATGCCCATCTACTCCCCACTGATTGAGAAACTAGTTCCACCCGGACCATTTATTAGAGGTACATCATCTGACTCAACCGGAGAGAACCCCTAATAAAGAAGACATATGTAAAATACGAAGTAATCCCTGTATCCTATTAAACAGAAACTTTAGCATGAAACACACTTGAAAAGGAAGGGAAAGAAATCGAACAAAATCAGTAGGCCTCTGATGAGTTTTTGACTTCGCAAGAAATAAGAAACATGAAAGTGGTGAAAGAAGCCAAGCTCGACGTTACGGCAGCCACGAGGTAGCTAGGCTCCGCCACCCCCCCACTGCTCCAAGCATGTCTGTCCCACCGCCCGCCACGCCCAATAACGGTAACATGAAATAAATACAAATCAGCAGATACCTACCCCCATTCCGGAAACTCCCGAAGTGCAACAGGTTCGCAGCTACGCCCATCCGGAAGACGAGGCCTTCGGCACATGTAGGGCGAGTCCTGCTGGCAGCCGTCGGCCGGGGAGGTCATCCCGTAAGGTGGGCCAGGAGAGGAGCCGAGGCCGACGGGATTCTTCTTCTTTCTTCAATAATGGCTGCGACAACACGCGGGGGGGATGTCTTGCACATGCCACCGACCCCCCCCCTCCCTCGTATCTCCGGGCCAAGAAAGAAGCCGAGGCCGAGGGATTCTTCTTCTTTCTTGGATAATGGCTGCGACAACGGGGGGGGATGTCTTGCACATGCCACCGACCCCCCCCCCCCTCGTATCTCCTGGTCTGGCCTCGGCTTGATATGAGCTCCCCGTTCGGGCCTGAAGCGGCGCCCTGCAGGCCACGGGGGGGATGTCTTGCCTCTGCCTCCGACCCCCCCCCTCTTATCGCCTGGTCTGGACATCACGGATATCAACGCCAGGTGTCGGCGTGGGGTGCGCTGGGAGGGAGAGGCGGCGCAAACAAGCCTCTCCCACCCCCACAGGTGGGGGCCCCTCGGCTGCACCCCCAACGCTCCACTCACCCAACAAAAGGGTTTCTCCACTCTTGCGATGCAGTGACGCTGCACTCACCCGACAAAAGGGTTCCTCCACTCTTGCGATGCAGTGACGCTCCACTCACCCAACAAAAGGGTTTCTCCACTCTTTCGATGCAGCGACGCTGCACTCACCCGACAAAAGGTCTCGTCCACTATTGCGAGGCAATGATGCTCCGCTCACCCGGCGGGGGTCTCGTCCACTGTTGCGGTGCAACGGCGCTTCTGAGTTCAACTAGAAAATGAGTCCTGCGTCCAGAAACGTTCTCCTCAACTTTGAAGATTCTATAAGAGCCACGGGGGCCCCCGACCCCCGATGGGGAATGACTGCCATGATCACCCACGGAACGACCACCACGTAGCCGCGGGACGTCGGCGCGCTCATACCGGCGCCGGCCTCAGTCTTCAAATGACCAAAATCCTGCAAGACTACCAACTTGATCAGTTCCGGTGGGACACCAGTATGACCCGGTAGGAGAGATTTTTGCCTCCCACCCCTCTTTGACTGATGGTTCATGTCGCCAGTCCCCTCTACTACCCTTCAACGAAAACTTTTGGACTGCCGAAAGAGGTCCCGGTCCAACCACGAGTTGGTGGAGACATTTTGACTATACTTGGACCTTCCTGACCTCACCCAAAATGGCGCCGGTACAAATGAAACTCTCAACTCCTTATTGTGCCCCGATTGCTAAGCCTTGATATCATGAGATATGTATGCAGTTTTTAGCACATGAATTGATATGGGATAAGACTGATTATATGTTCGGACAATGAATTGATAAGGGATGGGTATTGATTATACGTTCGAACAATAAATTGACATGGGACTTGTACTGATTACACATTCGGACAATGAATTGATATTAAGTTCTAATGCATCATTGATTACTGTATTTATTGAAGGTTAGAATTGTCGACACTTTTGGTACTTGCTCACAATGAATTATCGATATGATTTTGTTGCACTTGTCGCACTTTTTACTGATTATATGTTCGGACAATGAATTGATCCGGGATGGGTATTGATTATACGTTCGAACAATGAATTGACATGGGACAGGTACTGATTACACGTTCGGACAATGAATTGATATTAAGTTCTAATGCATCATTGATTACTGTATTTATTGAATTAATACTCATCTCTCCGCATGAAATTAATTTTCCACATGCTACACAAGTCAATCTCATCTGCCCAAAGTTCTTTTGCAGATTTGAGACCATTTCCCTTGCCTCTGACTCACTTATTGCTAAGTCATTGGTGGATGTTTGTGCCGGTCGGGGGTTATCCACCAAATCTCGAAGTTGTGCTTTAGAATAATTAAGAGGGTGCCACCTCTCCATGTGCCGATGCATGGTATGATTACCATAGCTATATTTTTTTTCGGTCCCTCTCGAGAGTTTTTTTTTTACAGATGAGGCAGGTAACGAACATGGCATTAACTTCCTTTTCATAAGAAGGAAAAGAAAAAAATTGCCAGATAAAATTCACTTTCACATGGGACGTTCTTGGCATTTCTTTCAGAAACTTTTACATCACTGTGTCATTTCTTTGTCTATCCTGGTTAAAGCAATGTCATGTAAATAGTTATTTAAAAAGTTTTTTTTTAACATGTTTACTTTATTGGAGCGTTGTATATATTTATAAGTTATTAAAGTTTGATAATCCTACTACTTTGTTGGAGTGCTATATATTTTTAATGTGACACATAATTGTAAAAACTTTGATGTACAAAAAGGCATCCCTGGAATCTTCCGCTTCAGGCTCGGACCCACACACCCTCACAGTGAGAATCCCCTCCCCAATCACAATACAGGATGGTTATCAGATAGTAGGAACACGTGTGGTGTGACGGATCTCATCGGGTGGGGGCCTTGATCTACTGTAACTTCTTTGAAGAGGGGTGATTCTTTACAGCTGGGGCCATAAACTACATCTGCAGGGCTAGGTGATAGCCTGGGACGGGCCTGGACAATCGGACACAGAGGAAGAGGAGTGTCAGAGGGTGCGGTAGTGAATAGGGTGAAAGGCAGGTGTCGGGCGGGCACAGGGTGTGATTCTCAGAGAAGAACAGCGCAGATGGGAGGAGGTTTCTAGCCCATGCATGAGAGAGAGAGCGGGGGTGACCAGTGCGTGGGGGAGATGCTTGCGAGGGTGGGGAGCCATGCTGAGGATCGGCGGCGTGCTGACAGTGGGTCTGGTCAAGGCATCTAAAATGGCTGCTGTGCTCGACAAAAGTGTGGCATTGCAAAAAAGGCAAGATGGCGCAGACAATGTTTATCAATAATGATTTATTTATAACAATTATTTTTAACAAAATATTTACTCGCAGTGACAAAATGGCGGTCAACACTTCCTGATTTCCATCGAATCGAACGTTAACAGACGTCACGCAGCAAAAAAAATAAAACGCTCACGCACAGCCGCTGGAAGACATGTATCAACATATATGAGCCTCCTCAGCCACCCTCAGAAAACATAAGGGGTCAGGATACGTCTCCCGTACCCCCTTATACCCTGTAATTTAATTAAACCGAAACACAAAATGGCGAATTCCCGTTTCGCTACCAGTTTGCGGCCCGGTTCGCGAACCGGGAAACGCTTCTACCGTGAAAAATCAAATTTTTTTTATTTTCCCCACGGGACCCTTTAATAACCCCAACATCATTCCTAGGGGGTCAAGAGGGGTCTACCTTGCCCCCTTTCATTAAATCCCCCCTTCGTTTTTCACCTCTTCTTGTCTCTCGATCCTACCGAGAGACAAGATGGCGGCCGCACCGGACTGTTTAGAATGTTGACAGACACCGGAGAGCCAATCAGCATCGCTTCGCAAAGCTCCGTGACGCGAAAAGTACGCGATCTGGAGCGCTATCTATGACGCTGTCACAGATATATACATTTTTTAAAACGTTAATTTCTCAAAATCCACTGGAGCACATATATTGAGACCCAGCAAAGGCACATCGGGCTAACAGTCCCTACAATTTTGCCAAGTTTCGTGCAAATCCATTCAGCCGTTCGAGCTAAAAGTGAGGCCAAACGCCCTATGGAAATTAACATGGGAAAAACGCGTTTTGGGACCCCCCTTTTTTCTCGGCCCCCCCTTGACGAAACCCCCCCAAATTTTCAGGGGCTGCTCAGAAACAAAATGTGCCATTTTCCTGAAAATTTCAGCCGATTCCGTGCACAAACGCTAAAGTTATTAGACATAGAATTTTCAAAAGTTCCATAGAGAAATAATCCTAACTATATATACCTACTGGCTATCACCAGTAGGTAATATACATATATAAAAAAGGGGGGTCCCAATATACAGGATAGCACCTCATTAAAAAGCATTGTAGTTAATAGAGGGTTTTAGGACTTTAGTTACATTATAAATCATTTGTTGATGGTACCATACTCGTTTTAGGAATTGTGGTGGGTTCTAAGGTGATTTTACCATGTGAAAAAACCTTCTGCTGTGATATCATGAATATTGTTTGAAAGAAAACTAATATCTCATGATTTTCCCACAGTGGTTTGGAAGGGGATCTATAAGCTAAACTGAAAGCATATTTTCTGTAAATTCACATTATCTTTCTCAGTCATGTGAAAATGAAGTCTGACATTCTCAGTAAAACATGTACATCCAACAAGGACAGAGACTGTCAGTTGATTCCTTTGTGTTCTACTGCAGCCTCCTAGAGTGTTCTAAAGAACAACTAGAGCGCTAACAGTCCTACTTATTACAAAGGTATGGCACACCTGAAGCCATCTTGATTGGAATAAAGTGGTAACTCTTAAAACATTTAATTTAAAAAGAAACAACATGAGGGGGTATATTTTGCCATAGAAAGTATGATTAGTGCTGCAGAATGAAAAATTAGGGCACATTTTGAGTGACTTCTCAAATCCTTTTCTATTTCATTAAAACATTCTGACATGCAGTCTCCCAAAATGGCCACCAGAGACAAAAGAGCCCAAATGTAGCCCAAATATCACCCAGATGTAGCCCAAGTATAGCCCAATGACAGAATGTCCCAGAGTGTTCTAAAGAACAACTAGAGCGCTAACAGTCCTACTTATTACAAAGGTATGGCACACCTGAAGCCATCTTGATTGGAATAAAGTGGTAACTCTTAAAACATTTAATTTTAAAAGGAACAAAATGAGGGGGTATATTTTGCCATATGAATTATGATTAGTGCTGCAGAAAGAAAAATTAGGGCACATTTTGAGTGACTTCTCAAACCCTCTTCAATTTCATTAAAAAATTCTGACATACAGTCTCCCAAGATGGCCACCAGAGACAAAAGAGCCTAAATGTAGCCCAAATATCACCCAGATGTACCCCAAGTATAGCCCAATGACAGAATGTCCCAGAGTGTTCTAAAGAACAACTAGAGCTCTAACAGTCTTACTTATGACAAAAGTATGGCACACCAGAAGCCATCTTGATTGGAATGAAGTGGTAAGTCTGAAAACACTCAATTTAAAAAGGAACAACATGAGGGGGTTAATTTTGCCATAGAAAGTATGATTAGTGCTTCAGAAAGAAAAATTAGGGATCATTTTGAGTGACTTCTCAAATCCTCTTCTATTTCATAAAAAAAATTCTGACATGCAGACTGAAACATGCACTTTGAATACCAGCAGCAGACGTCCCTGGTGAGCAGTAGCTTTACTACAGTGATCTAATGTGCAACTAGAGTGCTAACATTCAGAATTTATGGCAAATGTGTGACACATCTGAATGCCTTCTTGATGGAACCAAAGTAAACAAGCATTGAAAATGCAATAGATCTCGCCCTCGTTTAAGTTAAAGCCATTCTGTTTGTAATGAGGTGGCTTTTTAGCTTTGCTTTTATTAGTGTTTTTTCAACTTTCATGTAAATAACATGCATCTGTATGCATATAAGTATATGTATGCATGCATTTATGTTTGTATTTATATAGATATACAGATGATATATGTTTATATATGTATGTATATATATATATTCACTGAAAAAACCATAGGCTATAGACCATATATAGTTAGGAATTAGCATTTACAAAACCTTGAAAATTCACTGAAAAAACCATAGGTTATAGACCATATATAGTTAGGAATTAGCATTTACAAAACCTTGAAAATTCACTGAAAAAACCATAGGTTATAGACCATATATAGTTAGGAATTCGCATTTACAAAACCTTATTTTACTCACACAAAACCATTGAAATTCCATATATAGTTAGTTGCACTAACTATATATCGCGCACCCGCAATCCACTGCTGATGATGTCACATATTACATCATTCATGACATGGTCAGTGACATCACTGATGACATCACTGATGACATCTCAAATGACATCACTGATGACATCACTGATGACAACATCCAGTGACTGTATGTTTCTGTAAAGTTAAAATATGTCTTACATATTGAAGAATGAGTGGATGTGTAAGTGTCTGGATGAAGGATTTAGTAGGTGCATGACTGACTGTATGAGTGAGTGATTAAATGTGTCTCACTGAGTGCATGGGTTAGTGACTAAACTGTCTTAATTTGTGCATCATTATGTCTGTTGTTCTGTAAACTGTTGCATGTGTTGATAAGTAGCTATATGAGTAACTATATGGGTTATTGATTGTTGCCCAAGTATTTGTATGGGAGACTGAGTGTGTGTGTGGGTGGCTGGGAGGTGTATGACTCTGTGCATAGATGTGTGAGCAGTTGATTCACTAGATGTATGGTTTCAAAAGTGCATGTGGAAACAGCTGTATGGGCGGTTGACTGTGTGCATGAGTGTATTGGTGAGTGAATGGATATCTCAGTGCTACATGTCAAAGTAAGTACATATGTAAAACACAGTACATGTGAGAGTTGACATATATAAATAACTGTGCATAAGAGCCAGTGAATGTGTGAGTGGCTGTATGGATCATTGTGAACTTGTATCAGGGATTGTATAAGAGAGTAAATATGTGTTATTATATGTTTGAATAAGTAAAGTTTGTATAACTGTATAGTTGAGGAAATGGAGGTGTGATTGATTCTTTGCATGACTGACTAGGTGTGTGAGTAACTCCATGGATGAGTGACAGTCTGTGAGTGTCTGTTTACACTGATTGTATCTAAGGTCATATTAGAGTCTGAAGAGGTTCATCGTATTATCACATGAATGATATCATCAGTGATGTGATCAGTAATGTCAAATGAGATGTCATCAGTGATGTCATCAGTGATGTCATTTGAGATGTCATCAGTGATGTCATTTGAGATGTCATCCGTGATGTCATCAGTGATGTCACTGACCATGTCATGAATGATGTAATATGTGACATCATCAGCAGTGGATTGCGGGTGCACGATATATAGTTGGTGCAACTAACTATATATGGAATTTCAATGGTTTTGTGTGAGTAAAATAAGGTTTTGTAAATGCGAATTCCTAACTATATATGGTCTATAACCTATGGTTTTTTCAGTGAATATATATATATATATAATAATTACCTCTTAATAAATGTTTTGAACCTGCTACTCACTCGAGTTGGATTTTTGGAGAGCTTCTCTTTTGACTGTCTGCTGTGGCGCTGCGAGGTCTGCACCCTGCTGCTGCCTGTCATTCATTGACAGGCTGGGATTCCTTTACATATATATATATATATATATATATATATATATATATATATATACATATATATACATATATATATATATATATATATATATATATATATATATATATATATATATATATATATATATATATATATATATATATATATATATATATATATATATATATATTACCTACTGGCGGTCGCCAGTAGGTAGTTATAGTTAGGATTTTTTTCAATGTTAAATCTCAAAATTCTATTTGGAATAACTTTGGCACCGGTTGACGAATCTGCCTGAAAATTTCCTGAAAATGGCCTTGTCGAGCTCCGGTTCTTCCTTGAAAGTTTGGGGGGATACGTCAAGCGGGGGCCGAGATAAAAGGGGGGTCCCAAAACGCGTTTTCCCCATGTTAATTTCCATAGGGCGGTCGATTTCACTTTTAGCCCGAACGGCTGAATGGATTTCCACCAAACTTGGCAAAATTGTAGGGACTGGTAGCCCGATGTGCCTTTGCTATGTCTCAAGATATGTGCTGCAGTGGATTTTGAGTAATTTAGGTTCAAAAAAATATATATATCTATAGGCGCTCTCCGGTGCGCGCACCGGAGTGCGCTCCAGGCGCACCACGCGACTTGCGCGCAGAAAGCTGATTGGCTCTCAGTTGTCTGTAAACATTCTAAACAGTCCGGAGCGGCCGCCATCTTGTGTCTCGGTAGGATCGAGATACGAGAGGTGGGCAAAACAAAGAGGGAAATGACCATAAGGGGGCAGGGTAGACCCCCCCTTGACCCCCTAGGTTTGATGAGGGGGCTATAAAAGGGCCCCGAGGGGCATTTAAAATATTTTTTTTTTTTTCGTTTTGCGCGGGGGAAGCGCCCGGTACGCGCACCAGGTAGCGCACCGGGGAGCGTAAAATGAGGGAAAAAGATGACAGAGTTTTCAAAAAATGAAGTTTTTATTTAGAAATTGGAGGTAGTTCTAAAAAGAACTTTTTTTTTCTTCTTTTTGTTGTTTTATATTTTTATTGTGTTTTTTTTAACTTTTTTAAATTTTTTTGGCTTTTCAAAACAGTTTTATATTTTTTTTGTATTTTTTTAGGGGGAGAAACAAAAAAAGGGAATTGAAACTGGCTCAACTGGAGCAAAAAAATAAAAAAAACCAAAAATTACTTCTTTTTGGGGCACTTGTGATTATCACCTGCAAGGACGATGAGCTTAACGCTTTTTTCACCATAGGCGATAAGCTTGCCACATGCAGAACAAGTGATTTTAAAATCAGCAAATCTTGGCTGAATGCAAGGCATCATCTCGGATGTTTCTGGTCCCGATGAAGTGGGTTGGTTTGTTTGGGAGGTGGTCCTTGACGACTGGGGGAGGTCACTGGCCAGTTCCCTGAACTCAGCACGAGAGTAGTTGTTTGGGTGCTTTCTGGTCATATGACGAATCATGGTATAGTTACCAAATGAATATTTTTTGTTTGGGTTGCCCCGTGAAAGTTCCTCATTGCAGATTAGGCAAGTTACCTTGGGCGCATTCACTTTTTTCTTGCCCTCTGGGATTGAAAAAAACTCCCATACAATGTGTGGCTTGGGTTTGTATGGGGTATTTTCTTCAGGCAGCCATCTTCTCCTCCCCTCCTCCTCTTCCTCTTCCTCCTCCTCCTGTTCTTGACCACCAATATAATCTTGAGGTGGTCCTCTTGGTGGTTGTGGTGGTGGTGGTGGGGCAGATGCACCAGCTGCTGCTGCTACTGAAGCCATTATTAATATCAAAAAGGTACAGAGATGTACAAACAGGTCTTCCTCAGTCAAAGGACAAAGTCAGAATAAGGAAAAAAGGTGGGGTCTTTCATCATTTAGAAAAAAACTGTCCTGAACCAATGAGAAGTGTTATTTTCAGGTCACAAGACCAGGGGCTTCCTCATTATGAAACTAAAACTGTTATGAACCAATGAAAAGTGTTATTTTCAGGTCACATGACCCGACGCGCTTACACTACGCGCCCCCGGGCGCGCCCGGGGGCGCTTCGGGTCGCGTAGCGTAAGCGCGTCGGATGTTTACGTTGCGCGATCGTATTCGCTCGAGTACTTCCGGGTGCGCTTACGCCGTGCGTATCACGCGGACGCGGCTACGCGATACGTCATGATCATGTTTTCGTTTGCGATATTGGCGCTTACGGGACGCTCCTCGGAGCGCGCCCGGGGGCGCTTTATAAAAGTACGCTTTTCGGGGCGCTTCCCGGGAAGCGCACCGGGAGCGCTCCAAAGCAAAAAATAAAAAAAAATAAAAATGGGAAAAATTGTAGGCACTGGTAGCCCTATTCTTAAGTGGTTTTTACGAAAATTAACTTTGATAAAATATATATTGTGCTACATTGGGCTATATATATATGCCAAAATGCCAAAATGTAACCCAAATGTAGTCCAATGTAGCCCAATGTAGCCCAAAGATGGCCACCAGAGACCAAAAAAGTAAATGTAGCCCAAATTTCAACTAGATGTAGCCCAACTGTAGCCCAATGACAGAATGTACCAGAGTGTTCTAAAGAACAACTAGAGTGCTAACAGTCTTATTTATAAAGTGAGACTTATAGTTAGGAATTAGCATTAAAAAAAACTATGAAATTCACTGAAAAAACCATAGGTTTCACACCAGTTATAGTTAGGAATTAGCATTTAAAAAACCTATGAAATTCACTGAAAAAACCATAGGTTTCAGACCGGTTATAGTTAGGAATTAGCATTTAAAAAACCTATTAAATTCACTGAAAAAACCATAGGTTTCACACCAGTTATAGTTAGCTGGAAATTTTACTGATATAAAACCATTGAAATTCCCACGTTATAGTTAGTTGGACTCACTATAACTTGCGCGTGCAATGCACTGCTGATGACATCACATATTACATCACTCATGACATGTTTTTTTAGTATCAGTATGAGTGTCTGTATGGTTTGGTGGGGCTGTTACTTAGCACATAGATGCATCAATGACTGACTCACTGTTTGTATGTGTTTTGAAGACA